>NC_080570.1:20748001-21122000 GCF_030247185.1 Malaya genurostris
TTGCATCATCCCGGCTGCTGGTCGTTTGCATTGTCGCAAGCTGCGATCTGCGGATACGGTGAAATTAGCAAACCGTACATAACAAACGGGGCACCATCAGATTGTCAGATATATAAATGAGATCTCCTGTTTTTGTTCCCTTCCCCGTCACACTTAGTTTTGGGTGGATTTGGCATCGTGCCATTACGAGAAACCGGGTTTGAAGTGGTGCGAAAAAATTCTGCGCGATAATGATGAGCAAATTTTAAGAAAAACTACGTAAGAAAGATAGCGCAGGATTCGTTGTCTAAATTAAAATGAATGATCAGTTCCCTGTGACGCATTTTTTTTTTCAACCGAAATGACATGAACATGACAACATAACCGACGAATCCCTTCAATTTGTTTTATTTTTTGCATAGCGTTTTTAATTCAAATTCAAAAACTCTTTTGTCCGCTTCTCGATATGCAAAATAAATGTCCCTAACCGAAGCCCTAACCAGTTCAGTTTTTTTTTCATTCATTCATTCATACGTCGCATGATGATAATCGGCACACAACGAAAATCAGCGGAGATAGGAAGTGCACCGAATTATTGACCTCTTCCGACATTCGCTGTCATAAAACGGGACCTATTGGTTGGTTGGTTGGTTGGTTAGTTGGTTGTTTGGTTCAAATCGGCATAATGGAAGGTAACTCAATTATGAAATTTCTCCCGATCCTTATTTTACGGACCACTAGAGCGAACGTGTGGTGCGTCATTCGTTTGGTTTTTTTCCCTGTCCACTGCACCACCGTGGGGGAGGGAAGGGGGATGCGGTGGTGGGAGGCGACCACAAAATTGAAGGTCGGGTACCAGCTGGCTGGCTGCTACCGTATGTGACAGTGGGACAATTTTTAATGCACCTAGACAGATTTCGATTTTGCATTCAAACATTTGCTAAATTACTTTTCCGAAATTTGAATTTCTAGTCAAGCAGACAGGCTCTTGCTCTAGTCACTTTCGGACCGGACCGAAAACTTTGCCGGCTGCGCTCGGTTCGGTAATGTCAAATCCCGAAAGCACGTGCACAACTGCGTTCAAGCGTGCCTGACAGCTAGTCGGCTAGCACCAGCACCGTTGGGACACAATCTAATTAGCAGTCTGTCCGATTTTTTTTCGTTTGTTTGGTTTGCTCTATCATAGGTAAAAAACAGTAGGCGGTGATTTTCCGTGTCCAAAATGAACGGAAATGGTTTATGATAGTTGCTTTTTGTCAATATTGACGCGATTGAATTTGAAGTTTTGAAATATTTAATGGAACACATCTCTACTTTTTACTTTATTTACATTTTTTTTTTTCGGGTGAAAATAAAAACGGAAAGCGGAAAAGTTACCAAATTGGTTCCGTGAGTGCCCATAATTAGTGTAAATAGATCACCCAGTACTGCAATCCGACACCTTTTTGTTTTTTTGGCGGACCCAAAAAAGGCTTTTTCTCTTGGTAAGAAAATCGATTTCCTCGCAGATAGAGCAGCAGTGGGTTATTTGGCAGTAAATCCCTACTGTTTTTTTGGTCCCGCTACAACCAATTTTAGCCAGCCGTTCCACGGGTCATCCGTCAAAATCAGGGAAGCGAAACCCGGTGCTATCCTTTAATTACATTAGCTCTCTCTCTCTAGTACCGACCCGACCGTACCGCGGAAAGCACGGAGGGGCATAAATCATTAATCCTTTTTTGGTGGCCGGGAAAAGACAAACATGGAGTCTCACGGATTATATTCGGTCGGTTCTTGCCGGGAGATTTTAAAGCCACGGGGATGGTCGATGGATGCGTTGGTGGTTGATGGATGAGATGAGCAGAGTAGAGCAGAGTGGAGTTTAAACAAACACCATCGCACTCGCGAGGTGTCGCTCGGTCGCATTCCCTTGGCAACACCAACTTCCTGACGACCGACCGGCTGGGATCAGTGCATCTGTTCAGGTGGTGAGGTGAGGAAGCGCGGGAAGTACAATAAGTGAAAAGTTTTCGTATGTTTCTACGATTGTCGGCTCCGTAAGTTAGCTTCTACTAACGAAGTAGAGGAGGTTGGCTAATGAGAAGGAGAGAGAGAGGCAACGCAAAAAGGTTGTTAATCCAAGTTTGATGTACATACGTAAAATGCAAGTTTTCCGTGTTTCCTTTTTTTTGTTTGTCACTGCTTGGCTTGTTACGTAACCGGATGAAGTTGCTGGTTTAAACCTCTTCCACTCGGTTGGGTGTTTAGGAAATTGTTTTGAAAACCGGATTTATACCTGCTATTATTTTCTTACAGCATCGTTTAGTAAGATTTTGACTGTGTTTAAAATAGCATCATTCAAAATTCAGCTCCATAATCCGGTTCCAGCTTCAGGGATTAGTTCCGAGTTCAGAATCAAATTCCAGAACCCAGCCTCTGAATTAAGTTCCCGTAATTCAGGTTCGAAATTTGATTCCAGAATTCAAATTTAGAATACAGCCTCAGAATCCCATTCCCGGTCTCTGTTTCAGAATTCAGGTCCAGAAACTTGCCTATGTAAAGAACCCAGTTCCAGAATCTATGTTCAGATGTCAGTTCTAGAATGGAAAGGGGCAGAATTCAGGATGAAAATTCAGAAATTGTGACATTGTGAACAGGTCGAGTGATTGCGTCATCCAGCTGCTGCTCGTTTGCATTGGAGAATGCTGCGATCTGCGGATACGGTGAAATTAGCAAACCGTACATAACGATCGGCACCATCAGATGGTCAGATATATAAATAAGATTACCTCCCGGACGATCTCCTGTTTCCCTATTATTCCCCGTCACCTGAAGGTGACACTCTGTTTTCGGAGGATTTGGCATCGTGCCATCACGAGAAACCGGTGTTGGGATAGTGCGAAGCCAACGGTGTTGTTTTTGTGCGGAAGCAAAGTGGGAAAGTCCTCTAAAACGACTGAAAAGAAAGTGCGATTTTCTTGGTGTTTAATTTCGTTATTTCTTCTAAATTTCGGTCAAAACTAGTTCAAATTGTAGCTGTTCGTCTATATTTTTAGTAATACACTGATGTCTTTTTTACACGGGATATACGTACCGAACAAAAAAAAAAGCGTAACTTCGCAAACCTCCTTAACTTTGGAAATACGCGTAGAAGAACCGCCTTACTACGGAATTCCTTGTAAAAAAAACACATCAATTAGGAAATCTGCGTGAAATAATCGCGATTATCTTCATTGCAAAAACATCGCCTCACTTCGAAAATCCGTGCAGAAAAAGAAATCGCGTAACTTCGACAATCCGATTGAAAAAAAAGTGTATGTTCGGATATTAGTGTAGAAAATAACGCGGTCGGAAGTCCTCGTAAAAATAGCGTAACTTCGGAAATTCGCCTAAAAAAGGCGCGTAACTTCGGAAATCTTAGCTACTTCGGTAAATAGGAAAATAAGCTATCCACATACATTTGTGTTGTACGCATGTATTTGTGATGGTTTTTTATGCTCAGAACAAAGCATCCTGTGCGTTTGGCTGTCAGCTTTCGTTTGTTTACTTGTTTGTGCGGTTGAAATTCTGCGTTTTCAAAATGTCAGGTATTGAAAAGGAACTGAAAATTAAGGTTCTGGACACATGGCTAAGTGAGAAGGGTATTACTATGCGAAAATTGGCGAAGCGGTTTGGAATTATTCATGCCAGTATTAAAACCATCATGAATAAGTTTGGAGAACACTATTCTTTGGATGAGCTACTAGGAAGAGGCAGAAAACCCGGTTCTTCCAACTCGAAACTGGACCAGAAAGTGGTATATCTAATCATGAAGAACAGATCAGTGTCAATACGTGATTTGGCCAAAAAAGCAGGAACGAGTGTCGGAATAATCCAGTGTATCAAGAGGCGAAATCACCTGAAGAAGCCTACAAGAAGCAGAACATCTCGAAACAAAGTGTAGAACAGAAGAAGCGAGCAGCAACAAGGGCCCGGAAATTGTATTCTCGCCTTTTGCAGTTTTCCGGATGCATGCGTTTTGATGGACGATAAGACTTATGTAAAGAAGGACTCGAAACCCCTTCCATGTCAGCAACACTTTACTGTCGTCGTTGGGAAGGATGTGAGCGATGCCGGCAGGTCGATTCAAGTGGAGAAATTCGGTCGAATTCGGTACACCTCCACTGTTTTGGTCGGATTTAGCGTCGGCTCACTATGCCAAAACCACTCTTAATTGCCTTTCGGAACAGGGTATAAATTTCGTTGAGAAAAGTATCAATCCACAAAATTGCCCTCAGCTTCGACCCATCGAACATTGCTGGGCAATCGTGAAGAGGGTATTTAAGAAGACTGGTAAGGCAGCTGGAAACAGGCATGAATTCAAAAAAAATTAGGCTCAAGCGTCCAAAAAATGCGATGCAACACTTATCCGGAACTTGATGAAGAGCGTTCGATCAAAAGTTCGAAAATTCGTAAAGGAATAACTCAAATTTCATTCGGTTTTCATTAACAGTTCGGCTGAAAAGTTCGTATCGTTTAATAGAAACACACATTTTTTTGCCAAAATTCGTTTTTATTATTCAACATAATTGTCATCAGAGGCGATACAGCGATTATAGCGATCTTCCAACTTTTCGATACCATTTTTGTAGTACGATTTGTCCTTTGCCTCAAAATAGGCCTCAGTTTCAGCGAATACCTCTTCATCATCGCGTGCAGTCCACTCAGCTGACTGTCGATTGGACTCCGGAGTGAAGTGATGGAGCCATGTTTCGTCCATTGTTATATATCGACGAAAAAAATCGGTTTTATTTCGATATAACAGCTCCAAACACTGCTCCGAATCATCAATTCGTTGTTGTTTTTGATCGATTGTGAGCTCACGCGGCACAAAACTTTCTTATATTCAAATATTCGTGAATAATATGTCCAACACGTTCCTTTGATATCTTTAGGGTGTCAGCTATCTCGATTAACTTAACTTTACGGTCATTGAAAATCATTTTGTGGATTTTTTTCACGTTTTCATCGGTAACAGCCTCTTTTGGACGTCCACTGCGTTCATCGTCTTCGGTGCTCATATGACCAGTACGAAATTTTGCAAACCACTTACGAATTGTTGCATCGCCCGGTGCAGAGTCTGGATAACACTCATCAAGCCATTTTTTGGTATCGGCGGCACTTTTTTTCATCAAAAAGTAGTGTTTCATCAACACACGAAATTCCTTTTTTTCCATTTTTTTCACAATAATAAAAATAGCTTCACTCAAAATGCAATATCTCACAAACTAATAATCAGACAGCTGTCAAATTTATACACGTATCTTTTGAAGGTTGGTACTAACTGAAAATGGTATGGATTTAATTCTAGTGGCGCCCTCTCATAGAAACGATACGAACTTTTCAGCCGATCTATTATGCTGAAGTTTAACCTTGTACAATAAAGGGTCAATTTTTAGTTTAAATAAAATATCGTTTTTATCATAATTTGAAAGAAAAATTTGTGGATAGCTTATTTTCGGCACACTCCTTACGCGCAATAAACTTCGGATAACGCATAACTTCGGAAATCCTTGTTGCAAAACCGCTTAACTTCGGATATCTGAGTAAAAAAACACGTAAGTTCGAAAATCAACGTAGGAAAAAGTACATTATTTCGGAAATCCTCGTGAAAATTCTCGTAACTTCGAAAATCATCCTAACAAAAAACCGCATAACCTAGGAAATCCTTGTAACTTCGGTAATACACATAACAAACTTCGGAAATCCACTTATAAAAACTGCGTAACTTCGAAAATCCCTGTAAAATACTGCGGGTCTGTTTTAATCAACTGCTTAATTTTGGAAATCCTCGTATCAAAACCGCTTACATCTGAAATCTTCGTATAATACCCGGTTTTCCGGAAATTTGAGTAAAAAAAACCGCGTAACTTCTGGAATTCTCGTAAAATAAAGACTGTCCCAGAAAGTATGGACGCACTTTGATTTCGCTGTAAATAATTCACAAGTGTTAGATATTCAAATTTTATTCGATATACTGATAATATTAGACTACAACAACAGAATATTATTTTCAACATTTGCTACTTAGCCATTGTAGACTAGCTGTAGGCGCACCTTCTTGCGAACGTTCCTCATTATATTCCGTACAGACTTCTTGGCGCCAAGTTTTGACTCTTTTTTCCAATTTTTTTCGAACTGTTGAATGGTTTCGGCTGCCGAGACTAGTTTCCTAAGATATGCCTTCGTTAATGCCCAAAATTCCTCAATTGGTCGAAGTTGAGGGCAATTTGATGGATTCATGTCTTTTGGGACGAAAGTGACATTTTTGGTAGTATACCATTCTACCGTTGATTTCGAGTAGTGGCAAGAAGCAAGATCTAGCCAGAAGACAACAGGATCCTTGTGGCTGCGAATCATGGGTAGAAGTCGTTTTTGTAAACATTCATTGATGTATATTTCGCTGTTCATTGAAGCATTGGTGATGAAGGGTTTCGAAATCTTACTGCAGCTACAAATTGCTTGCCAGACCACAACTTTCTTACCAAATTTTTCGACTTCAATCGATGTCTCGGACTGGTTTTACACTTGCCCTTCTCGCACCGTATAATATTGTGGTCCCGGCAAGGATTTGCAATCGAGTTTCACGTAGGTTTCGTCGTCCATGATTATGCAGTTCAAATTTCCAGCAAGAATCGTATTGTACAGCTTTCGAATCCGCGGCCTGATCGATGCTTCTTGTTTCGGACTACGTTTTGGTTGTTTTTGCTTCTTATAGGTTCGAAGATTCAAACGTTCTTTAGCACGAAGAACATTTGACTTCGAAGTGCCCACTTTTTTGGCCACATCCCGAACTGAAACCTCCTTCTTTTGCTCGAACGCCTTCAGTATACGTTTATCCAACTGAGGGTTAGCCGGACCTTTTTTTCGACCAGTTTCCGGTTTATCCTCAAAGTTGTTATCCTCACCGAACTTCTTGATTGCATTTCGCACTGCTTTTTAACTTACTCCTTCCATTTTTGCTATCTTTCTCAGTGACAGTCCGCGTTCTGTGCACCATTTGTACACAATTTTTCGACGTTGTTCTGCTGAAGTTCCACGCATTCCGATACAAACTAATGAAAACGAATAAACAACTGCACAAGTGGTTAGAGAAGACTTAAAACAACAGGACGCAGTCATAAAAATTGACAGAAGTCGGTTTAACTCTAGAAATCCGCGTAACATCGGAAATCCGAGTATAACAAAACCGCGTAACTTTGATAGAAATCGAAAAAAAACTTCGGAAATCCGCTTAAAAACTATGTAACTTAAAAAATCCTTGTAGAAATACCGCTTACTTCAGGAATCCTCGTGAAAACCCGCGTAACTTCGGAAATCTGAGTAAAAAAACTACGTAAGTTCGGAAATCAACGCAAATAACCATCCGAAAATCGTTACAAAAATAAGAATTTCCCGAATTTTCTTGAACGGCTGTATCTCGAGAACGGTAGCATGTAGTAAAATTGTGATTAACATTTTTTTTGTAAATGTACCGTTCTTTCACAAAACTTTGCTGAAAAATATGTAAAAATTTTCATGATTTTCAAAAATTTACAATATTCTGAAAATATATAACTTTTTCAAATATTATTTCTTCAGTCTAAAAATTTGATACTATTTCATTTTGGACTTTAGCTACATATAAAAAAAACGTAAAAATTAAAAGTACTTATTTTGAGATATTTGAATTTTAAGTGTTATTTTTAAAATAATTTTTTTTATAAAAGTACTGATTTTTTTTACATATTACCTAAAAACATAGCAGAAGATATCAAATAGATCGATCCCACCGTTTCAGAAATATACATTATTGAAAATTTTCAAGGGATTTTTGCTTAGTCCCTTCTCAAAAGTAAGGCTAGAGTAAAAATGACAAACTTATGACGCAAATTGTTATTTTTAATCATAAAGAATGTAGAAGACAAAATTTAAGCAAAATAAAAAATACATTTTATCTGACCTTCGATTTTTAATGGAATTGCGCTTTTGTAAAAATAATTACTTTCGAGTGACATAAGCATTAAATAGAGAAAACCTTGAAACGTTCATCATGCAATTGTGGCATTGTTTCAGATAATCCATCTTTTTCAAACTTGAACCGTTTTTGTTCAAAATTGCTCAAGATCTTACGTTTCACATTCAAGTCTCTTATTATGCGGTTTTTTTATATGTTTTTTCTACAAACTTTCAAAGCTATTCGATTTTCTTGCTTCTGCATCTTGGAAATAAACAGAATTTTAGTGTTATCTCGGATACAAATTTTCAAGTCGACAGTCTGGGATTTGGAATTTTTCTTTTCAAAAAAATTTATTCTTGATCGAACACCACATCTTGATGTTTCATGCATTTCTGAAACGTTCGAAAAAAAAAGAATTTTTTTTTTCGATTCCTAGAGTCAATACTTAAAAAAAAATTTTTTTGGTTTTGATTGGCGATTGGTGGGAAAATGATTATCTCGGAGTTAAAACAACTTTTTCAGCGTGGGTCCCGGTGAAGCGTGTCTGGTTGGGAAACTACGTACCGTCAAACATCAGTACAAACCTGCTATAAAATCGGTACCCTTTTCCATTGAAGTCTGATTGACTGGGTGCTAGAATGATAGTTGAATAAATAAAATAAAGAAAAAGCTTCACCAAGCAACCCCAAAAAAATGTTATGACGGCTCGTTATTCCTCCTCTCTGTCGTGTCCTCCCCGTCAAAAGGTCACTAACTAACGTGTTACGACCGCGCACCCATTTCGGAAGCAATCCTTCCCAGGATTCGCACTCATCTCGTTGGTTGCGGTGGTTGCAACACCGTGGCGAAAATTACAACACGTCGTCCTTTGTGTCGGCTGGCAAATTGTTTTATGCCGGCGAAGGCCTGTCGATTGTTTTATTCATTTCGAAGTGGTTTTCCACCGAACCCGTTCTTGTTTTTTCCAAATAATGCGCGCTGCAGCTTTCCGAGCAGATGGACGCTGTCTAACAGAGAGAAGAAGATAAAAACCGAACGAGATTTCAACCGATTTACGATTTTTTGCCAACCTTCCAACCGCAGAAAAGTTTCCTCCTCATCATCATCCCGGACGGTCGGTCGGTCGTTCGGAAAGACTGTGCGAATTTGCTCTTACCGGTGGTTTTATGTTTTTTTCGGGTAGGCCGAATTCCGACTTCGCGTGTCGAAATTAAAGGAGAAAAATTGGATCAACGGTTTACGAGCGAGGACCATCGGCGTGCGCGATCTCTGGTGCGGTGTTGAGATTATGGTTGCTTTATGGGGGCCGACATGTTTCCTGCAGCATCACATATTTATTTCACTGCGGATTGTTGGATGGTTGTTTTTTTTTTTGTCAGATGTAGGAATAAATTAAGGATTCAACTTTTTTTCGCGATCGAACGAAAAATGGCGTACCTGGAGAAAGTTTGGCGTTATTTTTTTCTGTTCCTCTTTCAACTCGGCGAAACGACACAAACAACCAGGATACAGTTGCAAAAACACTTCAAAAAATCACCCTCCTTTGCCGGTGTGACCCATTTTTTTTGGTTGAAGGAGGTCCCCTCCACCGGTCACAAAGAATGCAAAACGTTTCCCTCTAACTGTTTACCCATACTCATATTTCAAACGAGCGAAGGAAACAAACATCAAACATGAATTATCATGAGCTTTCCTTTTTTCCACCTGAGCGACTTTGGGAAACTCGTCGTTCTTGTATTATTTTTTTTCTGTTCATTCTTTACTTTTACCCGGGCTTCGACTCCGGTTCGGTATAGTTATGAGTGAAACTTTTATTTTGCCGCCCGCTGTACCAAAAGCAGTCATTTTCCCACACAAAGGCTCGGCCTTCTTCCGCCCACGGGTTTCATCATGCGAACGGGGCTAAAAGTTTCCGGTGTTCTTCAAATTGAATATTTCTGCTCATTATGCGCTTCATCAGGCTTAAAATGATCTTAGCCATCGCGTTGTGAATGGAACGAAGTTGGTCTGACAAGTTCCCGGGAAAAAAAGTGTACCGAAAGCCATTGGAAAGTACCGGTCGCTGGTAAACTTAAACAGCCATGGACCGAAAACCCGGAGAAAGTTCCCTTCGAAGGTATGCCGTCGCCTCCGGTGTCTCAAATCTCGATCTGGTAATTAAATCAAATAGAAAAATAAACTTCAGTAAACGAAAGACCAGTGTACAGTTTCGGACCGGTGAAGGCTGATCAAATGGGTTCCGGATTAGATTTATTTTGTTTGTCCCCCAGGGTATGAGGGTTTGTTACTTCTAGTTCTAAACATTCAGTGTTTAGTGGTAATATCTATCCAACAAGCTGTTATGTTCAAGGGCAAAAAAAGGAAGTTTGAAAATATTACGAAGAAGAAATCGAAATATCAAAACCAAATCGTGTCTTGTGTCATTGTCAAACTTGTTCTGTTTGATCCATAATTTATTCACGAATCGTCGTTTGGTCTATAATTTAATCATTAATGGGCGCGCTGGTAGAATTGCAGGAAGATCCACTCATTTCTGGTTGAATGCATACTAGTCCTCTAGTAAAATTGTCGCGTCTGGAATGAAGACCAGTCAGAAGAATTGCAAGAGCTACTAATGCATCCCAAAAAAAGCCACTGCCAAATTGGAAAAATTGGACATGCCTGACATGTGGTTACAACAAAACGGTGCCACATCCCACACGGCACGCGAAACAATTACCAAATTGAGAGCCGCTTTCGGTGAACAGCTTATCTCACGTTTTGTCCCCTGTGAATTGGCCGCCTAGATCGTGTGATTAAACTCATTTAGACTATTTCTTGTGTGGACATGTTAAGGCTTATGTCTACAGGAATAAAACCAATATTGAAGCATTTATCCGTGAAATATCGCCCGATTGTTTGGAGAGAGTGTGAAACATTAAATAATCATTGTATCGATTTCAATAAAGATTTCGTAAATTTTTTCGATTTTTTTGTTTTTGCTTTGAAAATCAAATACCTCTCAAAAAATCGCCCTTTACTTAGTATAGCAAGCCATTTGCAGCTGTGGTAAAAAAGAAGTTGACGTTTCGTTACGATTATCGCGCCTAATCGAAAAACATCTGGGCTCTAATAAAACATGACCCAAAACCGAAGAAGTGCTCTGCAAAATTTAAGTCCTCAAAATTTTTGGAAATCCAGATCCTGGTGCAGAATCCACATCCTGAGTCCCAGATTGAGAATCTAGATCCGGAATTCAAGTCCAAAATTCAAAATTACAGAATCCAGGTGAAGAATTCTAGTGCAGAATACAGCCAAGATCTTGAATCTCAATCCAAAATTCCGGTTCAGAATCCTGATCCACAATGAATTCTGTCCAAGCGCAGATTCTGACTTAAAATCCAGGTTCAGAATTCAAATCCAAAACTCAGATGCATGATCCAGGTGAAGAATCGTGGTCCGGAATACTGGCTATGGGTCAGAATCCAGGCTTGAAATGATCCAGATCCATAATTCAAGTTCGAGAATTCAGGTCCAGAATCCAGGTTCGGGAACAGGTGCAGAATTCTGATTCTGAATCCAGGTCAAGAATTCAAATTGAAGATTCAGATGCAGAATCCAGAATCAGAACAAATTTCGGTCTGGAATTCAAATCCAAAGCAGAATCCAGGTGAAGGAGTACTGGCTCTGGATTTGAATACAAGTCAAGAACTCAGGTCTAGAATCCCAGTCCTAAATCCGGGTCCTGAGACAGGATTCAGATGAATTCAAATACAGAATCGTGTCCTGGTGCAGAATCCTGGTCAGGATCACAGACCCGGAATTGAAATACAAAATTCCGATGCAGAATCCAGAATCCAAGTTCAAGAATACAGTTCCAGATTCCCGGATCTGGGACAGAATCCAAACACAAACTGAAGTCAGGTCAAGAGTTGTGAATCAGAATCCAGTTCCGGAATTCAAGTCTAAAATTCAGATGCAGAATCCAGATCCAAAATTCAAGAAAAACTCCGAAATTCAGGTCCAAAATTCGGGTTTTGGGGCAGAATCCAGGTCCGAATTCTGTTCAGGTGCAGAATTTTAGTTTAAAACCCCAGGTTCAGCTTGAGAATCCAGGTTCAGAACTCAAGTCCAGAATTTAGGTGCAGAATCAAAGTTCTGGAACAGAATACAGATTAATCAGGCCAAGAATCCAGTCCAGGTGCAGAGTTATGATTCAGAATCCAGATCCGGAGTTCAAATACAAAGTTTAGAAGCAGAATCCTGATCTAAAGAATCAAGGAAAACTCCATAATTCACGTCCGGAAACCAGGTTTTGGGGCAGAATCCAGAACCAGAATGAATTTTGGTCCGTCCTGGTGCATAATTTTGGTTCAAAATCTAGGTTTAGATTGAGAATCCAGGTTCGGGATTCAAATCCAAATTTCTGATGCAGAATCCAGATCCGGGATTCAAGTTTGGAATTCTGTTCCCGAAAGGCTATCCAAAATTCAGATCCAAAATGAAGTCTGGTCAAGAGTTGTGAATCAGATTCAGATGCAGAATCCCGAACCCAAAAAAAAAACATGAAAATTCATGTCCAGAATTCCGGTCTTTGGTTCAAAATTTAGGTTCAGATTGAAAATCCAGATTCGGAATTCAAATTCGAAATTCAGATGCAGAATCCAGAATAAGAATTCAAGCTCGAAATTCTGATCTAGAATCCCAATCCAGAATGCAAGTCAAGAATGAATTCAGGTCCAGAATCTTATCCAGGTGCTGAACTCTGACTCCATATCCAGATCAAAGAATTAAAATACAAAATTCAGATGCATAATCCAGGTGAAGAATCCTACACCGGAATACCGGTTCTAGATCAGAATCCAGGTCCAAGTTTAAAATTTAGATCCAGAACAATTTCAGGTCTGAGATTCTGTCCAGGTGCATAATTTTTATCCAGAATCCAGCTCCAGATTGAGAATCCAGATCCGGAATCCGAATTCAAATCCGGAATCCAAAATTCAGATGCAGAATTGAGGTGAGAAATTCTGGTGCGGAATGCAAGAAATTCAGGCCCAGAATCGCAATCCAGAATGCAGGACCTAGGCTAAAATCCAGAACGAACATAGGTTCGGAAATCAAATACAAAATTCGGATGCAGAATCCTAATCCAGAATTCTGTTCAGGTTATGTTTATGGTGATAATGCTCCAACTGATAAATCATGTAGAGAATGGTTCCGACGTTTCAACGTTGAAGACAGGAGGCATTACTCGATGAAGATCCGAATCAAACGCAAGAGGATCTTGTAGAATCATTGGAAGTGACTTAACAAGCAGTTTCTGTACGTTAAAATCCATGGGAATGATTCAAAAGCAAGGTAAGGAAGGGTGTCTTATGAACTGAAACCGAGAGACATTGAAAGGCGAATTTTCACGCAGCAACTGATAACTTTTGAATTTCTACTCAACGAACGGGGAAGAAAACTGCTTTTGCGGTTTTGCAGCAATAGTCGTTTTTCTAAGATTGTAAATTACCCCTTAAATCTCTATGCGAATGTAAAAATTAGCATAAATGGCATCTCTGCTCCGTTGGGTGCTGGTTCAATTCGATAGTCCCACGACAAAAGGGCCTAACTGAAAATGAGAGTCTCTCCTTGTTTACTTTCTCTTTTGATTATTACGGAGCCATTATTGCAAATTCTCTAAAGTTTCCAAAATAAATCGAATGATTGTAGTTTTACCTTGAAAGTTTTGCGAAGAGTAAAGGATCAAATATAAAATCAGTTCGGTAAATCATGAAAAAAAAAATAAACAAGGAGAAACTGTCATTTGTAGTTAGGCCCTTTTGTTGTGGGACGGTCGAATTCACGCCTTTTTTTGAGAACGGCCAATAAACCATCCATCAACATTTACTTTGAAGAGTAATTTCGAATGACTCGGCACTCGCAGAGAGTAAGTTATAATAGTAAACGGCAGAGAAAAGTTTTCTCTTTCGTCTGGTGTTAAATTTAATACTCTGTCTTTCATAGCTCGCTTGCAATTTCTTTCGAAAGTGGAAGTTGACAGGTGGCTTTTTGGCCGCGTGAATTGTTCCTTTTGTTTACGGTACTTGAGAACGGACCCAACGAAAAAGCTCCGGATTCTCTTTCGTGAATGTGAACGCGACCAAAGCGCCAGAGTTTCCAACTTTTGTTTTCACCGAAATTATGTCGATCATTGAACTCTTTTTTGTAGACTGTTCGGATTTTTTTTCAATTCATATTCATTCAGTATCTCGATTATTTTTTGATTATTCACCATATAAGAAACGTTTATCTCAACAGACAGTAAACGATCAGTCTTGACCACAAGCTCGAATATGGCAACCTGCTCCACTCAGCGAAAGCTTTTGGTTTCAGTGTTTGACATTTGAATGTGCGACCGAAAGTGCGATAGTAAGAAAGAGTAGGCAGTAGAATTCGCACCGAAAAAAAAACAACACCTCGACTCACCCACACACCGTAACCGGTTCCAGGCTGAGCAATGATTTTATGTTTGATAAATATTGCACCACTACTACCATCTCACAGTAGCAGAGAGATAGCATGGTTTACTGCACCATGGGATTTGTTGCGTTAAAAAGTTAGAAAAATAGAGAAAGAGAGAGAGAGTGCACGAGCATAACCGGGGAGAGCCAGTAACAGCAGTCGAGAGGGTTCAATGAATTTGTGTGTTGGAAGAAAAGCCATCCAGGAGAAAAGCCCCACCTTCCCGAATGTGTGTACACTGGCAGCAGTAGCAGCAGCAGAAAGCAGAGAAGAACAGTGCTCTGGTTTAGATTCGCGCATCGACGACGAGAAGACACTGGCTCGGGTCGGGCCGCAGTTTTGTGCCAATGTGCGATTAACTTGAACCCGTCTGTAGGCCAGAAAGCCGTCACGAAAGGCGTTGGACAAGTGAAAATTCGAGTGGTATTGTGTGACAGGTTCGACTGACCATTCGGGCGCGTTTGCGATTTGAGGTTGCGAATTTTTAAAAACCAAACCAAACTGGAATATCCATGAGATGTGATGGCTTCCTCCTGTGTCGTCTGGTTGTGTTAGATGGGCAGTCAATGCCTGCTGTGTGTGACAATCGTGAGGAAAAAAAAGGGGCCACCCGCCGCCGGATTAGTGTTTGATTAGTGATTTGCATGGAATCAGGAAAAAAAAGTGTAAAGAAGTGCTGCGCCCCCGTTGATGAAGTTTGCTGCTGGTGCGCTACGACCGACCGGATCCGTGGCCCTAATTTTGAGATCATTGCACAAAAAAGTGTCAAAAGAAACGGTAGAACAAAAATCGATAAATCCGTGTCGTCCTGCAATTGTGTGCGTTGGTGTGTGTTGTATATTTCATACGCCTTCAGTAGTAGTGTGGTGTTTGTGTTTAAAGTACGCTAGCGATTAGTGATTATTATTCTCATAGGCGCAAAGCAAAGCAAAGCAGTGTGTGCTGCATTTAGTTATTTTTTTTCCTTAAAAAGAGACCGATCACTCGTGGTTTCCCTTTATGCCTAACAGTGTTGCTAGCCAGCAAGCAGCTGCTTTCTGTGTCTGGTTAGTGAAAGGTGTGTGAGTGTGCGTTTGTGTCTAGTTTTGCGTGATTTTCTCACACTCTCATGTTCGTTCTCGTTCTCTCGTTCTCATGCGTTCGTTCATTACACAGTGTTGTGCAGCACGGCAAAATAGAGTAGTTCCATTCATGCTTCAGGCGCTGCTGAGAGCGGGCGCTCTCGGGGCTTTTGGCCTGTTTACATCCTAATCCAGAGCGATATGCCGCAGCGTCTGGTACACGCATACACTCGCGGTTACTGGGACAGTAAACAGTCGTGTTTTTTTTTGTTTTTTCGGGGCTTTGTGATTTTTTTTTTCATTATTTACATTGCATTTTTTTTCTGTCAAAACAACTAGACTTTTTGTCTGGGAACTTATGATTTTATGTAGTTTTTATAATTCATTTTCATCTAACAAAAAAAACAGTCAAATCAGCTGTTTTTCAAAGAACGGCGAATCTAACATTGACAGCAAATGGAGAAAATCATCGATGAATGTTTCGGCTTTGGTTTCAAATCGTGTTTAGAAATTATCGTATATTCTCTGATCAATTTATGATTAGTCTATGAATTGTTAGTTTATCTTCAAAAGGCACGCAAATGTTACCACTTACCTTCTATATCCACTGAATAAATCAACATAAAAAGAGTTTCGCCCTTTTTCGATTTATTTACTTTTATACTTCCTGTGTGAATTATAAAGATACGCCCTTGCGCATTTTTCATGAAATTGGCTGGTTTTCGCTACTAAGACAAATCTGTGAGTAGTTTTATTGTTTCTTTTACTATTTCCAGTAATAAAAGGTTCGGTAACCATCTAAAATAAAGAAAATAAATAGTTTCGCCCTTCCTTACTAGCAATTGAAGTATCGCCCTGTTTGTTGGCATGGAACACGGAGGGCGAAACTTGCGTAAACAAATGGAATGACAGTTTCGCCTTTTATAGTTCTTTGTATTACTAATGGCGTTTTCGTTTTTAATTTGCACTACACCGGTGCAGTGCTACACTGAGGCATGAATAAACGAACAAAAATGACGAAAACATAAACAGTAACCATTGACTACAATAAACGAATCCATTGCACAGAGCTACACCAAACTTTTGATGAGTGCTACACCAGTGGTATCGGTGCAGAAAAAGTGTAGCACTGGTGTAGTGCAATTGGCAAAAACGAACGGTTTCAGTGCAGCTTTCGCTACACCGGTGTAGTGCAATTTAAAAACGAAAACGACATAAGATTGAGATTCTTGTAGAATACGAATTTTCAGACAAAATTGTAGGATTTTGAAGCATTTATTGGTAGGAGAGAGAACCTCGATTCGTTTACTTTTGTAAGATACGTCCTTCTTTGAAAAACAGCTGAAATGTCATTCAATATCAGCGAGCGAACCAAGCATCTGACAAGACGAGAATTACGCTTGTCCGGTACTGCGGCCTGTGGCTGGTTGGTTGACTGTACGCGAGTAGCAATTTGTGACTTCCTGCCCCTGCCATTAGCGGACGTGAGTCATCCAGCACGAATCTATGATAATCGGAGAAGGCGATGCGTCGTGCGTTGTTGGGGATACGTAAATGTTGTGCTAAAAATGGTTGCCCGTCAGTGAAAAGTTAGCGGGATGGAAAATAAAAAATAGAATATCCCCAATCTGTGCCAATGAAGTTGGTAATACGTTCCGTGGTTTTACTATCTCAATAAAAGGCTTAGAATCAAGTTTGCAGTGTTTTTCAAAAGATAGCGCCACCATCACCAACATTTGACAGTATTCTTGGACACTTGTATCGTGCTTCAGCGCGTTGTTTTTCTCAATGGAAATCATGACAAGTTTTGAGTGTTCATCCATTCTTTTACTTGCAAAGAAACCAATTTCCGATGCCCATTCACCACTCCGAACCAGGTGAATCTCTAAGAAAAAAAGTACGGGCGTGTAATGTCAAAGACATAACTGGATACTGTGAATACGAATAAAACCGACACTCTTTCTTTTTACTGCCGTATATCAATTAGTGGATCGATTGTGTAAATTGTGCAAGCATTTCCCTTTTTCACGACCAGAATTTGAAACGATACACCTAAACTAAAGTACAGATTAGTTACAATAAACATTCTGACACACAATTAAATATTACGAGTTAACCAGTATAGTTCTTTATGATAAAATAATGATGGTTCTGAAAAAATCCTCTTCTGAAGGCGTTCGTGACGGAGAGCGACGAGTTTAGTTCGGATCTATTCTGAGTCGGTGGTATGCATTTTATATAGTAAATCAGCAGAAAGTTCTACTACAAACTACAACTGGTTGGAAAATGGGCCGTATACAGTACAGTGAAGAAAAATTTCGCATAATTCTGTGAGGATACAATTATTGTTCTAAATAGCAGAATTCTGATATCGATTATTTCATTTCTGATTCTAATATTTCAGTGATAGAAACTATCAAAATACCGTACGGGATTTATTTCTGACATTCAGAAGGGCCAAATTGTGTAATTCTCTAAGATATTAAACACTGTTGTGAGTTTTGCACTGCGAAAATTGTACCCATTATCGATTTTTTGTTGTATTTTGCTCCAATGCAAACGACAAGCAGTCGGATGATGCGATCAATCTTCTATGAAGAGAAACTGGCTCGGTGACCTGAGCGTTTGAGGCTTTATAGCACGCAAAAGGAATGCTCTCATTGCCAACTGCTCCTCCTGACGATCGAAGTCCAAATGAGAGCACGATCTGAGCGTTTTACATTTTATACTTGGTTTGTTCTTACTTCTGTTGGTGGGAGAACCTCACCTCGACATCCAGTTCCGTCTGTAGCAATAGAAGAAATGAACGATTTCACTCAAAGTTTACCTTTCATACTCGTCCAGTAGATAACCGGAACCGATATGTGCTTGACTACCTCAAAACCGTCGTCGGGGTACGAAAAAGGCAAATGAGTTATCCTCATTATTTTCAAAAGCTTTAGAAAACTCTGTTTTTCCGTTATTCATGGTTATCTCACGCTGTTGAAAATTCAATCACAAATTCCCGATCCTATTACCGATAGCTTGAAGAAAAATCAGGCTGTTGGGTTAAGTTCATCAAGAGACATTCGCTATGAATTTCTGCCCATTCTTGTACAGGGGAATATTTTGAAAAAGCGCCCATTGTAAAGTAAGTTTTCCTGCATTCTTCAAAATTTTAATCGGAAATATTTGTATCATAAAGGCTTTCAATGAATCTTCTTAAACCGGAAGTCGTCGATTTGGACTCTAAAACGACCTCAAACTTCATTTTCAGGCATAGACTTCTCGAATATGTTCCGAAAGTACCCATATTGTAAGGGTTTTTAAAGAATGATAAACCGGAAGTTGCCATCTTAGATCAAATTTGTACCGGAAGTCGTCATTTTGAATTCTGAATTTGTTCCGGAAATACTCATTACGAAGGTTTTCAAGAAATCTTCGAAAATACCCGTATTATTAAGGTTTTCAATTAATAATAATTGTCTTGAATTTTCAAACGACCTCTAACATCGTTTTGTGGCAATCTACTCAAATCTGTTCCGGAATACCTACTTAAAGAGTTTCCAAGAAATATCGATAACCCGGAATTCGCCATTTTGTATTTTGAAATGACCTCAAACATCTTTTTTTTGGTATCTGCTCCTCAAATTTGTTTCGGGAGTACTTATAAGGGTTTCCAAGGAATAACCATCAACCGGAAGTCGCCATTTTTGTATGTATTATGCAAGTTTTCAAGGAATAATGAACCGGAAGTCGCCATCTTGGATTCTGAATCGGGTTCAAACATCGTTTGCCGTCATCTGGGCTTCAAATTTGTTCCGGGAATACTTATAAGAATTTTCATGGAATGACGATAAACCGGAAGTCGTCGTCTTGAATTTTGAAACGACCCTGAAAATCGTTTTCCAATAACCTACTCCTCAAAATTGTTCAGAAAATAACCTTAGAAAGGTTTTCAAAAACGAACGATGAACCGGAAGTCTGCATCTCGTATTTTGAAATGATCTAAGACATCGTTTTCCGGAAAATCTACTCCTTAAATCTGTTCAGAAAATACTCTTATACAAGTTTTCAAGAAATACCGATAAACCGGAAGTCGCCATTTTGAATTCTGAATCGAGTTCAAATATTATTTTCCGGCACCTACTCCTCAAATTTGTCAAGGGAATACTTATATTATAAGGGTTTCCAAAGAATAATTATGAACCGGAAGTCGCTTTTTTATGTATTATAAAAATTTTCAAGAAATAATCGTGAACCGGAAGTCGTTACCTTGGATTTTGAATCGGGTTCAAATATAGTTTTCCGGTATCTACTCCGCTTTGTTCCGAAATTGTTCATATTTTAAGAATTTTTAAGGAATAACGATCAACCGGAAGTTGTAGTGCCGGATTTTGAAATGACTTTAAACATCGTTTCCCGACATCTGCTTCACAAATTTGTTCCGGAAATACCTATATTATAAGAATTTTCAAGGAATATCGATGAACCGGAAGTCGCCATTTTGAATTTAGAAACGACCTCAAACATCTTTTTCCGGCATCTGCTCCTTAAACTTGTTCCGGGAATAGTTATAAGGGTTTCTAAGGAATAATGCTGAACCGGAAGTCGCCATTTTTTATGTATTCTAAAAGTTTTCAAGGAATAATCATGCGCTGAAGGTCATCATTTTGGATTCGAGTTCAAATATTGTTTTCCGATACCTACTCATAAAATTTGTTTCGAATATATCTGTATAATGAAGGTTTTGAAGGAATCTTGTTGAGCCAAAAGTCACCATTTGGATTTTTGAAACGACTTCAATCATCCTCAAATATCGCTTTCAGGCATCTCCTTCTCAAATTTCTTCCGGAAACAATACGAAGGTTTTCAGGAAATCTTCGAAAATACCCATATTATTAAGGTTTTCAAGGATTAATTATGCACCGGAAGTCGTCATCTTGGATTTTGAAACTACCTCTACCATCGTTTTCCGGCAAATGCTGCTCAAGTTTGTTCCGGGAATACTTATAAGGTTTTCCGAAGAATAATGATGAATGACCGGAAATCGTTGTTTTGAATTCTGAATCGAGTTGAAATATTGTTTTTCAAAATTTACTATTAAAATTGGTTCCGAAAATACCTGCATTATAAAGGTTTTCATCGCTTTCAGACATCTGATTCTCAAATCTGTTACAAAGATTTTCAAAGACTTTCCTTCGAAAATATCCATATTTTAATGATTTTCAAGGTAATCGCCATTTTCAATTTTGAAACGACCGGAAGTCGCCATTTTGAATTTTGAAACGACCTCTAACATCATTTTTCGGCATCTACTCGATTCTACTCTTAAAATACCTTTACTAAAAGAGTTTTCCGAAA
Organism: Malaya genurostris; assembly: GCF_030247185.1. Lineage (NCBI taxonomy): Eukaryota > Metazoa > Arthropoda > Insecta > Diptera > Culicidae > Malaya > Malaya genurostris. The sequence goes on from NC_080570.1 coordinate 20,768,828, forward strand.
AAAAACGAAAAACCGGAAGTTGTGCAATACCTCAAATATTGTTTTCAGATTTCTGCTCAAATCTGCTACGAAAGGGTTTTCAAGTAATATCGATTAATCGGAAATCGCCATCTTGGATTTTGAAACGACCCGTTTTCCGGCATCTGCTTCACAACCCTATTTCGAAAATACTTACAACAAGAAAGTTTTCAAGGCTTCTTCTCCGAAAACGTCCATATTTTAAGAATTCTCAAGGAATAATTATGAACCGGAAGTCGCCATCTCGGATTTTGAAACGACCGCAAACATCATTTTTCGGCAATCCACTCAAATCTGTTTCGAAAGTGTCTTCCGTTAAACATTTTTCGAGGAAGAATGATAAATCGGAAGCTGTCATTTTGGTTTTTGAAATAATCTAAAACAATGTTTTCCGGCATTTAAATTTGTTCCGGGTTTACTCATATTATAAGGGTTTTCAAAGAATAATAATTGATCAGAGGTTGCCATTATGATTTTTGAAACGACCCGAGCTAAATGAAGTAACAAGAAAACAACAAAATTTGTTATTTTGTTTCAGTAATACAATTTGTTATGTTTGAGGACCCAAAACCATCGTATGAACCGTAATTGATAAGTGTAACAAAATAACAGAACTCAGATTTGCGTATGTTAACTAGTTTTGCCAGCAACTTAAGTTAAGCAATAGTTAAAACCAGAAAAATAACTAATTTTGTATTTTTATTTTCAATTTTGAAACGTATTAAACGTTTCAAACTACATTCTACATGGAATGAGAAATCCCGGGTCTAGCAAAGAAAAAGTCGATTTTTTACCGTGAAAACTTTTTTATTCTTCAGTATATTCTCCATCTAGAGCGATACACTTGACCGAAATTTGGATACCCTTTTTAAAATTTTTGATGCCTTCAAAAAATAGATTTGTACAGGGCCTTCAAAATTAGCTTCCGTTTATGCAATGACCTCAGTATTCGACAAAATTTTGTTTCCCTGAAGAAACCTTCCCAGGTTTCGAAATAGATAATAGTTGGTGGGGGCCAGATCTGGAGAATACGGAGGATCATGGTAGATCAATCCGTATCCGGAAATCATTCATTTCCACCGTTACTTTTATGCATGAATGCGCTGGTTTCATTCCATATAGTGATGTTTGTATTTGAATTCATCAGTTGGAAGAATATTTATTTTTTTATATTATTTGTTATAATTCAAATGTTTCATTTTGATATAGTTTGTAATCGGATTCTTGACTCAGTGGCATACCAAGGAAATTTAATGCCCGGGGGAAAATTAGACATTTGCCGATTTGCCGCCCCCTCGGTTCAGCAGAAGTCCATCTTCGGCAAGATGATTAGAGCGAGAAAAAAAAAGGTCATTAGTTTGCCGCCCCCTTTAAACGTTGCGCCCGTGGCGAGTGCACTTACACTCGAGCGGATAAATTATTGTTCGACCTTAAGAATTTTTACATGCTCTGTTAGTTACAAATCTACCCAGTGACCAGAGTTCTTTCAATGTATTTCAAATCAGTGGACCTGTTTTTAAGTTTTCGTAACCAAAATCATTTCTTATTCTGTTTCATGTAATAAAATAAGATATTTTTTTGTACACAGTTTGTTACGATGTCGTACTCGGGGAGCCGCCTCTATCGCCCGCTTGCATGTGCCTGGCAGCGGCTGTCAGAAGGTTTTGCCGGAATGATGGCAGAATTCGCGGCAACAGTGCAACAACCGTTTTCGGCAGAAAATTTCACCTAGCGGTTTATATGGAACAATAAGGAACACCTGAAAAGTGGAACATGGAGAATCTGGAACACCTGGAAAATGAAACATTATATGGAGTATTTAGGAAAATGCAATATAATATAAAATGTTTAGAAATTTATTATATGAAATAAGAAAGAACATTTGGAAAGTGGAACATACAGAATCTTGAACACCTGCGGCTATTTACGTTTCTGTTTCTGCCGGATTTTTTGCCATACAAAACGGACAGTACGGTTTTGAATCGGTTCTTCATTTTTAGGGCCTTCGGTTTTATTTTTTTCTTCATCAGAAGTATAAATTAACGGAAAAAAATATGATACTTCGGATAAGCTTCTTCTCTCAATATACCATTTCATTTCATTTACCTGGTCTCAAGATTCGTTTTCATTTTTGGATGTACATGCAGGATTGACGAATATCGAATGAAGATGAACAGGAAAAAAAAGGAAGACGTTGCGAGACAATAACGCAATTTCGTCTGCAAAATTTTGACAGTTGCCGGAATCTTACCAGGCTTCAGCCGGCTGCCAGAATTCCTTACAAGCGGGTGCGTTCGGACTAAAGAAAATGGCATGGCCAGCTTAGACCGGAAAACCCTACAGAAACTGGCTGGTGCATAATAAAGAAGAGCAAGCTATGACAAGAAAACCTGCTTGGAGCCCTTCGAATCTCGCGTATAATTCGGGAGACTTGATGTTTGGGTGCACTCCCAGTAAATCAGTGCAAGTGCAAAACACTCTCCAACTTCAAGATGACCAACACGCCGCAAAACACGATCCGTGTGGCGAAGCACTGAAGCAGTAGTAGTAGAATGGCTGTGCTAAATTGATCTCAATTGAAGCTGACATGCTGCGGGTGATGTGCGGTTCACTGGTGTAACTTCCCTCCGCTTTCGCGGTTGCTGGCGGTCATTTTTGTTTTCTCCCCATCGGTTCAGTTCAGTTCAACCCAACGTTTTTGGTGAGTTAATCGCGTAAACGTAGCAGAATTTTGTTATGTTTCTAATCGGGCATTCTGCGTCCCAGTAGGCCATGAATCGCGAGACTCTTGAAATCAGTTTTGACAGCTCCCGGAGAAGACGGCGGTAAAGTTGGTTGGTTGTGTTGTGATTCTGTAAAGTTTGCGCGATTGTTGGAGAATGCCGCCTCCACCCAATTGATGTCAATTGAAGTTGAAACTGAGACTGTAAATTGAAAATTGCCATCTTTTTCTGGTGGGACCGATTCGGTCAGGTTTAGGAGATGTCGTCAATTTCTGCGTTGTTCTACGCTACCACCAGAACCAGAAAGCTGATCCCCTCCGTGATAGTCTTTTTCTTTCTTTATTTATTTATTTATTTTGCATGAGTAAAAACGTATCTCATCCGAAACAGGCGGAACGAACTGGCAGCGGGGGAAAGTCGTGTGAAAAACCCAAACCACAAACCATTCAAAACGAAAAAATTATGCAGTGTGGTGATTAACGCGAAACGTAGCAATAAATTAGAGTGATTTGCATTTTAATTTTGTGCTCCCTTCGTTGTTGTAGCGGCTGTTGCAGGGAGCTGAAAGAATTCGGAAGCCCTGACACAAGTACTCAACAAAACCAACCCCGCGTAGAAAAGCATCCCCCGGAACAAACCTACGGAAACAAAAATGATTAAGGCGAAAAGTTATTAAATTTGTGTGTTTGATGGTGTGAATAGAATAGCTCAATAAAACAAAAAGAACGTAAAATAATCATTTATTAAAAGTGAAATTTGCCGGCATCACGCGAAAGCATCACAATAATAGCAAACAGGAAAACAATGAAACCACGCCTGCTGACCACGACGACGACGACGTCGTCGCGGTTGGCAATGGTGCGGGTGTTGGTGCTGATGTTGGTGGCCCATCGGCACAGTGACTCATTAGTGGTCACGGCGATACCGACCGTGAACCTGACGGTGAATCCTCCGACCAATGATTCGTCATCGCATGCCACCGAATTGTTGGAACCGGAAATTCCCTACGAGGAACTTGAGGAACCTCGTGTGCTACCTCTTCAGTCGATACCGGCTACCATTCAGGCTTCTACGGAAGTCAACGGAGCAGGAGGATTGGATGTTGTCCAGCCGCATCACTTTTTGCAGCAGGCACAACATTCCCTAGCGGACGGAGGCATCAATCAGCCTCAACCGGATAGTAACAGTATTTTGAAGGTGATCCTCGAGGAACCGGAAAGTAACGATGAACCGTTTACCACCACCAATGGGTATCCGACATTTTCGGCGGACGATAACATCGGTAACTTGTGCTTTGTAACTTCATTCGAAAATCATCTGTAAATAACGAGTCTCTCGTGTTTTTGTTTTGATGCGCGCTGCTTAATGTGATCCCAAACCTACACTCAGATAGATACACTCTCTCGACGAGTGTCCCCCTCCATAATACCTGGTACTACTGAATGTTTCCTTTTTCTTTCCAGTTCCCAGTAAACCGTTGAATTTGAGCGTTCTGGAGATCACCTCGACGACCATCAAAATTACTTGGCGCGAACCGGAAAAGTCCAACGGAGCTATCCACGGTTATCGGGTTTACTACGTCCACCAGAACCAGACACTGCTTCATCTACCGATACTGAAGTCGGACGCCGCCGTGAACTCGGTCTACACGTACACGCTTGCAAATTTGAGTGAGTATTGATAGTTTGTTCGGGTTTTTTTTGGGTACTTTTAAGGACCGTTGGTTCGATCAACAGCTGTTTCTGACATTTTAACCACGTTTATTCATATAATAAAGCTGGCTATTGGTTGAATTCATGGAAGAGAAAGGAGTCTAACACAAAATAAACACTACATTGCAACTCCAATGGATTTCATGAAATGATAAAGAAGTTTCATGTAAGAAAGATCACGACAAGCAAGAATGTCGCGAACTGGAACATTGGATAGTCTACCTTGGGTACGCAAGGAATTTATTAGTCGAGATCTGACATCACGATACTCCAAACGACATGATCAATATCGCGATATACTTGGCCACAAGCACAATGATTAGTCTCGGAAAGTCGAATTCGAAGGAGATGTGCATCTAACATGTAGTGATTGGACATGAGTCTGGACATCACACGAATGAGATCCCTACTCATCAGTTCCAGTCCATTGAACCATGTCTTTGTCGATATTTTAGGAATAATTGAGTGCATCCCAGATCATCTTTATCCCAAGAAGCTTGCCAGCTGAAAAGTGTTCTTAGACATGATGCGCTATAGAATTCGTTGAAAGCAATTGGTCGCTCATACATTTCACCCTCAATAGCACCATGTTTGGCTAAAATATCGGCTCTTTCATTGCCTGGAATGGAGCAATGAGCCGGGACCCAAACTATTGTGATTTGACAATTATTATTCAATATGTGGTTCAGGCACTGTTTTATTTTGCCCAAGAAAAACGGTTCATTATTGCCAGCAGCGTTTGAGCGAATGGCTTCAATTGCACTCAGACTATCTGTGAAAAGAAAATAATAAAGCCGAAACATTATTGTTGAATATACCAAACCCAGTAGCCTCTTAAATTCGTGATTCGTCCGTCATTTTTTCAGAGTCAATATGCCTGAACTTGCTTGAAAACATGTTCGGGATTTCCATCGAGCGTAGCTGATCCGGGATTCCACGCACTTCGCGCTGCATGGATGTGGTATTTCGAAGTCAAAACCAGTTGGATTCTTCTTCCCATCATATGAAGCTGAAGCTGCGCGGAATCTTGCTTTCTTGAAAAGATGACCAGCTCTGTTTTCTCCGCAGAGAATTCGATACCCAGATGAACAGCTCAAACGGATAAGTTATCTAGGTATCTTGCAATGGTTTTTGCAGATCAACAGCTTTGGGTCCAGTAACTGAAACCACGCCATCATCTGCCAATTGTCTTATTGAGCATGGGGTTACTAGCCAGCTGTCAATGTCGTTCACGTAAAAATTATAAAGGAGCGGACTGAGGCATGAACCTTGCGGTAGACCCATGTAGCTAATTCTGAATGTTGCCAAATCGCCATGTGAAAAATGCATGCGTTTCTCTGACAAAATGTTGTGCAAATAATTATTTATAACTGCTGGGAGTCCATGTTGGTGGAGCTTGTCTGAAAGAACTTCATTGGAAACTGAATCAAATGCTCCTTTAATGTCTAAAAATACAGATGCCATTTGTTGTTTTTGAGCAAAGGCCTTTATTTCTACGGAAACCAAACTGAGTATCTGAAAAAAAGCCGTTCGTCTCGACCCAGAACAATTTTCTGATGCAGGACAACATTGCAATGGGTCTATATGAGTTGTGATTGGAAGCTGGTTTCCCCGGCTTTTGAATGGCGATAACTTTGACTTGCCTCCAGTCAGATGGAACAATATTTCGCCCAAGAAACTTGTTGAGCAATTTCAGCAAACGTCTTTTTGCGAGATTGGGCAGATTCTTCACCAAGTTTAATTTAATTCTGTTCAACCCAGGAGCGTTATTGTTACAAGACAAAAGTGCTATAGAAAATTCCATCATTGAAAAGGGGCTATCAATGAAACCATTATTTGGGGTAGACTTCCGAAAATTGCTCTGCGTAGAACCGTGCAGCCTTGCATGACTGGAACTAAATCAATAGAACTAAATTCAGAATCTGGTTCCGAATTCAGTAGCCAAATTCGGGTTCGGAACCCAGATCAAGAATCGTGGAACTGAACATATTTCCAAAATCCAGGTCGCGAATTAAATTCTACAACTGAAGCTTTGAACCTAAATCGCTGAATTCAGTTCCAAAATCTACATCCAGATGCCAAGTTCCGAATTCATTTCCAGTATGCTTAATCTGAATTCTGGAAATGAATTCAGAAACTAAATTTAGGAACTAAATTCTGACGCTGAATTTAGATCTCAAAATTTCGGTTTGGGTTTCATATCAGAAATTTTGCTCAAGAAACCAGATTCTCTAAAATTTATATCTTTTGTCGGAATTTGTTCCAGAATGGGAACTCTGGATACGAATTCCGAACGTTGATAAGGAACTAAATGCAGTTCCAAAATCTATACAAGTTCCAGAACTTAGAATTAATGTTCTGTTTCAAAGTTTTAGTTTTAGTTCTTGGATCTGTATTCTGAAACTAAAGGGTGATTTTTTAGGAGGTTTTGAATTTGATTAAAAAAAACTCAGAGTAAATTTATGAAATCTTTATTGGAATCAATTGAACTATCAATATAATTTTTTTGTTTGAAGATGATTCCATGCGAATGTTGGCCGCGGCTCCGCGTTAGAAGGCCCACGAGCAAAGTCCAATTTTGGCACACTTCCTCAAACATATCAGTCACGGATAAATGCTTCAATATTGATTTAATCCTGGTTCACACGGAACCACACGATCTAGGCGGTTCAATTGACAGGGACCAAAAAATGGTAAGATAAGCTGTTCCCCGAAGACCGCTCTCAATTTAGTCATTGTTTCGCGTGCCGTGTGGGATGTGGTACCGTCTTGTTTTTAACCACATGTCAGGCATGTCCAATTCTTCCATTTTGTCAGTGGCTTTTTTCTGGAATGCATTGGTTGCTCTTGCAATTCTTCGGACTGGTCTTCATTTCAGATGTGGCAATTTTACTAGTTGACGAATCCCCATTCAACCAGAAATGAGCTTCGTCGTTGAACACAATTTTTCGATTGAAAAAATGTATCTTCCCCCAACTTTGCCAGCCTCGCTTTCATGGTTAAAATTATAGACCTAACTGAACAAGTTTGACAATGACACAAGACACGATTCACGCGTCAAAAACAGTGTTGTCAAAAAGATACCTGTAAAAAAATCACCCTATATTAGGTTTTGAAGATTTCGATTTCTTCTTCGTTATATTTGGCTGTTTCTTATTTTATACCTTCTTTTGTCAGTGCTCTGTTTTCTCTTTTTTTTGGCTCAATATTGTTTTTTCAAATTATTTGACTTATTCCTATTTTTTCGGTTGCTGTTGTTTTTGTTTCTGCTTTCCGTTACCGGTTCTCTGTTTAATATTTTCTATTTCTTATCCTGACAATTGTTTTCTTTTCTCCCTTAATTTTTTTTCCTCTTTCTGATTTTAATTTTCAGTTTTTGTTTCCCTCCATAGTTTTCTGTCTTTTTATTTCAATTAAATACTGTGTTTCTTGTTTTCTATTTTCGGTTTCCAGTTTTGTTTCTATGATTTGAATTCTTTTGCATATAATTTTATAATTTCTATTTCGTGTTTTTATTCCGCCTCTGTTATTTCCAATTGTCTTGTTTTTTGGTCATATTTTGTTTTCTCCTTTCTTAGTTTTCTTTTTTCTAAATTTATTTTCAATTCAGTGTCCTGTTGTTGGTTTTCTATTTTCCGCTCTCTGTTAGTATGTTTTCTATTCTATTCGCTGTGGAATTGTTTTTTCTTTTTTCCCTCGTATTCAATTTATTTTTTTTGCAATTTTTTCCGTCTCTGTATTCTGATTTTATCATTCTATGTTGTTTTCTCCTTCAGTTAATTTTTTGTCTTGGTTTTCGATGCAGTTTGTGTTTCTTGTTCTATACTTTCTGTAACCTGTTTTCTGTTTTTCTTAGTTTTTCCAATTGTCTTGTTTTTGGGTCAGAGTTTGTTTTCTCCTTTCTTTGTTTTCTCCTTCCTAATTTTTCAATTCATTTTTCTTGTTCCTAGTTTTCTATTTTCGGTTTTCCGTTCTTTGTTACAATGTCTTCTATTATATTCACTGTAAAATTGTTTTCCATCGTATTCAGTTGCAGTTTGTGTTTCTTGTTCTGTACTTCCTGTTACCTGTTTTCTGCTTTTATTAGTTCTCCAATTATCTTGTTTTTGGGTCAGATTTTGTTTTCTCTTTTCTATTTTCCTTTCTTAGTTTTCTCTTTCCTAATGTTTCAATCTATTTTTCCTGTTCCTGGTTTGTATTTTCGGTTTTTCGTTCTCTGTTACTATGTTTTCTATTCTATTCGCTGTCTACTGTTTTCACTCGAATTCAATATAATTTTTTGCTTGTTTTTTCCGTCTCTGGATTCTGATTTTATTATTCTATGTTGTTTTCTTTTTCAGTTTATATTTTTCCTTGTTTTTCGGTGCAGTTTGTGTTTCTTTTTCTGTACTTTTTGTTACCTGTTTTTATTAGTTATTTCTTTCTGTTTAACGTTTTTTTGTCGATTAATTTGCATTCTGCTCTTTAATTGTGATTCTGTCAGTTTTTTTTAATTGTGTTTCTTCAGTTTTATTTTAAGTAGCTCTTTTCCTGTTTATGTTTTTTAATATTTATTGTGGCACAAATCTCCAAATATCAAGGGGAACGTGCCATTTGAGCCAATTTGTTCTGATACCTAATCCAATTTTAGGCCATGCAAACCTTTGGTCTAAACGTATTATCTAAATTTTAATAATGTTCAATATTAAGTTGTGAAGTTAAACGACTGTTTTTCGTGAATACTTTTTCCACTTTGACATTTTCTCAGCTTACTTCGGAATGTTTTCAATTTGTATTCAAACGATTCCTTCGTTTAGTTATTTCTGAAACCCACACTAAAATCAAGTTTTTTCGGTTTTCCAGAACCCTACAGTGATTATAAAATCATCGTAGCAGCATTCACCAAGAAAAACGACGGTGATCCATCGGAGGTTTCAACACGGACGGACATTAGCGGCCCCAGTGCCCCGAAAGTGGTCAATCTGACATGTCACAACCAGGACGCCCTGTTCTTCGGCTGGCGAATCCCGCAAACCTACTACAATACCATCGATTACTACATCATCAGCTACCGGAATGTTGTGTTTGCGGATTTCCGAGAGATTCGCATCTCAGCGAATGCCTCCATCGTGGAGACTTCGGTAGGTGTTTCCGCTTTTAACGACTGCAAGATCGTGATAGTTTTGCTGATTGTGTGTTTTTTTTTTTGCTTTTTGACAGATGATCATCCCGAACCTAACCACCAATATGGTGTACGAGGTGAAAGTCCGGGCGGCCTCCACCAGTGTCATCAACCCGAAGCAGATCATTCTCGGGTCCTACTCGGAACCTAGAAAAGTAAGTGATTTTTTCTTTTTTGCTCGTAACGCAAAAGGTTTTCTATCTAACAAATATCTTATGCTGCCAACAGATTTCCCTCCAACCGAACTGCGAGAAAATCCCACCGCCATCCCAGCGACAATCTTACGACGACTACAATCTGGCCGTCTTGGCCGGAATCGTGTTCAGCTGTTTTGGACTGTTACTGATCGTGATGGCTTTTCTGCTGTGGAAGTAAGTAGCACCTTAGACTGAATTCATTCTTCTAGCTTCGAATAGTCAAGTTTCTTCAGTTTCAAATCTTCGTGACGCATGCCCCGTGTCACGGTTGCTTCGACTAAAAATAGAACCATTTCAGTTAGGAATTCCAGTTTACCATATTATCTAGCATTGGCGCTCGACGCTTGTCTGAAATTGGAGAAATAGGTTCATTTGAGGCAGATTCCAATGTTTGAATTGAATGAATCATTAATTGCCCCTATTAGATTAATTTTCATCGGTGGATTGAAAACCAACAAAACAGTACTGCCACGCTTCTCTTCCACGAATAATGCGAGAAAGGAAAACGCCGAGGAACCTAACCGGCAGCAATCAATTGGTTAATTGTACACTGGGAATCACCGATCGCTTGCTTGGTGGTGATCATTAATTTCGCCACTCTCATTCTGCCTCTGTCTATCGACAGAAAGATGTATTTTCTGTTGCCACCGATAACCGCGAAAGTGAGATACTGAACAGTACAGAAGAAGTGCGGAGCAAGCATGTGACGCAGGTCCCGGTCCAGTGTTTATTGCACTATCTTTGTAAAGTATTCGTTCGTTGGCGTCTTCTTCCAAGTGTGTTATGCCAAAATCAAAAAATAAAGTAAAATTAGTAGCGTGCGCAGTTGCTCCACTGAGCGCAATTAAATGAGCACACGCCCCTCCGAGGGGTAGTTTGATCGGGAAACGAACGCTTTCCAAATGTATTTAATATGCCATTTTTTTTTTAAATATAGAGGCATAATTCTTGAAGACATTCGAATCGGTAAGTTCCATGCCGAAGGATTATTTTTCATGAACTGTATAACGCTAGAATTATAGAAAATATGATATCCTAGCCACTAGATCATATGGGAAAACGAAACGATATTTGTTGAAACCTGTTCAGTTGGGTCCTTCGAATCAGTCTACTACTTTGGGAAATTACCAATGATGAGTGAGTATCGTTCCGTACTTCAATAGTGCCAATATGAGATTTTTTTTATATTTTGGCCTTGTAATTCGGTTACAAGTTGAAGGAGTTGATTTTTTGGCTTTTAAACGAGCCTTAGTTTGTTCAAATCGGTTCAGTCATCTCTTAGAAAATTGAGCGATAACAATAACTTTCGAAAAGTGCACACACTTAGACATTTTTCGATCTAATCGAACTGAGTCGAATGGCATATAACACTATGGGTTTCCGAAGCTCTGTACTAAAGTCGGTTTTCCCAGCAATTCTATAGAAAAAGGCAAAAACAGTTCGCCAAATGCACTGTACGAAAAAATACAGTAAATACAGTTTAAAATACAGTCTCTAATTCGGGAGAGAATATATTTTTAAATTTTCTTTAAAAGAAAATCGCAAAACTAAATGAATTCATCCTAATGCGAATTCCAGAATTCCACCAATGTTTTAGAATTAAGTATTACAATTTCTTGATTTTAAAATAAATAGGCGGGTGGGTAATGTCAGAGACATAACTGGAGGACGAGACTCACACCTCCGAATATCAATGATCGTTCATATTAGTTGATTGATTTGTGAATTGTAGAATTTTAACTGCTTCGCTCCTAGAACTCTATCCAAGCGTCTATATTGAAGTATGACTGGAACTGAAATCGGAGCATGGGACAAGATCCGAATTCAACATGAATTCAGTTCATTAATTTAGTTTTAGAATTCTGGAACTGAACTCATTTTCACAATTCATCACTGAATCCAGTTCCAAGATTTCGTTCCAGAACCAAAGTTCGTGAATTCAATTTCAGCATGCTTAATCTGAATAAGGATAATGAATTCAGAAACTGGAATCAGATGTTAAATTCATGCTCTGAAGTCAGTTTCGAAATTCTGGTTTAGATCCAGAATTTTGTTTTGGAATTCTGAATATTTGTTCCAGAATGGGAATTTTCATACGAATTCTGAACTCAAATTAATATAATAAATTTAGTTCCAAATCTAGTCAAGAAACCATTTCCAAAAATCTAGCTCTAGAAACTAGAATTAGGATTCATTTTCGGAGTTTAAGTTTTAACCTTTGAACCCGTATTCTGGAACTAAAATTTGAAACTAAATTCACAAACCCAGATTTTCAAATCATAATTAAATTAGAAATTCAGGTGAAATTTAGTTCCAAAATTCAGTTCCAAAATCCAATTCAAATGAGGTTTTGCAAGTGAATGATAGCGCTACCTGAACGTTAGAGACTTTATACCACACAGAAGATCTGTTCTGGCTGGTGCTGATTAAAGGTGACTACTCGCTTCGCCTAACTTGTTTCTAAACGTTTGAGCAAACTAAGTTTTTGAACTATCTATGGTTATCGCACATCAGTTTAATTCGAAATCTTCACGACTAAGTTCCACTCATTCTTTTACAGGGCGAATTTTAAAAAAGCATCTTTGGGGATATTTTTAATGGTTCTAAAAAGAATTGAATTGAAGAATTCAGAAATGAGGAACTGGACCTGTGGTTAATAACGAAATTCATAACTTAGAACAGACACAGAATTCACTAGGAATTTAGTTCTAGAACTACAATTTCGAGACTAAATTCAGTTCCGAAATCTAGTTCCAGCATGCAGACTCTGAATTCTAAACCTGTATTCTGGAACTAAGTAATCAAACTGAACTTTGAAACTAAATTCTAAACCGGAAATTTAGTCCAAAATTCAACTTCCGAATCCAGATCCAGTAATAAGAAATCGAATGCGATTATTAACGACCTGTTGCGCTTTTAGTTGAAGACGACTGCTCCTCCTGACGATCGATGTCCAAATGAAAGCATGACCTGAGCGTTTAAAGCTTTATACTAGTGTTGTTGTTACTGATGTTGGTGGCAAACGTCATCATGACATCCAGTTCTGTCTAAAGCACTAGAATAAATTAACGATTTTCGATTAAAGTTTACCTTTTTGTACTCGTCTAATGGATCATCGTGATCGATGTGTCTGACTACCTCAAAACTGTTGTCCAGGTGCGAAAAAGGCAAGCAATAGCGATGAGTTTTCCTCATTGTTTCCAAAAGTTTCAGAAAACTTTGTTTCTGAATTCTTTATGGCTGTCTCACACTATTGAAAATTTAATCACAAATTCCTGATCATATCTCTCGCCCCGGGCGCAACGTTTTTATGGGGCGGCGAATCAATTCTTGGGACCTTTTTTTTGCTCGTCCAAGTCAGCTTTCCGGAGATGGAGTAGAGATTTTGCTCACTAAATCAACGATGGGGACGGCAAATCCTAGTTTGCTCCGGGAGCCAAATTTTCTCGGTACGCCACTGACCCTAAAGAACCAAAAAAAAGTATGAAGGGGAGACAAATGCTCATGAGAAGTATCGATTTAAAGGTCAAAACCCAGCGAAGACGTTCCAAATCGTATTTCGGTGGGAAAAGAGACCAGAAAGCACAAAAAGACGGGTGGGTGATGTTAAAGACATAACCAGATGATGTTAATACGAATAAAATGGATGGTTCAGTTTCTTTGATGTTAAAGAATCTGAACTCTGGGGTGGAATCATGTAAGGTGATAAGTGACTATCACCTCCTGGTGATAACGAGGTGATCACCAGAATGTTTGGAATCACCGAAGGTGATCACTTTTCCTATCACCATCACCGGTGATTGAGCCAACTTCACTCCATTTATAACCTGTCAAGAAACGTCAATTTTTCAGGAGTAAAATATGAATGTGGCGTATACCGTTGATATTAGGAGGAGTAACATATGAAAGTGGCGTATACCCATATAATATTTTAAAATCTAAAGTTTTATTCCTTTAGTTTTCAATTTTTTTCATCAATTCGAGTCATGTTTATCAATGATGATTTGTATGGATCGAAGAGTAACGTTGAAAAAAATTACCTGCGCACAAACAAATAAAAAAAATCACTTGTTGGTTTAATTTAGCGCCGATTTTTATTTTTCAATGGAAATCAATGTCACAGTCAATTCTTTGGGATAAATTTGCTAGCTTTGAAATGACACGAATTGTTAGATCTTCTTGATGTTTCACAACGGATGGCATTCCTCTCGAATGAGAAAGATCCGTTAAATAATTTCTTGTATAGTTTTCATTCACTTTACGATTATGGCATTTCACAGAGCTTTCAAATGCTACCTCCATTTTGGAAATTTTACCCACCGGTACTATGAATATCCACTATGATTAGCAGCAACTAATTGTCCAAAAATATTGCCTTATTTAGTTCAACTCACAAGAAGAAAATTAAGAACGCAGTTTAATCTTATTTACTCGTTCAGTTGAACGAGACTGATATGTCGCTTACTAAGTCACGGCCATCTAATTCTACTGAAAATGTTAGCATAGATTTTTTTATGTTACGTTATGTGCAACAGGAGATGTCTACATTCATAAACTTATCACTTTTCCAGAAAGCAATTTATCTTTGACTTTACGAATACCCCAATGATATTCCTTCAAATAATAATTAGAACATAAATGAATTGATTTAATTGATAAATACTACCGTTCATTCTATGAATTCTTTAAACTATATAAACTAAGTTACTTTTCATTTTGGTATTTAATTTTGACACAATATGAGTACGAATTTCATTAAAAAAATTATCCTCTCCGACCAATATTGGTAAGTTATTTTTATATCAGTGGCTTAAAATTCACCTAACGGACAATAATTTATAAAGCCACTTCTCAAAAAATCAAATCACTACTGAAAGTGATAACTAAATTGCTATCACCTCTATTTTGACATGAAGGTGATTAAATCGTGGTGACTATCACCTTACGTAATGCCAACGTTTGATAGTGATGTTAGCCTCTCAGCAGTGGTGACAGAACTTGGTGATTATCACCTTACGTGATTCCAAATTTTCAAAAGTGATAATCACTTGGTGATAATCACCTTACATGATTCCACCCCTGGACTTGGAATTCTGGAGCTGAATTTTGAGCCGAATACTGAAACTCATTTTTGATGGTATATTCTAGAACAGTATACTAAATGTATATATAGTAGAACTGATCACTAAATCTTTGTTCTGGAACTGAATTCGAGACAAGGATTCTGGTTCGGGACTGAACACCGAACTCTGGACCAGGCTGCTTATTTCCAGCAGAATTCCGGTCCATGATATAGTATTCAAATTCTGATCCAGACTTCAGCTCCGAAGCTCAGTTCTAGAGTCTTGATCCGGAATAAAGTTCAAAAATTTCAGAATCCTGAATCAATCTAATTCTAGAACTGTGGAACTGTATATTATGAACCTGGATTTCGGAATGCATTTAAGAACTGAGTTCTTGAATTACTTCAGAACTCTGGATCCGTATTCCGGTCCTGAATTTTGGTCTGCGGTTCAGAACTTCCAGAGCTCTGGAACTCGATTCTGGACGAGGTATTGAATGTTAGAGCTGGATTTTGGTCTTGGATTCTAAAACTTAATTAGAACTGAACTTTAGAAATGAATTCAGGACCTGAATTCTTTTCTGAATTGAACGAGTGAACTATGCAATGAATGTAGTATCAAATTATTAATTAAATTAACTTTAATTTCAAGTTATTTGTGGTCATGTCGTACTACTGAAAATTATATTCCTAACTGCTGATCTTATCTCCGATGATAAAGCAAGTGATATTCACGATCACATACTTATCATTCAAACATATGATAAATTTTGAACAGCCGCCCAATAGTAAAGTAAGACATGTTTACGTCAAATATGAACCGAGAAAAAAATGCGAAAATTTTTTGATTAGATTTTAACATACTGTAAATCTTCACTAAACAGATTATATTCACTTCCGATTTGCATATTTCAACAGATAAGTAATTCTAATAGTTCTTTAGATAACATTTGAAGTAAGGGTTGATTTTGTGTAATGTTCCCGTTGTTGTTCACTTTTCGTTGTATTTTTCTCCATTGCAAACGACCAGCAGCATGAAGACGCAATAGCTCTTGTTTGAAGTGAAACTGGCTCTGTGAACGCCCCTCAGCAGAGTTGCTCACAGTGCCGATTGATTCCATACTGAATTTAAAAAAAATCCAAAGCTTTCTTTCCACGTGATTTCGTTTGTAGCTTTTTCACAGATGGGTAATCTAAACGGTTGGTATCTCTGAATAAAAACTCAAAAAAGAAACTTTCAATCAAATTTCTGACATTCAGAAGGGTCAAACTGTAAAATTATCTGCGATAATAAACACTGGCTTTATTCGCACTCGTTTAGTGCAAATTTCGCACTGCTAAAAGTGCACAAAGATAATCAAATTATTCTAGATTTGCAAAAATGTGTGAATTTTAATCCGATTTCCAGAAGTAAACCTTTATAGCTCATTAGATAACATTTGAAGCCATTAGAAGGACTGATTTTGTATATTATTCCCCATCATTGTACGAGAAAGGCACCATGAGTTTTCTTGTTTGATATTCCTTGATACCGAATATTTCAGAAAACTTTAATTTTGAATTATTTGTAATTATGTCATACAACTTCAAATGCTATCATAAATTGATGATCATATTGCCGATGGCATGTAGCAAAAATTATGTTGATACGTTCTATACAAAAATAGATATTTACGATCAAACACTTATCACTCTCTCAGAGGGTAAATTATGAAAAGGCGCCCCATAGTAAAGTGAGTCGTATTCACGAAAAAAAGAACCGCGGCTTCGTTTTCACGCAATCCTGGTTTGTCCTTACGTGAAGGACAAGCAAAATTATTGAAGCAAATACGTCTCGAGTTATCAAAAAAAGCTCCGTGAAAAACGTGTTTGTAAATTTTTAAATATGTAGCAAAAACGTTCATTTAAGATGTAGTTCTTTTACCTTTTCGTTCGGTAAATTTTGAAACAGAATTTCACTTTCATGCAAGACATTATTAACTAAACTAAATAAGATTCTCTAACTCTAACCGGCCAATCGCATCCACTCACCCCT
Organism: Malaya genurostris; assembly: GCF_030247185.1. NCBI lineage: Eukaryota > Metazoa > Arthropoda > Insecta > Diptera > Culicidae > Malaya > Malaya genurostris. The sequence continues at coordinate 20,785,736 of NC_080570.1, forward strand.
CGGTTCATTAGTTGAAAGCCTAATCACAGCAGGCTGATCGGCAGTGCCACGCAGACACGCGCACATACAAGCATACCTGGTGCAGATAAATCCGCACTGCAATCGCGTCTCGCGATTGCACATTTCTTGAGAAACCAGAAAAACTGCATCCTCCTGCCCGACTCGTCGTGGTCGTCGTCGGTTCCCACATCGAAACATCAACTGCTCGAATATAGTTGAAACGGCTCAGGTGTGTGTGTGTGTGGCAACTGGCGCTTTGTTGTCAGTAAAACTAGTCACCCTCTTAGTCACCCCACCCGCGAAACAGGGGGAGAGCAACCTGCGTAACAACCCAAAGTAAGTCAAGCGATGATCGCTTGCGAAAAAAGTTCAGTTTTGTTTTGCTCGTGTCTTCGCGCGAACGTTCGAATCGTCATCGTTCTAGAAGAAAGTGCACCGAATGCGAAATGCGGAAAACTTTGGCGAGCCTTGGGAACAACGTTTCGCCCCAGCAACGTTTCGTGCGTTCCGTTCAAGGTGTTTGCTGGTAGATGTCGCTGTGTTCCAGGCGAAGGCCTCCTATCAAACGCGATAGCAGTGTGATAACAGTGATAACGAAGCTCACGAAATTTTTTTCCGTTTTCTGTTTTCGTTGACACAATGAGCCACTTACGCCAGTTGTAGGAAGATTTTCACAGTCCAGCGACTGCTTGGATGAAGGTCTCGTTTTTATTGGACAAGTTTTTTTTTAATTCGTTTTTCGGCTATCAGAGTGTTTAGTGAAAATTGATTAAACGAATTAATTAGGTTCCCATCAAGGCTAGACTGCTAGTTGGCTGGTTAGGCTGGAGGGGGTTCAATACGATTGCCGTAGACGGGCCCGATCAGAGTAATGTTAAAACATTGGTTCAGGTAAGTCAGTGAGATGAATCTTCTACGTCTCAGAATGGCTTCGGGTAGGTAGGTACGTGTTGGATTGACGTTTGCCGCGCCTTGTGCAAATGTGAATGACGATCGTTCGCGACGATTGTGCGACTCGATAGGGTTGCCGCCGGCCGTGTACGGAGGTAACACTTGTTGACCAAAATGTGATGCAAATCCTGTTGTGGTGCTTGACTCACGCGTTATCGCGAACGACTCGGAACTTTTGTAGATGCCGGCACGCCAGGCAGTCACAGTAGGCTGATTGTTTCGCAGTGTCATTTTGTCTGTACGGTTCTGCAATTGGCAGCCTATTGACCTTTGAAGAATGGTGCTTCTATATATTATATAATTGTGTGGTTGGGTGTTGATTTCAGGATGAACATCAGAAGGTCGCTTAAAGTTTTCAAGGGAATTAGTCGATAATTAACGAACATCGGTTGATATGTACAATTTTCTTAGATTAGCTTCGCATTTCGGTATCATTGTTTTCTCAGAATACCTGTGTTTATGTTTACCAAGTAGTAATTGAGGTTTATCATATAATTTGGTAGAATCCAAAGCTTAGCGTGAAATGGTTTTTGACGTGGTCAAATGAATCAAAAAAATATATGACAATCAATTTAGCATTTTTGCAGTTAACTTGATTTTCAAATATAAAATAGAGCGAAATGGTATTACAAATAATTTTCTTTTCAATCCTACACGGTAGAAATGTAAAAAAATGGTACTTCTAGATCCTATCAAGCAAAGATTGAGTAAGCGAAAAATAGAGACCTGTAGAGACACAACAAAATCTCACATCATTGCCCAGTCGGGAAAACTAAAGAGAGATTTATTTGGCAGAGGAAATGTTTGATAAATTTTTACTTCCGGTATTGGATCACAGGGGAAAATATTAGTTCTTCTCTACCGGAAGGTCTTCTGAGTTGTGTTTCATCACATCCATAGTAATGCAATTGGCAGAACGATTCCCCCGGATTGAAGAAAGTCGCAAATTTATAACCTGGGTCTCTGAGAACTTGTGTTGCAAGATTTAGGATTTCGATATTTTCGTTTTACCAGTCATATTTCTAGTCTGTTTTTGTCGTGAATACTTACTTACTTCACTATGGGGCGCCTTTTCAAAATTTACCCTCAGGGAGAGTGATTAGTTTTTGTTCGAAAATATCTCTTGTTTTAATAAACGTATCAACATAATTTTTTCTCTACGTTGCCCGAGATGCGATCACCAATTTGTGGTAGAATTTTCATTTCGAAATTAAAGTTTTCTAAACATTTGATACGTGAAGAAGGTAATTTATGATGCTTCATTCATTCTAGCCTGCGTAGTTGCCTCTTTCAGCTCAGACTTGAATCCAGACATTGAATCAAATTCTACAATTTAATTCTGAAAACTGCTTTCAAAATCCAAGATCAGATTTTTTATTTCCAGAATCCAGATCTAAAATTCATGTTCTCGTCTAGAATCGAGTTCCTGATTGCCGAATTTGAGGACTTCATTCAAAGCCAGGATTTTGGAATAGAAATCTGGAACTTAATTTTTGAAATAAATTCTGAACTTGGATCTGAATTTTGAAACAGAATTCTGGAACTGAAATTGAGGTTCAGATCAAAATTTAGTTCTAAACTTCCAGTCCAGGTTTCAGACTTAGAATTCAGATTCAGAATTCAGATACCGAGTTTTGAACCTGGAGCTCTGCAAACCGAAATCCAGGACCAGAATTAAGATCCAAAACTCGACCTATTTCCAGAATTCTGTTGTAAAATGCGCTCAACAAATTAGCTTTCAGCTCCAGAATGTAAGTCTAAAGTTAAGGTCCAAAATTTACTTTCACAATTCCAGAAGTGTAGCTGAATTCAGGGGCTAGATTCTGAAGATTCTTGAACTAAATTCCGGTTTATCGAACTCAGTTTCGCAGCTGAATTTAGTTCTGAACCGGAATCCCGGTCTTGAATTCTGTTCCAAATTTTAATTCCAGGTCACAGGTTCAGTGATCTGTTCCTCAATTCAGATACAGAATTCAGTTCAAGAACTCAAATGCAGTATTCAGTTCTCGAGTTTAGGTTCAGAACTCAGCTCCAGATTCTAGCATCAAAATTGAGTTTCAGAATTTAGGTCAAGAATTCAGAAACTCGGTTCTAAAATTCTAGGACAATTCATTTTATTCGTATTCACGTCATCCGATTATGTCGCTGACATTACCCAATCGCCTTTTTTCATTGGGTAATGGCAAACAGTTATGCATTAGGTATGTTTTTTATGGCATATATGAGCAAATCGGAGTGGTTACTTTTCTTAAAGCTACCAAAGTAAACTACCACACTTGCAAATTTCTTTGGTGAGAACATTGAATAACTTTGACATCGTTGTTTTTAATAACAACTATTTCCATTTATCATTCAAAATAGCACACCGTACTTAAAAATATAATAAATTGCATGGTGTTAGGTTGTTTATCGAAATTATTGACTGCTAAATTCTCGCCAAAAGTTACTTTTTGAACTATTTGAGAAAAAATCCCTTCTTAATTCATCTAGTAGTGTGATAATACCTTCATCTTGTCATTTAAATAGTCTCATTGAAACATTTCTAACATTTAACCCTCGGAAATTAGTATTGTTAGTTTAGCAAATAACCTTATAGTAGCTTTCAAACGATTCTAAGTCTTTCGAAAACTATTCTTTTATTTCCGAGAAATTTTGTTTCATTGAAAAACACATTGATTTATCTGTTACGTCACATATAATATTGCATCTCTCGAAACGGAAATGCTCACCAACATCCTTCCAAATTTGATTGACATTGCTAGCTTTCAAATAAGCCTTGGTTTATCGAAATTTGTTGAGTCATCTTCGACAAAATTCAGCCGATGAAAACTGTCCGGATATTCGTTTACGTCACTTATACCATCATTAGTCCGGAACCAAAACTGACAGTCATTTGACTTGATCTACAATTCAATAGTAGCTTTCAAGCGAGCATAACAGATCGGCTGAAAAGTTCGTATCGTTTCTATGAGAGGGCGCCACTAGAATTAAATCCATACCATTTTCAGTTAGTACCAACCTTCAAAAGATACGTGTATAAATTTGACAGCTGTCTGATTATTAGTTTGTGAGACATTGCATTTTGAGTGAAGCTACATTTGTTATTGTGAAAAAAAATGGAAAAAAAGGAATTTCGTGTGTTGATGAAACACTACTTTTTGATAAAAAAAAGTGCCGCCGATACCAAAAAATGGCTTGATGAGTGTTATCCAGACTCTGCACCGGGCGAAGCAACAATTCGTAAGTGGTTTGCAAAATTTCGTACTGGTCATATGAGCACCGAAGACGATGAACGCAGTGGACGTCCAAAAGAGGCTGTTACCGATGAAAACATGAAAAAATCCACAAAATGATTTTCAATGACCGTAAAGTGAAGTTGATCGAGATAGCTGACACCCTAAAGATATTGAAGGAACGTGTTGGACATATTATTCACGTATATTTGGATATGAGAAAGCTTTGTGCTAAATGGGTGCTGTGTGAGCTCACAATCGATCAAAAACAACAACGAATTGATGATTCTGAGCAGTGTTTGGAGCTGTTATATCGAAATAAAACCGATTTTTTTCGTCGATATATAACAATGGACGAAACATGGCTCCTTCTTACTTCACTCCGGAGTCCAATCGACAGTCAGCTGAGTGGACTGCACGCGATGAACCGAACCCAAAGCGTGAAAATATTCAACAATCGGCCGGTAAGGTTATGGCGTCTGTATTTTGGGATTCGCATGGTATAATTTTCATCGACTACCTTGAAAAGGGAAAAACCATCAACAGTGATTATTATATAGCGTTATTAGAGCGTTTGAAGGACGAAATTTCAAAAAAACGGCCTCATTTGAAGAAGAAAAAAGTTTTGTTTCATCAAGACAATGCACCGTGTCACAAGTCGATGAAAACCATGCTGAAATTGAACGAATTTGGCTTCGAATTGCTCCCTCATCCACCGTATTCTCCAGATTTGGCCCCCAGTGACTTTTTCCTGTTCTCAGACCTCAAGAGAATGCTCGCTGGTAAAAAATTTAGAAGCAATGAAGAGGTAATCGCTGAAACTGAGGCCTATTTCGAGGCAAAGGACAAATCGTACTACAAAAATGGTATCGAAAATTTGGAAGATCGCTATAATCGCTGTATCGCCTCTGATGGCAATTATGTTGAATAATAAAAACGAAAAAATGTGTGTTTCTATTAAACGATACGAACTTTTCAGCCGAAATGTTAGGCTTGTCGAAATCGGCTTTGGAATCTCTAAGATTGAACGGTTGAAAAAACAATGCGTTTTGTTGGTTACGCCACTTATACCGGATAATCTCCGGAACCGAAAATGACAGCCATCCGGTCTTCAATGGCCCAATAGTAGCTTTCAAACGAGCCTAGGCTCGTTAAAATTACTTTAGTCATCTCTGAGAAATTGAGCGGTAAGAAAATCACACTTTGTCGGTTACGTCATTTATACCATTATACATCTGAAAGTGGAAGTCACAGCCATTTCATCTTCGAACTTAATCGATGGACCGACAGTAGCATTCAAGTGAGCCTAAGCTTCCTAAAATCGGTTCAGACATATCCGAGAAAATTGCGTGATAAAAAAAACTCTGAAAGGTGCACGCACATACACTCACACGTACATTTTCCGTTCTCTTCGAGCTGAGTCGATTGGTATATAACACTATGGGTCTCCGAAGCTCCGCTCGAAAGTCGGCTTTTCCAGCAATTCTATAGAGAAAAGCAAAACATTACATTTGAGATCAAGCATTGTATTTCAGGTCAAACGGTTTATTAACAGCTCACAGTCTTTTAAGGGCTGAGGACAGTACGTTGAAGAGGAAAGTTTTTGAATACCTTCCCGCTTCATATCAAATTTTCTTGTTAGAATGCCATATCTCTGCTTGTTCATCAAATATTTCGACTTTTAAGACTTATATCCTAAATCTACTGTGACAGAGGTTAGATCATTTAGTTTAGATACGATGAACACGTAACACGAACATTTTTTCCGATTTAATTAGCTGGTAGCATTCTGAAAAAGTTGAGGAGAAAAATAAAATCGACTATGTGAGGTTTCTAGAAAAAAAATTGTTTCATCAAGATAACGTACCGTGTCACAAGTCAATCAAAACAATGGCAAAATTCCCACATCCACCGTATTCGCCTGATTTGGCTCCCAGCGACCACTGGCTGTTCGCAGACCTACAAAAAAAAATGCTCGCCGGTAACTGAGGCCTATTTTGAGACAAAAAACAAATCGTTCTACAAAAATGGTATTAAAATGTTAGAGCGTCGCTGGAATGAGTGCTTTGCGCTTGCTCGGAAGGTTTAGGGGGTCTCTCCATGGTAACCGGCGAAGCGCAAAACGAATAAATTTACGTTGAATAGTTGCTGTACGTTGAATGTCGATTTGATAGTATGGTGACCAAACAACAGCTGCATATTCTAGTGTAGAATTCTGCTTAGAATGTATCACGCGTTTTTTTTATAACGGCCAATAAGCCATCCATCAACATTCACTTTGAAGAGTAATTTCGAATGACTCGGCACTCTAGTTTTCTCTTTCGTCTGGTGTGAAATTTAATAATCTATTTTGCATAGCTCGCCTGCAATTTCTTTCGAAAGTGGAAGTTGACCGCGTAACTTCGGAAATCTGCGTAAAAAAACCGCGGGACTTCTTAAATCTGCGTAAAAAATCGCATTAGTGAAACGTATAAAAAAGACCTCAGTGTATTCAATTTCGCCTCTCATCCTTCTTTTCGTTTTGGTTACCCAAGTTTTATTCCACTTCAGAGCCAATTATCGCTCAGAAGTTCGATTAATCGGCTGGGCTCCATATCGTTTGGTACAACATTGACTCCGAAATGTCCAACATGTTTCGAGCAAACCGGGGATAAATAAACGATATAAAAAAAGTTTCGAGCAGTAGCAATGGTAGAATGCTAAATCAGACCAAAATAGAGCTGATCTGTTGTGCTTCCTTATGAATGGCAAGAGGGGCATCTTTGAGGCCATTCTTCCGTGTGTATCGCACCTTTGATTGTTTCGAAAGTGACGAAGGGGGAAGCTTATTTCACGAGATCCGCGAATCGCTTACCAAATTAACTTGGAAGTATTACAAGGAATGAGAAGTCCCGGGCCTAACAGAGAGAAAGTCGATTTTATACCGTGAACACTTTTTTATTCTTCAGTATAATCTCCATCTAGAACAGTATACTTGACCCATCGTTCCTTCAACAGCCTTCAAAATAGGCTTCCGTTGCTGCAATGGCCTTAGCATTCGACGAAAATTTCTTTCGCTGGAGAACCTGGACCTTTTCAAATCTGGATGGTGAACCAATGCGCTGGTGCGTCTTTTTCCAGGGCTTGATGAAAACTGAAACACTCGTCTGACAGGATCAACTGTTATTCAAAAACACTAGTGGACAGATTGTCATGATATTTGGAATTGGGCCATTTCAGTCTAGGTCACGTTCGAAAGACTAACAACCTTCACTTCAAACGCAGGATCAATGACAGCAATAAGTAGCTACTGATTTCCAGAAGTCATGGCCTAATACGGAATTGTTCAATTTGAACTCTTTCAAGTTCAAAAATCTTGTCAAGCAGAAAATCTCCGATTAGTTTGTAGAAAAATAAATGTTTTTTTTAATTAATTACCTTACCGTGACCAGTTAACGGTCCGAGATGATTATGCATCGTGATAACTAGACTCGGATACGCTTCAGTCGGCAGCAGCGATCTTAGCACGGCGGACAACGTTTCACTTGGGTATCATTTTTCTTATTCACATGCTAAACGTGTCACCTAATTGATTGACACTGAATTCGTTAAGACGTTCCCTCCACGAAGGTCAGATCAATTGACTGCTCCAATCACTCATCTGTGACAATATTTTCTAATCGCGCTTGAACAAAACATAACCTCAAAACAAGCAATAAAAAACATGTTTTTTCTCTCTCACTCAATTACAGAAAATGTTTCCACGCGGCCTACTACTATCTGGACGACCCGCCGACATCGCAGAGTAGCAACACGGCCGGTCTGGTCGATTGGGAAGCACCGTGCGAAGTAGGCGGTGAGGTGCGCGGTTCCGTTCCGGTGTCGGAGTTTGCCAAGCACGTCGCGTCTCTGCACGTCGACGGTGACATCGGATTCAGCAAGGAGTACGAAGCCATCCAGGGGGAAGCCCTGAACGATGAGTACCCGTCGGAACACTCGCAGCACCCGGACAACAAGGGGAAGAACCGTTACCTGAATGTGATTGCTTGTAAGTTTCGTGTTTTTTCTTATTTTGAAGGTGGGAAATTTTTATGTATTTGCTTTCCACCAGATGATCACAGTCGTGTACATCTGAGGCAGGTTCCCGGCCAGAAGAAACACTTGGACTACATCAATGCCAACTTTATCGACGGTTATCAGAAGTCGCGTGCCTTCATCGGAACGCAAGGGCCGTTGCCTGGTACGTTTGACTGTTTCTGGCGAATGATTTGGGAACAGCGGGTTGCCATCATCGTTATGATCACGAACCTGGTGGAACGTGGCCGACGCAAGTGTGATATGTACTGGCCGAAGGATGGCTCGGAGATGTACGGCGTAATTCAGGTTCGACTGATTCGGGAGGATGTGATGGCCACCTATACGGTGCGAACGTTCCAGATTAAGCACACCAAACTGAAGAAGAAGAAGGCTTCCCAGACGGAAAAGCTGGTCTATCAGTATCACTACACTAACTGGCCGGATCATGGAACCCCGGACCATCCGCTGCCGGTGATCAATTTTGTGAAGAAATCAACCGCTGCCAACCCGTCGGATGCGGGTCCCATTGTGGTGCACTGTAGCGCCGGTGTAGGACGAACCGGAACCTACATAGTGCTGGATGCGATGCTGAAGCAGATCGAGAGGAAAGGGATGTTGAATGTGTTTGGATTTCTAAGGTTCATCAGGGCCCAACGGAACTATCTGGTCCAGACGGAAGAGCAGTACATTTTTATTCACGACGCCCTTGTGGAAGCCATTGACAGTGGAGAGACCAACATTAAGTTGGATGCCATCGGAGGACTGGTCAACCATATCGAGTACATTGATAGTCAATATAAGGTAGGTTTTGTGTGGTAATGTGACGGCTTTCCTGATCTCATCCATTCTGTTGTCGACGTTGTTTTTCTACAGCTCATTACCAGCTACCAACCGAAGGAAATTAACCTGACTTCGGCGTTGAAGCCGGTAAATGCCATCAAGAACCGCAGTTCGTTGGTTCCATTGGAGGGAAGCCGAGTTCATCTGACCCCAAAACCGGGGGTTGAAGGTAGCGATTACATCAATGCTACCTGGTTGCACGGTTTCCGTCGGTTACGGGACTTTATCGTAACCCAGCATCCGTTGCTGGACACATTCAAAGACTTCTGGCAGATGGTTTGGGATCACAACGCACAGACCGTGGTGTTACTCTCGTCAGCTGACAACATGGTATGATTGGCTTCATTTCGGTGAACAATTCATTTAAGATCCGTATTTTTTGTTGTTGTTGTTGTTGCAGTCTTTCCTCCAGTTTTGGCCAAACGAGTCCGAACCGCTCGAAAGTGATTACTACCGGATTCGAATGGTTTCCGATGCAACCGAAAACGGTTACATCGTGAGGAATTTCGTCATCCAATCGATCCAGGACGACTACGAGCTCAGTGTGCGGATGTTCGAGAATCCCATGTGGCCTGATATGGCCAATCCCCGGTCGATTTATGACTTTGCCGTGCGGGTGCATGAGCGCTGTGCAGAGTATCGAAATGGGCCGATTGTGATCGTTGATAGGTGAGTTTTTTTTTAATTTTTGGTTCTCCGGAGTTATTCGCTTCAACAGGATTTACTAGTTTTATCTTCGTTCTTACGTTTCGTCTTCGAATCGTCAGTGCACTAGCCGTTTATGTTGAACTACTAATGACGAATTTTGTCCCCCGAATTCGCATATTCTGAGTTGGTGGCATGTAGACTATGTCACAAAAAGCCACTTGGCATACTTTGTGTTTCCTAAAATTGATCTAGACTGTCTTTTGGTAAAGTCTGTACCAATTTTTTGCTAATGTTTTCCAACAGCTATAGTCGAAAAATGACAAATGCTTTTCACAAAATTTGTCATTTTTCATCGAAAACTAAATATATCAGAAGGTCATTCGAATCGTAGAGTCCGATGAAACTCAATTAGATAGGGTTTTACCTGGTTCAGTAACTAAGTGTTACCTCAAGATTAGTATAAAAAATCGCCAAAATAAGGTAAAACGCTTTTTAATGCACCTGGTGGTGTGATAATGCTTTTCTTTTGACATTTCAATAGTCTCATTCAGACGTTTGTTAGATTCTATCCTCGTTCATTAGTATTGTAAGCTTATCAAATAACCTAATAGTAACTTTCCAACGAATCTAAGTCTTTTAAAATCAATTCTTTCGTCTCCGAGTAATTTTGGTGCACTAAAAAATACTGAGATTTGTCGGATAGCGTCTCAAAGCGGAAAAGTTCGCCATAAACCGTCCAAATTTGATAGACATTGTTAGCTTTCAAATAAACCTAAGTTTATCGAAATGCGTTGAGTCATCTTCGAGACCGTTCAGCCGATGAAAAAATGAGCGGTTAGTCGGTTACGTCACTTATACTATTATATCTTCAGAACCAGAAGTGACAAGCATTTGAACATCATCCAAAATTCAATAGTACACGCTAAACTTCATTCGTTTTTTATCTTTTGACATTTGTTTGAACAGCTGAGATCGCTAAACCATTTTAAGTGTGTAGCTATCAAACGAGCCTAAACTTGTTAAAATCGGCTCAGCCATTTCTGAAAAAAATTGAGCCGTTAAAAAAACAACGCATTTTGTCGCTTAAGTCACTTATACCATTATCAGTGCTTGGAAAACGAATGAACCGAATTAGAGTGAATATCCTTCATACGCTTCTTGGTTCATGAATGTACTAGCAACTGAACCATTCATCATCCACTTCTGGTCTGATGGATTTGGTTCACATTTGTTTGTGTTTGTGAATTAACGCACTACTGGACGTGGAAGGTGAGCGTATAGAAGTGGTATTAGTTGCTCATTCTCTTCCACATCACAAGGCGAAGCTACGAGCGAATATCGTTCGTTCTGCATCGTAAGCAGCCACGGCTTGGAGAACGAATGAACCTCAATATGAAAAACTCTTTTTTGTTTCCCTTTCACATTCGGTGTATATTGATCAAACTTCGCTAGCATTCGAACTTTTGTTTGAGCTTTAATAGTAACAGGATTGTTGTGATGTCTATGGCTACAAAAAGCAAAAATTGTTCCTCAAAGGGACCAACATTGAAGCAAAAAGTGCTCAATATGATAAGAGAGCCAATGAGAGATTATAAATAATATCAATCCCACTGCCGCTAATTTTAGTTTTAAGTACTGCTAAATGTTAATACGGCAGATAAATTATTTTTAATTCTGATTCATGAATGTCCACCAGTGCTTGCAAGTGCTTGGTGCTTGCTTTGAACAGCACACGCATTGAAGCAAACCGTATTGCGCAACATTATCGATCAAGCTTATCATCTTCCGAAATGAGAGAAATATGCTTCAGTGCAGTGCCCATTCATTACGAAACTTTCCTTATTCCGTACACTTGAAGGAACACAAGCTCTAACTGACTCAAAAACATGAATTATAGCTACTGGTAGTGAAAGATGACGTGGAAAGTCTATTCTACAGCAGCGTGAAACCTTCTAAATTTAATTTTTTTATGCCTAAATACTTTAATGATATAAATTATTTTTACATTCAAATTCAACAGTATTCTTTGATGATGAATGGTTCACCAGCGATAGTGTGCCTGAATCACTTATACTACCAATGAATTATTTGAACGAATTGCCTATATTTGAGAGAAAAGAGAATACTGCATACTCTTTTTCAGAAAGGTTCAATAGTATTAAACGTAATACGGCACGCTCGTCGGCAAGTATGTATGGAATGGTTCGTTCTCCAATCTGTTCGCTCGTGTATATTTCCTGCATCGAAGCCGGTAACTCAGTCTGTTGGTATGAGTGCTGTAGCTGCGCTGAACCGTTTTGTTGCAAGTCACTCGCATTGATGAATGAATGGTGAAAGCTCTGACCATTATATATTCTCCGGAATCTGAAGTGACAGCCGTTTGATCCTCGAACATGATCAATGGTTTGATAATAGCTTTCAAACGAGCCTAGGCTTGTTAAGAAAATTGAACGCTAAATAACTTGGATGTAATGTGGTAATGTCCGAGACATAACCGCGAGATTGACGTAGGATTGCAATCGAACTTGAAAATAATCTGTGTCTTAATACTACTCAAAATCCTGTTGTTGACATTTCGAATTTTTTGAACACGTTATTTATGATATCTTTGAGCTCTTGAAAGAACCATTCGAGGCGCCAAAGGCTGTCAATTTTTTTTCGAATGTTTTACACTGTTAAATGAATTCCACTCAAATACAGACGATCAAAAGCTGAATGTCGGAGTAAATTGAAATCGTGTATTTCTTACTAACGCAGAAGGTAGCTCACTTCCGTCCAGCAGCAGAACTGCTCACACTGTGGCTTGATACAATACTGAAGTAAATTTTGAGAAGGGATTTCCATTTACGTGTTTTTTGTTCGCAGTTGTTTTGCCGAATGGGCCAAATCCTAACAGCTCAGAAAATAACGACATACTGAATTTTGATGTAAAGGGTGATTTTTTAAGAGCTTGAGAACTTTTTTAAACAATAAAACGCATAAAATTTGCAAAATCTCATCGGTTCTTTATTTTAAACGTTTGATTGGTACATGACATTTACTTTTTGAAGATAATTTCATATAAATGTTGACCGCGGCTGCGTCTTAGGTGGTCCATTCGGAAAATCCGCTTTTTTATCGACAAATTTTGTTCAGCGATGAGGCTCATTTCTGGTTGAATGGCTACGTAAATAAGCAAAATTGCCGCATTTGGAGTGAAGAGCAACCAGAAGCCGTTCAAGAACTGCCCATGCATCCCGAAAAATGCACTGTTTGGTGTGGTTTGTACGCTGGTGGAATCATTGGACCGTATTTTTTCAAAGATGCTGTTGGACGCAACGTTACAGTGAATGGCGATCGCTATCGTTCGATGCTAACAAACTTTTTGTTGCCAAAAATGGAAGAACTGAACTTGGTAGACATGTGGTTTCAACAAGATGGCGCTACATGCCACACAGCTCGCGATTCTATGGCCATTTTGAGGGAAAACTTCGAAGAACAATTCATCTCAAGAAATGGACCGGTAAGTTGGCCACCAAGATCATGCGATTTGACGCCTTTAGACTATTTTTTGTGGGGCTACGTCAAGTCTAAAGTCTACAGAAATAAGCCAGTAACTATTCCAGCTTTGGAAGACAACATTTCCGAAGAAATTCGGGCTATTCCGGCCGAAATGCTCGAAAAAGTTGCCCAAAATTGGACTTTCCGAATGGACCACCTAAGACGCAGCCGCGGTCAACATTTAAATGAAATTATCTTCAAAAAGTAAATGTCATGTACCAATCTAACGTTTAAAATAAAGAACCGATGAGATTTTGCAAATTTTATGCGTTTTATTGTTTAAAAAAGTTCTCAAGCTCTTAAAAAATCACCCTTTAGAAGAAAGAATCTGTCGAACGATCGAAATTTTAGGCTGTCAAAAGGACCGAATTGTGGCATTCTCTACTATATTGAACGCAGTGCGGAGCATTATTCTCGAACGCGAAGCGACCAAATGCTGGCTTTATTCGCACTCGTTTGGTGCGAAGTTCGCACTGTGAAAAGTGCACACAACTAATCAAATTAGAATCTAGATTTGCCATAAGCTGATGATTTTTATTTCCAATTTGCAGAGAAATAGTCTTTATAGTTCTTTAGTTTACATTTATCAGCCCTTAGAAGGGCAGTTTTTGTAGAATGTTTTGGGTCAAAGCAAAGGGGAGTCTTGTGAGGAGACAAATCCGGCCAGAACAGAATTGCTTGAGGAAAGGCAGCAAAAGTTTGTGTAGGCGCTTCTGTGTATAAATTTTTTCCTGTGCATGAATTTTTTAAATGTCGCTGATGAAGCCATTGGAACAGATGGCTTGCCATTCGCGCTATTTCTTCAGCTCAAGGCATTTGAAAATCCCTCTTCCAGTAGCCGTCGAATATTCCTGTTCAGAAAGCTCTATGAAATTTGAAATCCTTGATATTGGTTTCATCAACCTATACCCTTTATTAAAAGCTGCTTGCGCGACCGACCGACTTGATTTGCTTATCGCACGATTTGGAATTATCATATTCTTGAGGTCGACAGTCCGATTAGTTTTGTAGTTCGATGCACAGTTGTAGCAGGCATTCCCTGCTTGCTTGCTTGCGAAATATTGGATGGATAAGTTCGGGTTCCGCTTGAAACAGATTCTCTCTTTTCGACATTTGGCATTCGATTTCAACCCTTTTCCGATTCAGTCTTCCTGGCGGTCGACAAACGTCCTCCGAATATTTCCATTACATTAGTAGCAATTAGTTTTGCCTCATTAAACCATTTCGACTACTTTCCATGCGAGTAGTTTGAATTTTCACAATCTCCACATCTTAAGATATCTAACGACAGGCTGCAGGAATATTGCGCACGTTTCGAATTCTCTAAGAAGGAATTTTTTATTTCGAGATTTGACGATATCTCAAATATAGATGTCCCTGTTTGTCAATATGTGGAGATAATTGTTATCTTCACCTATACACTGTAGTCTTTTTTTATGCAAATTTACGTACCGCATAAAAAAACCGCATAACTCTGAAAATTCGCATAAAAAAACCGCATAACTCTGAAACTTCGCATAAAAAAACCGCATAACGCTGAAAATTCGCATAAAAAAAACCGCATAACTCTGAAACTTCGCATAAAAAAACCGCATAACTCTGATAAAAAAGGCGCGTAAAAAAATCGCATAAAAAAAGACCGCATGAAAAAGACCTCAGTGTAAATCAGTTAATTTACAAAGTCAAAATTATTAAACGTTTGCACCAAGGAATTTGCAAATTAGGTGATTTGCAGTTCTAAATTACTGACGGTTAGTAGTCTTTTTTGGATGATGTGAATAATTTCTATACCAAAATTACTGAAAAGCTACCCTGCACCAAGGAAATATGTACAGTTTTGGCCACATATGCCTAAGCCCGACATTGCATGGAGACACACCCAATTTTAAGTTTTTAAACATTCTCTAACGAAAAAGCAGAGTTAAAAAAATGACCGATAGAATGGAAATAACGAAATACGAAACCTAGCGACAACAATTTTCAAAAACAGTTCTTATTTCGTAACCTTCTCCGATCCGGGGAAATGGTTCTTCCAATTGAACTACTCTGGATGTGACGAAACACAACTTAGTAAGACTCCCCGATAAAAAAGTAGGTGGGCAAAGTCAGAGAGAAGATTGGATAACGTGAATACAAATAAAACGAATGCTGAATATTTCAAATTGTTCTCATAAGTTGATACATTGTGTGAACTGTGCAAGATTTCGTTTCAATTTTTACTTCCAGAATTAGTAACTGTGTACCTATACTAAAGTACGACGAATTCACGATACACTCATCCTAACGCCCAAATTAATAAGACAGGACAAAAGACAGTACGCCTGCGGTACGAATTACAATAATTTCAATGGAAGCAAATATAAAAAAATTCTTCAGTAATTTACTTACTGATATTAGAATTCAACTTCACAGGCTAGAATGAAACATGCTAATTTTCACATTTCATGCCTACCCAGTTGGAGTGTGTATGTGTGTGTGTGTGTTTAACCTATCCCAAGTTCCACTGTCTGGGAGCGGTTTACAGAAAGAAAAGATGTTTCCATATGTTTTGTTTATACACGCAAAAAACTTTAGTTCAGGACTCAGGGAGGTGTTGACTCAATCGAATTCCGATGTCTACAGAGCAAATTGTGCCGGGTCGTTCAAGTCACCGTTCCATTGACCAACCCCGCCTAAATTAAATGGTTGCATCAAATAGATTCAAACATTACAGAAAGACTTTCGATTCCTTTGTGTAATCGACGCGTTTATGTTCATGTTCTTTATTTTTATATGAATAATTAAGATTTTCCAATCTTACAAATACTCGAGTTTGCATTCATTGTTTCATATCTAACCGTATCGAAACCTTCTAAACCTTCAGTGTTCTGTACTAGTCAATTACACCCTTGGGACAAAGTATGACATTGCGCACACCTGAATATTTTTACTTTAGACGCTACTGCGATAGCATTCAGTCGACGCCGTTCTATTGACCAAATAGACACATGGGCAGGCATGAGATAGGAACTTGTGAGCACTTTGTTATTTCACATTTTGACGACCATTCTATACCTACGGCCGGTGTGATTCAAACATTAGTCTCAAGCCTGTGACCTAATACCGCTCGCAATCACTTTTCATTCATACCAATCGAATCTCTCTTCGAATCTTTGGCTGAGCAATGATATGTTTGGTATTTTTGTGTCTCTGTTGTTGTCTTTTTTTTTAGCTAGCCAATGTTTGTTTGATAGGATCTAGAATTAACAATTTATTTCTTACCTTGTAGGATTCGAAAAAAAACTTGTCTTTTTTTAGAATTTCTCTCTATTTTACATTCGAAGCTCAAACTCCAAGAAAACTAAATGGTAATTCATCATGACCTTAAGGTTAAAACCTCTATAATTGAAATTGGTGTTACCTAAAAAAACAGGCATACGGAAAATCATTTGGCCGTTTTGAAAGTTAGTCTTGAGTCGGATTGGAGGTCTTTTCATTTGTGAAAAATAAATGATTTGTCTCATTGAATATGTGTGCAAAGTGTCATTTAAACTGAATTACATGAAGTCTGTCACATGACACATTTCTGGAATTGCTCTCGTTCAACGAAAACTGCTAATGCACTGATGTGTCGAAGACGAATCGTAAATGCCATGAGTAACTAGAAACCCTAAATGAATTTTTTTTTCGATAATTCACAGGTACGGTGGCTTCCAGGCGTGCCAGTTCTGTTGCATCAGTTCACTCGCGATGCAGCTCGAGTACGACCAGACGGCCAACGTGTACGCGTACGCAAAGCTGTACCACAACAAACGGCCCGGCATCTGGAGTTCGTACGAAGACATCCGACAGATCTACCGAATACTGTCGTACATGCCCAAGGATCTGGGTCTGCTCAAATGCACCGAACTGCGAACGGAGTTCGACGACGCGGCCATAATGACGGCGACGCCCGATTTGTACAGTAAGATATGTAGCAATGGTAGTATTAATGCCCATCTCAACAACGTCGGTACGGGGGGAAACGGCGGAACAACCGTCGACGGAGGTCAGCAGCAGACGGGAAACGGGACGGGGAATGGGGCAGCACTGGTGAGCACGGGAAACGGAACAGGAGCTACGACCACGATCCAGAACGGGGGTACCGTGATTGTGAAGATGAACGGTGACGACAACGATGAACTGTCGGTGGTGGTTGCCACCAGCAATCATCTGAACTTGGATCACAATCAGTCGTAAGCAAGCGTAAGGTTCTATACACATAGAAGAAGGGATAGCGCCCAGATAGCGCGATAATAGTCATTTCTTTAGTTTAGTACGCAGTGCTGTTTGGCGGCAGTCATGTTTTTACGATAGTAACTACTAATATTAGACAACAGCAGTAAGAAGAAAAAAAACGCAACGAGGAAACTCGAGTTAGGCAGAATAGTATTTATTGAAATCACTTGAAATTATGACGCAATCGTTAGGGTTTGGGGTCCGGCAGATGATGCAAATGATCTGTTTTATTGTTGTCGCGGTAGGACGAATCGAATCCTACGTTTCAACCTCTTTCTAAGGTTTTCCAATTGGTGAAATTCCTTCCGGACGAGTTTGTTTTTATGTTCCTTCCAATTTGCTGGGTCGATTACTTTGTTTGTACTGAGTTTCGTTGACAGAAGATAGATATAGTGTTTTCACCATTCCCAGCAGGGCTGTACTCGAAAAATTCTGATTAAAGTGATGTTCTCAACTGGAGATTTTTGTAGAATGGTTGTGTTCCCTACCAAACGCCCCACACGGGGGTGATTCCGGGAACTTTTTAATCAAGGTAGTATTCATGTCATTCAGTTATGTTTCTGACATTATCCACTCGTACTTTAGAGGGGGGGGAGTGATGGGAGTGGTGCGGTCGGGGTATCAATTTGTGGATTTTTCATTGCAGAATGGTCAGAGAGATCAGAAAAGTTTGTAGCAAACACCTGTTAAATATTTAATAAAAGTTCTATTTCAAATGGAAGAGAACATTAAACTCTCGAATTTCCAGAAAGAGTGCTGCTTAAAATGGTGAACGAGCTTGCTCTTCACAATGGCTCAGGCCCAGTCAAAGGTGCTTGTACCATATTCCTGTCACCAGACGCGGCTGCGATGCTTTGGAGCATAGTTCGCTTGAATGGATCCAATTTGTGTTATTAAAAATGTTCTCGGTTGACTTCATGGGGTTTCGTTTGTAAATGTTGAGTATTGTGCAAATTTGGTACTGTTTCCTAACCAGGCACGCTTTACTCGGCACACACAGCTCAGACATTTTTCGATATGGTCGCATGATCTTTTTACCAATTTTTTACATTTGTATTTATGACTTCTGGTAGGTAAATGATTTTCATTTTTTGATTTTTAAGCGATATTGAAGTAATTAGAGTTTACAGGAATGTGAAATTTGTAGAGCCAAAGACGAAGGAAAAACAAGGATGTGAAGATAAAGTGCGGAAGAGTAAGACGTGACATGTGTCATTTAAGAAAGCAGAAGGTTTCTCGCAACTAAACTTTTACTTTCTCCAGAGGAGTCGAACTTGGGCATCGCATCAAAGCAAATCATCCGAGTCTAGGATGTGCCAAAAAGTAAAGGTAAAGCTCGTTTACCATTTACTACCCGAACCAGCAAAAGTAAAGCCACGAGAAGTTGACACATTCTGCCTACGGCACATTTTATCAACTTGAAACCCTCTTCGTTTGTTTTGATAATTTTAGTTACCGCAGCATTCGATAATTTCGGTTCTTTCACTGGTTGGCACAGAAATACAGTCTCTCAGCGCATTGCGCTTCTAAAGGGTGATTTTTTAAGAGCTTGAGAACTTTTTTAAACAATAAAACGCATAAAATTTGCAAAATCTCATCGGTTCTTTATTTTAAACGTTTGATTGGTACATGACATTTACTTTTTGAAGATAATTTCATATAAATGTTGACCGCGGCTGCGTCTTAGGTGGTCCATTCGGAAAATCCGCTTTTTTATCGACAAATTTTGTTCAGCGATGAGGCTCATTTCTGGTTGAATGGCTACGTAAATAAGCAAAATTGCCGCATTTGGAGTGAAGAGCAACCAGAAGCCGTTCAAGAACTGCCCATGCATCCCGAAAAATGCACTGTTTGGTGTGGTTTGTACGCTGGTGGAATCATTGGACCGTATTTTTTCAAAGATGCTGTTGGACGCAACGTTACAGTGAATGGCGATCGCTATCGTTCGATGCTAACAAACTTTTTGTTGCCAAAAATGGAAGAACTGAACTTGGTTGACATGTGGTTTCAACAAGATGGCGCTACATGCCACACAGCTCGCGATTCTATGGCCATTTTGAGGGAAAACTTCGGAGAACAATTCATCTCAAGAAATGGACCGGTAAGTTGGCCACCAAGATCATGCGATTTGACGCCTTTAGACTATTTTTTGTGGGGCTACGTCAAGTCTAAAGTCTACAGAAATAAGCCAGTAACTATTCCAGCTTTGGAAGACAACATTTCCGAAGAAATTCGGGCTATTCCGGCCGAAATGCTCGAAAAAGTTGCCCAAAATTGGACTTTCCGAATGGACCACCTAAGACGCAGCCGCGGTCAACATTTAAATGAAATTATCTTCAAAAAGTAAATGTCATGTACCAATCTAACGTTTAAAATAAAGAACCGATGAGATTTTGCAAATTTTATGCGTTTTATTGTTTAAAACAGTTCTCAAGCTCTTAAAAAATCACCCTTTAGAATTAAATTCTGGAGCTGGATTCTTGAACTGAATTCTGAACTTGAACTCTGGAACGGAATTTATGCCGTGGGTTAGCCGTCTTTTACAGTCTCAAGCACACGCCGCTCGAATACTCCTAGTAAGTACTGAAACCGTCTCGACCATTCTACTGAAGCTCAGTAGATAGTCGATTTTCGTCGATCGTAGCACTACTTTCTGGCCGGTTTCTGTTTCCATCAGTTCCGGTTACAACAAAACTCCGAGTTTTTTTTCTTCTGCAAAAACAGTTACCCTTCCTTTAGTTTCGATTATGACCCGAACGGCGAATTTCTCAGTTACTCTATGTCCTCGCCCGTAGTGTATTTTTTCACATGTCAATTTTTACCAGTTTGTCAGCGTTAGTTTCGGATAGTAGGGTTAGGATCGCAATGTCGGCCGGCCACGGTGAACATCTAAATTCTAGTCGAAAACAAAATGTTAGCGCACAACTGTTTATCAAAATTCAATAACAAATCGATTAAACGTAACTAAATTATGTGCAAAACAAGTACAACTTTTGGTTCGGGAAAGGAAAATTTTAATCTATCTAGTATTCCAGTGATTTAGGGTTTAGAACTGCTTCCGTCGAAATAGTTGTTAGTAAGTTTGATGAATGCCGAAACCGGATTCTCATTCTCAATGAAGGCAATTAGTATAAATCGATAAAAATAGAACCTGATTTGTTTGAATCAAACAAAAACAAAAGACTGCTTCTCTGAGTTGCGCTACAAAGTTTTGCCTCATTTGACAAGCGGAAATATTTTGGAATGTGACACTTGTGAGTAGACTAAAAACTGAAACTGAACGTAGCTAAAACTTACACAAATCTGAAAAAACCCGTAGCTGAGCTTAGCGAAATTTAAGCTGTGTTTTGCCGTAATCAGTTCGAAAGCTTACATAGTGTATCGGCAGAACAAAAGAGTGAAGAAATACCAAAGCAGAGAGCGGATGTCTGATACTCAGGGGATGTGATATATCGGGGTTGGATTTTCAACCTCGAACATAGGGCCAGAGTTTTTCTGGCCCTAAGAGGTGAATGACCATAAGTTCAAAGCCTCTATGATCGAAACAAAAGAATGTATTTCACACCCTATCGGGGAGACGTCGGCTCGAAAATGCCTTGTTTGATGTTCCCTCGCTCTGTTTCTATAGCGATACATAATGTAAACATGAAGCTTGTTCAGATCGACGCGGTTGATGCAAATGGTGCAGAATTGTCCGATGACGGACCGATCGAAGCGCTACGATCGGCCCCATATCGTGCTCAATCGGTCCGATAATCGGACCGATGATCGGACTTATGCGGGTCTACAAATTTCACTGGGCATGAACGAGTTGCATCGAAGAGAACTTATTAGGCCCCATTCACACTTTTTCCCACTGTTACTCAGTTTCGTTAAATGTTTCTGTCAAATTAATAATCAAGTAGACTTTTCGTCAACGAAATTCGCAATATTACCGGTTGAATATTTTCTGCATTCTTTTCTACATTTTGGGTGGGTTAGGTTTTGAATAGATTCTATTCAGAATTAATTAGAATATTCACACAAGTCTCGGACCTACTAAGAAAATCGAGCATAACAAAAAAAACTGTTCGGTGTGTGGTTGAAAGTTAATTTAACCTTTTCCGCTCAAATTTTTTGCAGACCGAAACAGTAGTTGAAAAAGAAAATAACACTCAGCGCCATATTAACTGAAATAATCGTCACTTTCTGCGGCTGACGGTAAGCTCAACGAAACAAAGAATGACAAAAAACGAACCCAATAGATCCGTACTGAATGGCCAAACACATCGTCTATAAATGTAATCTATCGACAACATTCGTAATAGAACACACACACCCATAAACGTGTAAATCGTCCGTTCCTTCTAATTCCTATAGAGAACAATAATTACAAACAACCGTTAAAAGATGAGAAGAAAAAAAAACAAACTAACTAAACAACGCGATAGGTGAAATAAAAACTCGTACTAGTTAAATTCGTCGTAACTTCGAGCGCAAGTTATAAAACAAATTCTTTACAAAAAAAAATTAAAGTAAAAACATACAAATGAATGGTAGTTGAAATATATCCACTATTATTACTATACAACTCACACACACACACAATCTAGTAGAAGCAGCTGCGCAGAAACAGATAACCATACTATTGAAGAGATTTTATAAATCTTGTGAGATATTCTCATGTTTTATTAGGATTATTATCATTAAACACTATACTTTAACTACCTACGATGTATTGTTTAAGCCTTTTTCACTTTGTTTTTCAACAAGCCCATGAACGATATTGTATAGCACATGGAAACTAAACCGAAAACAATTTAAACTCATTGAAAGGGTTTGGGAGGGAGGAAGGAAGAGTCATACAGACGGTTTATTGACTGAGAAAACTGTCGTATGGTTAAATAAATAAGGAATAAACTGTGGAATTACCAATCAAGTAAAAAAAGAAATACGAAATGTAATCAGCTCTTTGTTTTAGTAGATAAGTTCAAGCGAATATGGAATCGTTTAGCATACCCTGAAAAGAGCGAACACCAGGAAACACAAGATATTCGTTAGTGGCAGTCATAGAAGATCGGCTCCAATGCTAATCCGGCCATCGAAAGGAAAAAAAGCTTCGAAAACGCTTCACTTATCAATCGAAGACGGTCGTGCCGGAATAGAGTTTGGGCCGTTTTTGGGAAGATTTGAGGTTGAATTCCTTTTACACATAAACAAAATAAGAGAAAAAAAAACAAAACACATACGCAGTCCCAGTGAGTTGGGGTTTTAACTTAAGAATATTAGCCTAGGTGAGAGACAAGGGAAAACCAAGAATGAACGTGAAAGCGACGATTGGAGGAGCAAGGAGAAGCATAACACACAACAGTGAACAAAAAATTAAACATGAAGTAAATGTACAATTTTATGTGAAATTATCGCAAACATCTTCGCTGAAATTTCATTTATCCGAAATTTGACCAACTGTAAGAACTCGGTTTCATTTTAGGACTGGATATTGAAATTATGAATGGTTGTTAAAACTTTCGCCTGCGTTGTTTTTTTTCTGTAAACTTTGGGAAAGTAAAGAATTATATTCTTTACAAGTTACATAAAATGTGTCTGCATCCAATAAAGCTACCGCTTGATTGGCAGCCTTTCTGAGCCGATTTTATTTCTCTCATTTTTCGTTACGTTACCAGGAAAGCAGCAGAAAAAATGGCGAGCAGAAAAAAATACATTCACTTATTATTATCGCGACAACATATATGTTTTTATGCACTAATCGCATCTAAATTAAATTATCTAGACATTGTCAAAATTGATTAATGATGCATGCCTTTGAATGCGAGATATTCAATGAACAAGTTGAAAGACGGCGTTTTCAGCTATGCAATTCTTCCTTCAGAAAAAAAGACTTTCCCGACCGTTAAAGTCAATGAATCATTCTGAAATTTTCACAGAATAATCTAAACTAATTTTCTAAGAGATTGTCAGTTGGGTTTTTTTTATATTCGTCACCGTTCCTGAGATAATCAGATTTGAAGCGTGAAAATAGCCCTCTAAATCACCCTAAAACACACTGGCCTCAGCCCTTAAGTGGAAAATTGTACATACCTTTTACAGATAAACCAACAACTCATCGACTCACCAAAAGTTGATTTGAAAGTATACGATAATTTCTGAATTGAATCCAAATTCTAAACATTCATCGATGTTTTTCTCCATTTGCTGTCAATGTTAGTTTCGCTCTTCTTTGAAAAACGGCTGAAACGATCAAACTCATCTAATCCGAAATAATCTCACCTAATTCATAACCTAATAGTCGATGACGAAACATAAAATATTTAACACGGTCATGTGCCCTATGCACAAAATTGGTTAACCCCTAAATGACTGTAAATCCCGCTCAATCCCTGTTAAGCTATTCTGAACTAGAGTGTCCAAAACCAGAGTGACGACATCTCATCCGTTATGTTGACAACAACTCAAAACATCGAATTCGAATTGTTGGCAGTTTTGTTAGATTGAGCAATACCAAATACCAAATCTATTTTCGGCTGTCGTTTTTGTGTGTCTCATTTCTCGATCGGACACTGTATGGAACACTTGTAGAACTAATTTGATACTATTATTTTGCTAAAGGAAGTATGTTGATACGTTAAGACGTTTAAGAGATATGCAATGTTTTTGAGTTCTTGAAGGTTTTTTGAAGACTAATTTAAATAAGTTAAAAAACAAAAACACCCTTTCAATATTTTCTTAAATTACGTATATTATGACCTTTCAGGAACTACATAGGTTACTTTTTTATCGATCTGGCATCTAATGAATATTGAAATTTGAAGCTTGACTAGTTTTTGATGAAAAAACAATCATAACTTTTTACTGATAGCTCATATGAAAAAGCTAAATTCAGCAAAATTAGTCTAGCAAAAATTACCAAGCTCAACAAGTCTTTTGAAGGCAACTTTTCCATAGATCGTTTCACAAAAAAGTTAGAAAAAAAATGATTTTTCAGGAGCCACCCTACTTTTACTCGGGAAAATTGTAACTCGATCATATGAAAAGCTAGAGAGGTGCTTTTTTCAGCAAAGTTGTTCAAATAAAGTTTCCACACTAGTAACTTTTTTCATCAAAAATTTCATCATTTGATTACAAACAACTTGTGTGAAGACGCCAACTAAAAAAATAAACTAATATTTAATAGTGAAAATATTTGTGTCGCGCTAATTTCCCGTTTCGGACCACTGTGCAATGTGCAGCTTAAAAGCGCTCACTTCCTTGGCGGGGTAAACCACAAAGATCTCACTCTCGCGTGCGCCTCTCTGAGAGCAGTGTGACCTGGACCGAATAAAATAACTCAGAGAGTTGTCAAATTCACGTTATCAAAACAAGCGAGTTTCTGCTTGGAATGCGTGCAATGCAATTCGGTTGGATTTGATTCCGATATCAACCAAAAATATTATATAATTTTATGTAAGTACTGTCTGAAACCTATAGAATCAATATTTCATCCGACCATTTCGTTCGTATGCAGCGGACTCCGTCAAACGGATAATGTCCACGCAGTACAATCGTTTCCTGAAGCTGCTCGAACGTTGGCCCGTTGACCAGAGCAAAATCGGAAGAGATCTGGGACAGTATTTGCGCGATCAGTTGCAGTCCGTGCTGGGTGCCACGAACATCATCGCCGTAAACGACGAACGACTGGGGCGGCAACATCGTGCTCTGGAAAACATCATCAACGATACCCATCGGTGTGCATATCCACGGTTATACACGTCCACTGGAACCGGACTGACGGGCGACCAGTGCCGTGACGTACTGTCATCGGAGTTTTTGGCTTCACTGAACAAAGAGGACGGATCGGAAAAGTAGTATGTTTGCAGTTCGTAATATAAACAGTAGATTAGTGTTAGCAGCAATTGGAAACAGATGGCACAGCACGGAACCGGTTCGACATGTGCCGGTGATGGCCGAAGAAACGATACGCTTCTTGAAACCACAAAACGATGAATTGTTCATAGACATGACTTTCGGAGCCGGTGGACACACGCAGGAGATTCTGCGGTCCGCTCCGAAGGCTAAGATTATTGCATTGGATCGAGATCCGGTGGCACATGAAATGGCACATACAATGTCGGAGCTGTTTCCCGGACAGATATTTCCCGTTTTAGGGAAATTTTCCGAACTTCCTGACAAACTAGAAAAGCTTGGCATAAAACAGCGGTCCGTTGACGGAATGGTATTCGATTTCGGTTGTTCATCGATGCAATTCGACGAAGGTTCACGGGGATTTTCAATCAGCAAAGATGGACCGCTCGATATGCGGATGGATAAAGATTGTGACACGGATACCCCGACGGCTGCGGAAGTACTGGCGAAAATAGACGAAATCGATCTGACGCGAATATTGAAGATTTACGGAGAGGAAAAGCAAGCAAAGAAAATCGCTCGCGCTATCATCGAGGCTCGTCACACAATTAAAAGTATTGAGACAACCAAAGAGCTAGCGGATCTGGTGCAGTCGTGCTTCGAGAATGAGGACACCCGACTGGATAAATTGAAACGGCCGAGCCACTCGGCAACCAAGACGTTCCAGGCGTTGAGGATTTTTGTCAATAACGAACTGAACGAAATCAACTACGGAATGGTATTGGCTCAGCATTACCTGAAAATTGGAGGTAAAATGATAACAATCACCTTCCACTCGCTGGAGGACACCATCGTGAAGCGGCACGTGATGGGAAACGTAATGAACGATATGGCCAATAAGTTACCGCTGCGGTACAACAGTCACACCATTTGCCACGATCAGGAAGTAATGGAAACCGTGATGAGGTCTCCGTGGCATCCATTGACCAAGCATGTCGTTGTGCCGACCTACGAGGAAGTCGATAATAACCCGAGAAGCCGATCGGCCAAGCTGAGAGCTGTTGTACGTGTCGTGTAGTGAACGTAAGCTGTGCTGGAATAATTAATAAAGTCTTGCTACGATTCAAATGAAAAGAAGGTATTCCATTTTATTCGAATTCTGATTTATAGATTGATGGGTTTTTGAGTCATACGAAAGGAATGGTCATAGTTTGAAACAACTAGTTATATGGTTGAAGATCTAATACATATTTTTTTATTGAATCAACCTTAAAAATTGTTTGGGGGACGGGTATAGCGTGATGGGTAAGTCGATGCCTATCACGCAGCCCACCTGGGTTCGATCCCCAACCCCGCACATAGGGTCAGAAAGCTTTTCTGGCCCGAAGAGGTGAATGACCTTAAGGTTAAAACCTCCTTAATTGATACAAAAAAAAAATTGTTTGTTCCAAATAGGGTTACTACCTTGGATACATCTCTCAGGCCCGGTAGCAATTTTAGTTTTGGGGAAAAAATATCCAGAATTTGGAGAGAAAGAGTTATTTACGACAATATCGAAATAACCACTCGAGTGTCAGATTTCAACCAAAAGTTAAAATTACCCGCGCAATGGTTCATAGTCTAACAATGTTTCAGCCGATGAGTAATATACTTATTGAACAATTTATGGCTCTCGAATTGTGGTTTATTGTTGATTCCCGGTGTGATCGTCAGGTCTCCAAACTTCTTGGGACATTACTACAACAGCAATAACAAAATTGTTATAATTTTATGCCCGTCGGTTGCGTTTTCTTCGTCAGTTCTTTCGGTTTTATGCTTGGCGAAAATGGCGAAAGCTCATGATCGAAAACTAACGAAATTTCGTCCATGAACTAATGTTCTAAAATTCTACCAGTAGTTAAAATTATAAGCAAGGAAGAAACCATTCGACAAAATCCTCGGCATAATTCAATACTGAATTATAATAGTTAGCAAGAGCTCCGGCGTAATCACAAACAATATTGAGATAACATAAAACCACGACGAATTTCCATTGCTTCATCAGGGTAAAAAAATAGAGGAAATAACCAAGTACACATAAACAGGAAAGGTACAATTTATTGAACTTCAAATAAGATGAAACATTCCTGTACAAAAGTTTTTAATCAAAATTATGGATTGTGTTGTTTTGAACCGAATTTATTTCAAGAGAACCTAATAAGAATAAGCCTGGATCAGGCGCGTAGCCAGAGAAAATTTTCGGGGGGGGTTTTAGAACATGGTGATAAATCAACACATGTACAATTTATATCACAATGTTTCCCATGGGTTATAATTTTTTGTTTCGGGGGGGGGGGGGTTTGAACCCCTAAAACCCCCCCCTGTGTACGCGCCTGGCCTGGATGCAATATAAAGGATGATTTTTTGCTGGTATCTTTTTGGCAACACTGTTTTTGACGTGAATGATGTCTTGTGGCTGTTGTCAAACTTGTTCAGTTTGGTTTATAATTTCATCATAAATCGTCGTTTGGTCTTTAATTTAATAATGAATGGCAAATTTAGAGGAAGATTCACTTTCTCATCAAAAAATTGTGTTCTGCGACGAAGCTCATTTCTGGTTGAATGGATAGGTTAACAAGCAAATTGCCACACCTGGAGTGAAGACCACACCAGCCAGAAGCATTGCAAGAGCTACCAATGCATCTAAAAAATCACTGTTAGGTCGGTGGCATTATTCGTGAAATACCGGCCGATATGTTGGAGAGAGTGTACCAAAATTATCTCCAAACATCAAATTATCTTGATCGTTCTATCGATTCCAATGAAGATTTCATCAATTTTCTCAAAATTTTTGTGTTTTTTTTAAATTAAATCCTTTACCTCTTAAAATAACCCTTTAGAAGATAGAAGTCTAAGATCACAATTCTGACTGCCGTATTTCTAAACGATTTCTTGTTTCAACTGACTTTAATGTTTCGTGTTATGAGGCATTAACAAACTAAATAAATTCTAAGCAAAAAATAAAAATAGTTTTTACTTTCTTATTTCAAGAGTTACTGGATATGCACGCAAAATTGCTCAATATCGTTCATACTGTAACTTGAAATTGGTTCCAACATAAACAATCATTGTCATAGCTACGACGCAACTAGTGATCAGACGCTTGTTGTTTTGCTTTGTTTTTTATTAAAACTGACAGTGAACCGAGCTCATCGAGTCATTCAAATGATACATAAGGAATCGCAGACCACTCTATCTTGGATTTATCTTTGGTAAAATGTGCAAGCTAGTGAGTAAGTTTGTTGTTTTTTTACATTTGGTTCATCTTTAATTTAGAAAATTTGTTGAAATGAAGAACATCTACCAGTGACGTACCGTGAAAACGAAACGAAAACGAAAACAAAGCTGAACTCCACTTCCGGAAAGCTGACCTGGGCGAGCAGAAAAAAGGTCCTAAGGATTGCTTTGCCACCCCTCTAAAATTGTTGCACCCTTGGCGAATGTAAATGAAAGGTCGTAAAGTCCCATACAAAGTTTCTGAGTTTCATTTGGATCCGACTTCCGGTTCCGGAATTACAAGGAAATGTGTGGAAACTTATTAAATGATGCGCACTCAATTTTCACGGAAGAAGCAAATGAAAGGTCTTAAAATTCTTAAATAGTCCCCGAAAACTTGATCCAGATCCGACTTCCGTTTCCGATATTACAGTGCTATTAGTGAAAATTTTCGTTTTCATGAATAATTTTTCACACGCGATAGCGAAACGAAATGCACATTGTTATAAAACTTACTACTAAATTCATCTAGTTGGTAGATCTTGTTAGTTAGTGAATTTAAAAAACTACTTTGCGACTCCTAGTTCCTAGATTCCGCTTCCGAAAGCACCGATAGTAGTTAGTAGTGAAGAAAATCTCCAAAAACAGAACTCACTTTGATTTCTCAGCAACGGTTGAGCCGATTTTCACGAATCATGGTTCAAATTAAAGCTCTCATTGTCTTTAAATATACTGTGTAATTTCATCCAAATCCGACTTCGGGTTCCGAAGTCATAGGGCGATGAGTGTCAAAACATTCAAATCGTCATTCAAAATGACGATGCAATACTGCCCAAGTAACCACGACGCATTTTAACTTCACATTAATTCAACTTTAAAAATTTGCGTAAAATTTGATTGAATGCAACGGAGTTACAAATGTTTTTACAATGCTGTTATAAAGCTGAAAAGGGCGATTATTAGACTCTTATAAGATTATTTCTCTTATAGTTATTATTAAAGTTTCATTGCTCCAAAATATAGCTTTGAATGTCGATATATAGCACGACGGAAGGTAATATAATAAAAAATGCTCAGTTACGTTTTGAATGCAATTTTAATGCACATTGCTTTAAAGTATGTAGGATTAGTGTAATTATACATTAACAATGTAAAAATAGAGTTGTAAATGTGCAGTGATATAATGCATATGGTTACTTGGGTGATACACGTCGGTATGCGCGGCTTTGCTCCGTTCGCAGCGTGCTTTGTTCAATTCCGTATAGCGTGCAGGGTTGCCACATTTAAATTTATATTTGCCAGGTGAACAATATGTAAATTTGTAGATTTTTTAATCAATTTGTACCTATTTGTTAGTGTTATTACAAAATCATGATAACGATGTTTTCTATAAAAGTACACTTTTTGCTTTTTCGTATTGAAAGTTTATACAATCACTTGAAAAATTGACTAGTGAAAATTAGCCCAGAGGGCTAAGTGTTCTATATCATTCGACACGGTTCATCGAGCTGAGCAATGTCTGTGCCTGTGTGAGAGTATGTGTCAAATATTGTCACTCATAAAATACATGAAATAAAAAATTTCAAATCATCAAAGAAGAAACGTAAAAATAATAAAAACGGTTATGTGCCCTAGCACAAATTTTGGCTAACCCAAATAATAACAATATATTATTTTTTTTAAATAATAATATTATTATTTTTACGTTTCGTCTTTGACTCACCAGTGCAGAGCAGTTCAAATTGCTATTAGCAGAACACTTTTTGTTTTGCAACGGAGTGCAATGTCTTTTCTGACGTGCCGAACGAAAACGTGTTTTCGACTATTTCTGGCCGATGCAAGTTTGGTCATTTAGGGGTTAGCCAAAATTTGTGCTAGGGCACATAACCGTTTTTATTATTTTTACTTTTCTTCTTAATTATTATTTTTACGTTTCTTTCTCAAAAAAAAATCACGTTTTCCACAAACAGGCTCATATAAAAGATCCTATAGTCTCATGGGTTGCTGTTTAATTTCATCCGGGTCCGACTTCCGGTTCTTGAACTATAGGGTGAAGTGTGTTAAATCATTTAAAAATTCTTATGAACTTGACATAAGGCTATGTTAACAGTTCGGCTGAAAAGTTCGTATCGTTTAATAGAAACACACATTCTTTTGCCAAAATTCGTTTTTATTATTCAACATAATTGCCATCAGAGGCGATACAGCGATTATTGCGATCTTCCAACTTTTCGATACCATTTTTGTAGTACGATTTGTCCTTTGCCTCAAAATAGGCCTCAGTTTCAGCGATTATCTCCTCATTGCTTCTAAATTTTTTATCAGCGAGCATTGAGGTCTGAGAACAGAAAAAGTCACTGGGGGCCAAATCTGGAGAATACGGTGGATGAGGGAGCAATTCGAAGCCCAATTCGTTCAATTTCAGTATGGTTTTTCGTTGTTGTTTTTGATCGATTGTGAGCTCACGCGGCATCCATTTTGCACAAAGCTTTCTCATATCCAAATATTCGTGAATAATATGGCCAACACGTTCCTTTGATATCTTTAGGGTGTCAGCTATCTCGATCAACTTCACTTTACGGTCATTGAAAATCATTTTGTGGATTTTTTTTCACGTTTTCATCGGTAACAGCCTCTTTTGGACGTCCACTGCGTTCATCGTCTTCGGTGCTCATATGACCAGTACGAAATTTTGCAAACCACTTACGAATTGTTGCTTCGCCCGGTGCAGAGTCTGGATAACACTCATCAAGCCATTTTTTGGTATCGGCGGCACTTTTTTTCATCAAAAAGTAGTGTTTCATCAACACACGAAATTCCTTTTTTCCATTTTTTTCACAATAACAAAAGTAGCTTCACTCAAAATGCAATATCTCATAAACTAATAATCAGACAGCTGTCAAATTTATACACGTATCTTTTGAAGGTTGGTACTAACTGAAAATGGTATGGATTTAATTCTAGTGGCGCCCTCTCATAGGAACGGTACGATCTTTTCACCCGATCTGTTAGTTTATACCCAAAGAAAGTTTTTTATTTTATTCAAGATTGAAAAAAAAAAATTCTTCGCGGAATCTTCTAGTGATATTTTTGAAAGTATTAGTAATATGAGAAAGGCATCATTACACCAATAGGTGGATTAAAAAGGGTTTTTCTAGATTACACTATTCTTAAAAACTCGAAAGAAGAGATAAGAAAATATTATATTGAAAAATTAAGAATGAATAAAAACACTTTGTTGAACCAAGTAGTAATGGTTTAGTAAAAAAAAAAGATTTGATTAAAAAAAATAAATTTGTTTCTGAAAGTAGGAAAAGAGAAACTTCGGCAATTGTGGCCTTTTACGACATGGAAACAGGAATCTAGTGAATCCAATTTAGGCAACATTTTTTTACCGCCGGATTCCACACGGCCTCTAGGCTCGACCTGTCTGAAGAAAGTTAATAGGTACTATCAATCTCCTATTGGGTCTCAGCGCTTATCAAACATAATGTCATCCAAAGTGTCTACGGTAAAGTTTAAAAACTGGTCTCTCGATTCTTGGGTTTGGAACATGGCTTTCAAAAGAAAAGGAAAGAATTAATACGATCAAAGCCGCCGACGGTGCCGCAGCTATCGTCATATCGATACAGCTTTTTCATCGATTCCAAAGTCATCCAAACCAGGACGGATCAACCACAGTATCGATATTTTTTATTGTAAATTGATGGACGACGAGATTAAAATAATGGAACCACATTCTACGGATTCGGAGATTTTCTACTGTCGTTTTTTTTCGCAACCCTAACCGCTATCGAAACGTTTGTTTGAAGTCAATTTCGAATCTAGCTCGAACGTCATTGAATTGAATTTCGAGTTAGTTTCGAATCATACTCCCGTTGCTAAGTGCGAACCCAACAAAGTTTCTTGAAAACTGTTTGTGATGATGAAACTACCATGGGTGTACGGATCTGTAGAAAAAATCTACGGAAGCTAGGGGTTTTTCGTCGGCAGTCATTTACTTTAAATCTATTGAAGATGTTCGCACAATATTTAATAAATTCGTTAGTTTTAAGTCGATTAACTTCCTGGACATAATAGCTTTAGTCAGGGGAAAAGCACGGAAAACAATTTATATTCAAAAAGTTAAAAAAAGGTCTGTTGTTTTCAACGTTACACACTCTCTCTCTCTCTCTCTCTCTCTCTCTTAAATCGTTCCATTCGAAATTCAGTATGATTTTCTAATGGTTGTCGAGTCCGATGCAACAGTGTAGCATACTTCTTACATAGTTCAACCACAAATTCATGCTCAGATGATATTGGCAGCCCGCCAATAAGATTATTTAAATTGTAGATTTGGATTATTTCCGCCTATTTGCAAGCTGAATGATACGAAACCAAGAAGTACGATTGAATGTTTGCATATTTTGTTCCTTGAATGAAATATGGTTTTCTAAGCCGAGTCAATAAATCACGCCACTAACTCTTGAAATAGTGTCCACAAAACTGTTCGCGGTTTAACGTCTCTGGAGAATCTGTGAGTGAGGCAAAGTAAAAGTTGTTATTGGTTTCAAGTTTCACTAAATTTAAATATTTGCTCGAAGTGACATGGTGTGAACAAGCGAGACCAGAATCCTTTAGATGTAACCGATGTAGGAGATAATTAATGGTCTTCGGAAAGTGCGTTCGCACCAGAAAACATGTCACAACGGGAAATCGCAGAACAGGTGGACGTTCAATCATGTGATAATTTACTGGCGGTAACGTCTCTATGCCGCAGATTCATTGAGGTGACTTGGTAGCTCATTACTCTCGATTATGCTAACCATTGCTTGTGATGACAGAATCTGATTTGTGTTTCACTACAGCAAAATGTTTTTACATGCATCAAATCCAGTGCAAACTCAATATACTTAGAATCTGAATATAGGTCATAATCATCGACTCAAAATCCCCCGATACAAGGTTACACTTGAACGGCAATCGAGTGTCCGTCCTCAAATTTCCGGTCCCCATTCAACGATCGGTCGAACGATCGACTTCACATAAAAAACGAGGACACCGCAGAATCTAAATCCAACTACACGCGATTGTCAACCGTTTCAGACATTTCGGGAAATCGATTCGGATAGCGATTAGCGATTATTAATTGACGGGCTGCCAGTTCGAGTTCGAGCGCTGGTTTCGTCACGGTGGATGACCTTTCCGGGATAACGCCGCGGCGGCGCTGGTTTCCATTTCTCTGCTGCTACTTCAAAGTGGTCGGCGGCATTCGATACGATGATGTAGCGTGGCCGGCCGAATTGACGTGATGTTTTTCGGGTTTTGCATCGGTCCGGGGCATGTTTCGGTATTGAGAACGGATTACTTACTCTGACAGTGATGGTCACACCAAAGGCTACTGCTTCTACTGGCGGTGTGACGTCGTCGATGATATTTATAATTCCTTCATGGCACTTCTGTACTTTGTAAACATAGAAATGTTTTATTTTTGCCATATCTAACATTCATTTGATTATACGCGAACGTTTATTTCACTTCATCATTTCAAAGTAGTTAAATTGGTCACACAATTCTTTGATCATGATCTAATTAATCGTTTTTCAGTCTGTCACTCTTAGGACAGTTGTGGCATTTTCGTTCGAAGCTCAATCAAACTGTTGTCGAAGTTAGAAAATTAGAAAAAAAAAAGTTAAACTAAGCTCATGGCGTTTCGATACGCCATAACGAATCAAATCAAACATAAAATCGGTCAAAATTAGGAAATCAATTCCAGACATTAACAGTAAAACAAGTGGTAAAATCATTTTGAGGCGTTACGAATCGGAATTTTGTCGTCGAAACGTTACAATGGATGAAAAATGGACCCATCAATACACGCCTGAGTCAAACCAAATTTCCACTAGTTTTTTTAATAACAGTTTTCATCAAGCTATGGAAAAATATAAGTTTCGGTGCAGCGGTGAAATTGAATGATTTACGGTACGGATTGGTCCACCATATCCCCCGTACAGTCCGGACCTGACCCCCAGCAACTATTATCTATTTCCAAACCTGAAAAGGTTACTCCAGGAAAAATGTTTTTCGTCGAATGCTGAGGTCATTACAGAAACGGAAGCCAATTTTAGAGGATCGATGGGTCAAGTGTATCGCTCTAGATGGAGTTTATATTGAAGAATAAAAAAGTTTTCGCGGTTCTTATTCCATGTAGTGCCATATCAAATTTATGGTTGAGCAGTGCTGCTACATTGTACGTTTGGGCTTCGATGTGTACTCAAGTGGGAGCACCATGTTCGTGAAAAAAGTATGTCGTGTTTTCACTTTTATTAAGCTGTGATTATGATTATGATAAAAAACGATATTTTATTCAAACTAAAAATTGATCCCTTATTGTATGAGGTTAAACTTGAGCATAATAAAAACCGGATGAAATTTAAGTTGTTCCTTCACGAATTTTCGAACTTTTGATCGAACGCTCTTTATCAAGTTCCGGACAAGTGTTGTATCGCATGTTTTGGATGGTTGAGCCAAATTTTTTTTGAACTCCTGCATGTTCCCAGTTGCCTTACCAGTCTTCTTGAAGACCCTCTTCACGATTGTCCAGTAACATTCGATGGGTCGAAGCTGAGGGCAATTTGGTGGATTGATATTTTCTCAACGAAATGTATACCCTTTTCCGTAAGCCAATTGAGAGTGGTTTTGGCATAGTGAGCCGACGCTAAATCCGGCCAAAACAGTGGAGGTGCTTCTTATATAAAGGCAGCAATCTCTTCTGGAGATACTCAGATCGATAGATTTCTGCATTTACAATGTAAAAAAATGGTTGACTTCAAACCACAGGAACATATTGGGTTTTTGAGTCCTCCTTTACATAAGTCTCTTCGTCCATCAAAACGCATGCATCCGGACACTGCAAAAGATCCAAATACAATTTCCGGTCCTTTGTTGCTGCTCGCTTCCTCTGTTTCTGCTGATTTTCTGCTTCTTGTAGGTCTTCAGGTGATATTCCGACACTCTTGATATTCCGACACTCGTTCCTGCTGTTTTGGCCAAATCACATATTGACAATGATTTGTTCTTCATAATTAGAGATACCACTTTCTGGTTCAGTTTCGGGTTGGAAGAACTGGGTTTTCTGCCTCTTCCTGGTAGCTCATCCAAAGAATAGTGTTCCCCAAACTTGTTAATGATTGTTTTAACACTGGCATGATGAATCGTCAATTTTCGCATAGTAATACCTTTCTCACTTCGCCATGTGTCCAGAACCTTAATTTTCGCTTCCTTTTCAATACGCGACATTTGGAAAACGCAGAATTTTAACCGCACGAACAAGTAAACAAACGAAAACTGACAGCCAAACGCACTGCATGCTGTGATCTGAGCAAAAAAAGCCATCACAAATACATGCGTACAACACAAATGTATGTGGATAGTTTATTTTCGATACACTCCTTATAACAAGAAAAAACCGTTAGTTGAAATTATTAAATTCAAGTTGATTTATTTCAACTCAAAGGTTTGTGAATTCAAAGCGCTACTATCAAAAGTTAGTTCATTTGAATCAAATTTGTCAAATTGAATGTACTGTGAAATTGTTTGGTAAGAAATGGACTGGAACGCACAAGTAAAATATTTGCTATTTTTATAAAAACATTGATTGAAACAATCTAATCCACTGAGAAAAAAAATATATTATCCAGCTATTGAAGAACCGAATCAGCGTGGTTACCGGGTCTTTGGAAATATACAATGTATTTAGCACTTTTTTTAGTTTGTACGAAAGCAGGTAGTAAAAGCTTGCACATATGGATAACAAAATGATTATTCATGTGTTGTAATCAAATGTATGATTTAAAACTATCCCATATACTCCGATGAAAATGTTCAGTTCACATACAGATTAGCGGCCCTTACACGATTATTAAAAGTGTCATTACTAAGTAACTCAAACGTTCGTCATTACTGCATTACTGTACATCATTAGTTTTTAGCATTACACGTTCATTATTAATAATGAGTATTTGTAACTACTCCAGCGATCGCAAAAGAGTTGGTTGAATTCTGCAATAGATATTGATGTTCCGGTAACTAACATGTCAGTTTAAATCATTCGACGATAGATTTTTCGGACCAAAATCGGAGTGCTTGGATATCGGTAATTTGTAGATGATTTTGCCACATTTAACTTGATTCGAAAAATTACTCGAAATTGTACTGCTAAAAATGAATTCATTTGTCGATGGGATCGTGCGCATACTGAAATCTTCATTTACAGGCGATACGGTGACTCGTAAATGGATTCAGTTCGAGGTTGTGTTATGATTAAATATGGTAAAAGCACAATTAATGATCTTTTAGCGTAAGGCCATAGCTACTGTTATTGAACCGAAGAATAATCATGTAATCCACTTGAATGGTTAGAAACTGATATGGTCTGATCATGTGAAGTCCAGACCAAGTGTAACAAGAACAATGAATCGTTAAGCAACACCAATTTGATCAAGTTGTTTTTC
The DNA here is from genome assembly GCF_030247185.1 of Malaya genurostris. NCBI lineage: Eukaryota > Metazoa > Arthropoda > Insecta > Diptera > Culicidae > Malaya > Malaya genurostris. Next base: position 20,822,847 of record NC_080570.1, read on the forward strand.
CACTAGGAGTAAAACGCTTCAAAAGATTCCGAATAATATTCTGACAGCTATTTTAAAGCGGCCTCCTTGGATTAGTACAAATGAGTTGCACAGATTCACATATATAAAATTATTAGATGCAATATCATACAGTATCAAAGAAAAACTCAAGATAAGATGATCTGCGCTTTTAAGTGTAACATTTGAATAGGACTCCTCGAGAATTCCGTTTTACCGTCAGTTTCCGTTCAGTTATTATTTGAATCAAAACATTTTTTTAAATTTTTTCTCGGCGTGTAGCAATGCGCATACTGAAGAACTCACTCCAGACGAGAGTGCTCTACACTCTCACTCACGCATAGGGCCATATAGGGAACAAATGGAAAGAAAACGCACACCCAACAAAAAAAAAGCGCGCGCAATCGTGAGTGCTTTGTTTGTTTGCCAGAACAGCTGACTGATAAAAGTAACAGTTTTTGTGGTGATGAAAGTGTTTTGTGTGTCGATCTATCGAGAATAATACTGCAAAATGTTGAACTGTGCGGAATTTCTGTAAGTTTTAGAACAGTCGCTTCGTTCCGGAATGGGAACAACGCTTCAAAGAGGCATTATTTGGGGGAATTAAATTGTATTTTAGAAAACGTTTGTGTGATTTGGTTTTCGGCCGAATTGATTTTTATTTGATTAGCTATGTCAACATCAATTAACCACCTGTCAACAGGTGGAATCATGAAGAATTCGGTACTCGCTATGAATTAATCATACAACTATACGAAATGGAAAAAAATATTCTCTTCCGTTTGGTGTTCAAAGATATTTTTCATTCGTAAAAATTTACCCGCAGTTTTTTCCAAGTGGATGCTGACAGGTGACATTTCGGCCGTTATGGAAAACCATGAGGCATTCATTTAACAAACGTGTGAAACTTTAAACGGAACGTGTTTGCATTGGACTGTACGCTATATCGGTGCCAACGGGAATCAACTACCAATTAGTTCAGTGAAACGAATTCACTTTTTTACCATCTCATTATGGTTGAAAGAAAAGCAAATCTCAGAGGTAATTCAACATGAAATAGGGTATGGATTGAGAATAATTGCTCTGGAACTGTTCCTCTTATGAATGAGAACGATAATTTTGAATGAAAATTTAAACTAAATGGAAGGACCTGTTGACTGTTGGACATCTATCAAAGAAAATTGACCGTATTACCGCGCTTACTAGGTATATCGAATCTAATGTCCATCATTAGGCACTGGCCAACTTTAGCACAGTATTATGTTCTGGTGACAATTTCACTCGCTGCACCACTTTCTCATTCGTCGTGAGAAACATAAACGGGTGTGCAATTTTCACCTCTGCTGTCAGCCTAGCGCAGCGATCCGTTCATCCCAGCGATGATGTCTGATTAATTAACATATTAATTCGTGGAATGATGCTCCCCACCCTGTTCGTGAAAAAGCTTGTGAATTACGACGAGCACTTATTAAAAATAGTACTTTATCTACTATTACTATTAGAAGCATACCAGCGAATGCAATCGAACACATAGAGCTGGAAGAAAATAACATCTATAATCACTGGTGTCATCGTCATCGTATCTCCTGGGTGTTTGATCGAACCCTTAGCAGAGTGGAAACTGTCACTTCTTATCGGGTTCTGATTCCAAATCACTATCCTTCACCATTACTAATCGGCAATGTGTTCGTCCTCCAACTGCATCCAGCTCTTTATCGCGATCTGCCGAACTAGCAAAATTCAATTTCGCACTGATCGCGCACATTTCTCCACTCATCGGCAGTAGTAGTAGTTTTTCTCGCTCTTGCAACTTTCCGATCGCGCACACTGCAAAACTATGATGCTGCGAAGATCCTGTTGCACTGGTGGATCCCTTTCGAACCGATTTCAGTTTAGTTTTCGATTCAGTTGCAGCTCTACGTTCGTGGATATTGAACGCCCCGGATTGGACATCGCCGAGCGCAGTCGGCAATCGAGAGCGGATCAAAAGCAAGAAACGCAGCGGGCCTCCGGCAGCGGACTCGAGCCGTGGACAATCTCCAACGATAACTCGGTCGATCAGGACGTGTTCCCCACAGTTCGTCAACGGTTCCAACGGTTTGTGCAAGGTGTTAGCAATAGTGCTCCCAGTGACAGTCCAACGAGCATGATCGGTACGGCGAAGATTCTTTCCGGTGCGGATGTGGCCAAGTGAGTTTCCTAGCCGTTGCGGGATGGTGTTTGTGTGAAAACAATTCCGATTGTTTTGATGGTTTTTGTTTTTTTTTATGATTTGTTCGCAGAGAAATTCGTGATCGATTGAAGAAAGATGTGAGTGAAGTAAGATACAAAATTCCCACGTTCGTTCCGGGGTTGGCCATTGTGCAGGTTGGAGACCGGGAGGACTCCAACGTGTACATCCGGATGAAAATCAAGGCGGCCGAGGAAATCGGAATCCGCGCGGAACACGTGCGGCTTCCGCGAACGATTACGCAGGATGAACTGTTGACGGTGGTAAGTGTTTGATTGGAATCGCTCCGGTTTCTGGAAAATTTTTTGAAGACTTGAGAAAAAACTGTTACATTCTTAATTTTTTATGTGAATTTCGCTCTGTGGAAGAAATAACTCTTCTTTAATGCGATCAGAAATATGATCAGCAATTTGTGGTTAAACTTTCAACAGTGTGAGATAACCGTAAATAACTTAAGTGCTAACAGTTCGGCTGAAAAGTTCGTATCGTTTAATAGAAACACACATTTTTTTGCCAAAATTCGTTTTTATTATTCAACATAATTGCCATCAGAGGCGATACAGCGATTATCTTCCAACTTTTCGATACCATTTTTGTAGTACGATTTGTGCTTTGCCTCAAAATAGGCCTCAGTTTCAGCGATTACCTCTTCATTGCTTCTAAATTTTTTTACCAGCGAGCATTCTCTTGAGGTCTGAGAACAGGAAAAAGTCACTGGGGGCCGAATCTGGAGAATACGGTGGATGAGGGAGCAATTCGAAGCCCAATTCGTTCAATTTCAGCATGGTTGTTTTTGATCGATTGTGAGCTCACGCGGCACCCATTTTGCACAAAGCTTTCTCATATCCAAATATTCGTGAATAATATGTCCAACACGTTCCTTTGATATCTTTAGGGTGTCAGCTATCTCGATCAACTTCACTTTACGGTCATTGAAAATCATTTTGTGGATTTTTTCCACGTTTTCATCGGTAACAGCCTCTTTTGGACGTCCACTGCGTTCATCGTCTTCGGTGCTCATATGACCAGTACGAAATTTTGCAAACCACTTACGAATTGTTGCTTCGCCCGGTGCAGAGTCTGGATAACACTCATCAAGCCATTTTTTGGTATCGGCGGCACTTTTTTCCATCAAAAAGTAGTGTTTCATCAACACACGAAATTCCTTTTTTCCATTTTTTCACAATAACAAAAGTAGCTTCACTCAAAATGCAATATCTCACAAACTAATAATCAGACAGCGGTCAAATTTATACACGTATCTTATGAAGGTTGGTACTACAATGAGGAAAACTCTTCATGCTTGCTTACCTTTCTCGTGCCCGAGCCGACATTTTTAATTCCTTTAGGTTCGGAATTTAAGTTTAGAATTCAGTTCTGGAACTAAATTCGGAATCTGGATTCTGAAAAGTTCCATAATTCTAAAACTAAATGTATGACCTTAATTTCGCAACTGAATTCCGTACCTGCGCCAGATTCCGAATTTAGTTCATAAATCCAGCTTCAGAATTGAAAATTAGTTTATGGAAAACAGGACTAAATAGTTTTAAATATTGTATGAATTTCAATCTATTTTTTCGTTTTACAATTCTGGAAGCGAAGTAATAAAAGTTTTTCTAAATTCGTACAATCTACTAATATGAACGATGATATTTATTCCGAAGTGTGAAAGAAGCTTGCCAGTTTTATTCGAGCTCACGTCATCCAGTTATGTCTGTGACATGAACCACCCACTTTTTTCGCACTCGTTCGGCGGTTCAGAAGCTGAATTATAAGCTTAGTATAAGGTTCTCAGAATTTAATTTCAGAATACAGGTTCAAAAGTTAAAACTAAGACTCTGGAACTGAATCCTAATTCTAGATTCCTGAACTAGATTTTTAGAACAGCTTTCTTGACTAGATTTTGGAACTGATCCTTAATTGAAGTTCGTAGTTCGTATACAGAATTCTGATTCAGACATTCGACTTCAGAATTTTGGAATGATTCAAGATCTGAATTCTAAATCTGGATTCTGAAACAGATCTGAACTAAAATTTTGGAACTGCCTTCAGAACCAGAATTTAATTAATAAATTGAGTTCCAGAACGCAGGCTCATAATTCAGAACCTATCTGCTGGAATTGAATTCGGAACTTGGGTTCTGGAACTGAATTTAGTTCCTTAATCCAGGCTGGGAATTTAAATTCAGAATTTAGTTCTAGAATCAAATTTCGGAACCAGGATTCCGAAAATGAGTTCTGTTCTAGAATTACTCAAGTTCATAACTTAGAACGATATGTCAAAATTTGAGTGTCGATCTGAGTAAAAATTACTCAAGTCATGAGTTCTCTCACATTTAATCTTACATGATAGAAAACATTGAGTTTTCAAACTTCTGAGTGAAAATAATACTTCAACTGTGTTGTTCTGTTCGGTACGCTTCCATATCGAACTTAAGAATTCAAGAATATATCGTTTCCCATTACAGATTCTAGGTCCTAGATTTAAAACTATCATTCATTCGTTGATGATTTCAATAGAAATTTACGAAATCGAAATTTTTGGTCTCGATTATGCCAAGTGATAAATCCGACATAGGTTTTTCTCAATCGTTCCATTATGACTTCAAAATTAGGGCAACTAAAATTGAATAATTCTGAATCGTTTCATGCTCTTTCTATTAGGAAAAACCTGTTTTAATCCACCTAGTGGTGTAGTGATGCCTTTCTCATATCATTCATTATCTCTTATATATTACATCAAGAATAATCGGGATATTCCTATTATTTCTGAAGACCTCAGTTGAAACTAAAATGGTAAAAATCTGTCTTCGAAAGAAATTACTGACATTATTTGCACCTTTTTGGTGCATATCATCCTGTCATTCCGGAGCCGTAAGTCGGATCCTAATGAAATTCAGGAACTTTGTGTTAGACCGTAAAACCTTTCGTCAGCGCTTTCGTCACAAATTCCATAATTGATCGTGATCGTGAATACTTACTGACATGCTTCTTTCACACTTCCGAATATGAATAATTCTTTGCATTAGTAGATTGTGTAAATTTTGCAACTATCACTGATTCCGAATTTAGTTGTAAGACTGAATTCTGAATTTGAATTCCGAACCTCAATAAAGGAATTGAATTCAGTTCCAGAATACATGTTTCGAATTCAGCTCCAGAATGCAGATTCTGAATCCTGGAAATAAATTCTAGAACTGAATTTTGGAATTAAATTTTGAAACTTATTTCAGGAATAAAATTCTGAATCAGAAATCAGTTCTATAATTCGGAGTTCAGATCTAACATTTAATTCTAGAATCCAGATCCTGAAGTTGAAATCCTAAATCAGAATTATGGATTTGAATCTCCAACATAAATTAAGGAACTGAATTCAGTTCCAAAGTCTAGTCAAGAAATCAGAATTAGGATTCAGTTCCAGAGTAAATTTTTGATGTGAATACGTCTTACTTTACTATGGGGCGCCTTTTCAAAATTTACCCTCTGGGATAGTGATAAGTTTTTGATCGTAATTTCTTTGGTTTTATTCAATGTATCAACATATTTCTTTCACCACGTTATCGGAGATATGATCACCAATTTGTGATAGAATTTTCAGTAGTATGATTATTTGTGACTCGGAATTAAATTTTTCTAAAATTTTTGATACATATAGATAAAAATTTAATGCATCATACATTCTTGCCTGCCGAGTAGCCTTTTTCAGTTCAAACCAGAATGCAGGCCAAAAATCTAGTTCTAGTTCAATTCTGAAATTCGGCTTCAAAATCTAGATCCAAAATTCAGTTCCTCGTCCTGAATCAAGAGCCTGAATCGAATTTCAAATTTCTGGAACTAAAACCGAATTTGGGAACTAAGCCAGGATTATGGAATCGAAATTCGGAACGTATTTTCGGAAAAAAAAACTCTGAACTTAGAATGAGTTCTAGTACTGAAATTGAGATTCAGTTCCAAAATAAAGACTTAAAATTCAGGTTCAGAACTCGAAAACTTAGTTGTGAACCTAAAGCTCTGGAACTGCAGACCGAAATCTAGGACTCAGATCTAAAACTCAAATGTATTTCCAGAGTACAGTTCTAAAATTCATTCCAGAAACCAGCCATTCAGAATTCAGCCCCAGAATGCAAGTCTGGAATTAGAATCCAAAATTCACTAGAAGTGTAACTGAATTCAGGGACCAGATTCTAAAGAATTTTGAACTAATATCTGGATCTGGATTATAGAAGTCAGTTTGAAAGTTGAATTCTGGATCCGAATTTGAAAACTGGACCGGACTTCTGTAACGCAAATTCAGAATTTAGTTCCGAACCAGACTTCAGGTGACGATATTCTGGTCTCGAATTCTGTTCCAAAATTCAATTTCAGAATACAGCTTCAGTGGTCAATTCCTCAATCCAAATCCAGAATTCAGTTCCCGAGATTAGGTTCGGAATTCAGCTCTAGAATCTAAAGACTGTCCCAGAAAGTATGGACGCACTTTGAGTTCGCTGTAAATAATTCACAAGTGTTACGTGTCTTTTGGGACGAAAATGACATTTTTGGCAGTATACCATTCTACCGTTGACAGTCTTTACCATTAGGTACATTACAAAACTACACACCTAATACTCATTTCTAATTCTTCATCGAATGATCGGAAATTGTAAAAAGCACATCTGTGGACTGTACCAATCAGTCGAAATCACATCTTGATCTTGGATTGAAAGATCACGCCTCCAGTATGCCGCACTGTACGAGACTTCACTGTAAAACGCTCGACATTGCGAGCTCCGAAATTCGGATTTTATATTCAAATAGAGTGAGATCAAATTGTGACACAACTCAAATTATCATGATGTTTTGATGGAATGGTAGCCTTCAAACTCGCCTAAGGTTGTTGAAATTGGTTTACATATCTCCGAGAAAATTGAGCGGTAACAAAATTCTTCAAAAGATTTGAGCTGAGTCGAATGGTATAAAACGAGAGGGGTCTCCTGATCTTCGATCGAAAGTATCAAAGAGGATAAGGATAAGCTCATAGCTCAGTGATCTGTGAAAGGATTTATATAATCTAACTACCAATAGAATCGAAATTTTTCAACTTAAACGTGTATAGCAACAGCATTGAAGTATTTCAATAGTACACTATTGAAACCCCTGTCTCATTTGACCCATGTCAACAACAGCCAATCAGAACGCGTTCTAAGGAAGAGAACAAAATATCTGCTGCTGTACAACAAATCGTTCGAGAAATTGTTCCGAACAGTACTTAATATCGTAGTGAGTTCCACAATTTGGTCCTTCTTAAATACAGGAATGAATCCCGTACGGATCCTGATAGTTTCTTTCAATGAAATGCAAATCCAAAATGAAATAATCGACATTAAAATTCTGTATGCGGCTATTTTTATAGCCGTTAGGACCGCCCATTAGTGAAAAAGCTACAAACGAAATCACGCAAAAAGAAACTTCTTAACAAAAATTGGATCAGTTTGGATTCTATCGCCACTGCAAGCAGATGTATTTTGTGTCGTTTGCAAAGCTTGTTTCGCTTCCGACAAGAGCGATTACGTCACAGCTGCCAGTCGTTTACATTGGTGAAAAAACAACGAAAAGAGGACAACGGTGGAGAGTATCACACAAAATCAGCCGTTCAAATGGCTCTAAAAGTTTTCTAAAGAACTATTAGGGTTTCTTGCTCGCAAATCAAAGGTAAATATCCTCAGTTAAGTGCAAATCTAGGAAAGTTTGATTAGATTTGTGCACTTTTCGCTGTGTGAAATTCAGAGTAATCGAAATCAAGTGAAGCCTTCTTTGTTTTTGTTTGTGAAAAAAGGGAATGCTTGCATAATGCATAATTCAACTAATTGATATTCGGAAGTGTTAAGGAACATGTCAGTTGTTTTCGTATTCACGACATCCAGTTATGTCTATTACATTACCCACCCGCCTTTTTCAGCCCTTTTTCTATCCTATTTTTAAAAATAGAATAAAATTGCAAACAAGAAAAAAAATCATTTTTATGCAAAACCAGCTGTATATATCGACCATAGCACCCCAAAATTTACTTTAGTTTCATGTACAAGGTACAATTCAAAAGTTCCAGGACTTTTTAAACAGTGCGACTGCTAGTGTCGCCATCTGTCTGAAATTTTTGTCCATCAATTGTGTATCCTCCAATGTTGTCGTATAAAATTTTCAAGATATTTGGACGTATAGAAGCTGAGATATCGCGCTAAATGTGACAGTACATTTCTAGTGTCGGTCGGAAAATGAGCATCGAACAAAGAGACTGTCACTTCGCACTTTGACGCTTGATTTCGGGCTCATATTCAAAGCACCATGTTTCGTCACCAGTCACAATCGAATATGTAAAGTTTGGGTCCTTTTTGGCCTCTTTAAAGATTGTCTCTTGGATGTTGAATTCGGTGGTCTTTTTCGTGTTGTTTCAAAGTGTGCGGAACGAATCGAGCGCAAACTTTTCTGAGACCCCAATTTTCTGTTAAATCGACGCTGCGAATATTGATAACTCCACTTCCATATATTTAAGCGATGATTGCTCACAACATCTTTTGGCCGGCCCGAACGTTCGTCGTTTTTCAAGCCTTCCCGTCCCTTTTGAAAACTTTAAAAACCACTCGTGAATACGGCTACGCGGAATAGAAAATCATCGTTATGAACTTGTTTCATCATTTGATGCGTTTCGATAAAAGTGCTCGGTGCTCATTTTCCGGCCGACACTACAAATGTACTGTCACATTTAGCGCGATATCTCAGCTTCTATACGTCCAAATGTCTTGAAAATTGTATACGACAATACTGGAGGATACACAATCGTGCTGTTTAAAAAAAGTACTGGAACGTTTGAATTGTACCTTGTGTTTTAGTAAATTAATGGATTTTTTCCCTTGACCAGCATTTGTACCTAAGGAGTCGTTCCACTGTGCTCTAGTGGCGTGGATTGCTTTGGTTTCGAACTTTAGAGCTAGAAGTGCAATCATTTGACGGTGTGTCATTTCTGCTCGAATGTGTCAAATCAGAGCAATCCGTGTTATTTTGTTTTTTTTTTTTTTTTCAATGGAAAACGTCATTAGTCGTGAAGTCGTGGACAAAGTGAACGATTTTCTAGTATTAGACGGCAGTCAAATCTAGCGTGGCGGTGTAATTGATGGTACTAGCAGGATGTGAAGCTGTCTCCTAAAATTAATTTATCGCCATCGTTCGAAAATATAGCAGCATAAAATCGTCCATTGGCGATAGTGCGGCTAAATGGTGCAAAGCGTTATTTTTAAATCGGGTTTCCTCCAGATAATGCACGCCGCAAGCATCTTCGAATTGCAAACTATCAGTTGCAAACTGCAGCTGTTAAGCTGCTTGATCTATCACGGTTACTATAAATAATCATCGCGCTAAATCGAGTGTGTCGTCATAAATATAAAAAAAGCCCACTGCATTTTCTAACCGCACCACACGGCACCTACCACCCAAGATTCATAATCAATTAGTGAGATGATTTGAATGGGTGCTGCACTCATCCACCAAGGATTGCTATAAAATATTTGGACACATGTTTTACTGAATATTCAAAGACCAACGGATGAAAGGAAGTTTTTCGTCGGCTCTGCTGATTGAATCATGTCGTCGGTACTGACGGGGCATGAAATCACTGCCATGCTACTATGTTTGCGCCCACGCTTTCTCTGTCATGCTTCCGAGAGGTGCGAAAATGTCGCAGCACGCTATCCCGGCTGTGACATGATCGTCGTTCGCGGTTGAATGCCTGCAGACCGGGGTGATTACGGTCGAGTCGAGAATTGCATTTCACACCCTCAGTTCCTGGTGCTGGTGTCGTCATTTGCGCTCGAATTTTCTTTACAAGATTGCTGATTAATAGTATGCCATTTTTTCTACTTTTCTTCTGCAGCTTAAACGGCTCAACGAAGATCCAAGCGTCCACGGGATCATTGTCCAGATGCCGTTGGAATCGGACCACCCAATTGATGCTCATCTGATCACGGATGCCGTTTCGCCCGAGAAAGATGTCGACGGGTAGGATGACGACCACCGATCTCAGTAGATCCTGTTCGAATTAATTTATTTATCTCCTTCCTCCAGTCTAAACACCGTCAATGAGGGTCGTGTCGCCGTGGGTGACATGGGCGGTTTTCTGCCTTGCACTCCCAACGGTTGCATGGAGCTGATCAAACGAAGTGGAGTTCCGATTGCCGGTTCGGTTGCCGTCATCATCGGACGAAGTAAAATCGTTGGAACACCAATGGCCGAACTGCTCAAGTGGCACGATGCCACCGTCACCATTTGTCATTCGAAGACGAAAAATCTCAACATGATGGTAGGTGTGTTCCGGATGCATTCAATGCTGCTTCTATTGACGATTGGAATTTTGTTTTTCTCGGTTGGTACTTCCGTTCCAGATCAAAAAAGCTGACATCCTTGTGGTTGCCGTCGGTAAACCGGAAATGGTGCGGGGAGCGTGGATTAAGCCGAGTGCAGTCGTCATCGATTGTGGCATGAATGCAATTCCAGGTAAATCGATATCACCAGGCGCGTGTGGTAATGCTTCAAATATCGGAATCATCCTAGTAAAAACAAAATCTTACTCCAACTAAAATGAAAACAAGTTATTTAGATAGCAATCTTTAAGTTTCCAACACACATCGATTTTTTCACTTCATTCTACAATCAGCGTTTTGCAATCAAACAAAAAGTTTAAAGATTAGTACAGCGTAAATAAATTACAACCAGAAAAATACTGCAACGCTACGAAGTTCTGTTAGAAATGAAAGTGGTCCTTATCAGTGCGCAGGAACGGCGTCGACCGTCAGCGCCCTGATAACGACAGTTATTTTCTTCACTCGATGGTCACGCTCTGGAAATTCGAGGTGACGCGTTCTAGCAAAACAAAAACCACACTACGAATAATGTTGTAGAAGAAAACAAATTTCAAGATCAAATCGAATAGTTCAAAAATTAACTTGATCGAAATGAAGAAAATATTTAGGTCGTGGTTGTTACGATCGCTAAAAATTTCGCGATTTTCGTTCAGGTTTTTTATGGAGTCCCAAACTTCGGATGGATTCTCTGAAATTTTAGCTATCGAAGATTTTTCTATTGATGCCAGATATCTTAGAAATATCGAGATCTGGTGCTATGTAGAGTAAAGAAAAGTTTAAAATCGACTCTGGAACATAGACAAATTTTGAAATAAGACTAGAGTTAGAAATCACATACCAAATCTAAAATACGAGTCGAGAGCTTGGAAGGGCAATTTGTTCTAAGAACTTTTCTGGATCTTTGAAAGAATGAACGAACGGGATCTTCTTTTCAAAGAATGTTATAATATGAGAAAACGTGCTTAATTCTCCTAGCAGTGAGACGTAATACGAAACTATTCGTATGTCCATGAATTAGTATGACGAATGAATTGGAATAGTTTTGAGCCAAACTTTGAAGATTTTTTAGCGTCATCATCTTCTATGACGGTTTGAATTTTAAAAATTTCAGAATCGAATAAAATCTAGCAATTCTTTTAGTTTGAGCTTCTATTTATGAAATTCGGTTTGATTTTCTTTGCGAAAACGATTGAGCTCCTCCATTCCGGACACTTTTGGCACCGGAAGTCGGAAATCGGTGTAACCGATGTCAGTTGAATTCTCCTAAAGGATAGTAAACCGCTTCATTTGATTCGAAATATTTGTATATCAGTGTAGCCATATTTGAAAAATCCAAATACACTAAGGTCTTTTTTTATGCGAATTTTCAGAGTTATGCGGTTTTTTATGCGGTATGTAAACTCGCATAAAAAAAGACTTCAGTGTAAAATTGTTGCGTACTATCAACTATCAAAATCTGCAAACCCGATTAATTTATGCACATTTTTACGATAATCACCCTGTATCTCCTGAAACGGAAGTCGGATCTGGTATGGGTGAGACCGGGGCTTAACATCCATTACAACCGGGTTTTTACCCAAGTCATCACTACCGTTGTGTAGATTCAACATTTAATTACAATTCCCAATTTGTGATTTGGAAAAATATGCATTAGTTTTCGTAGCAAGTCGCGCAGAAGTGACCAACCGAAAATCCAAGCTAAACCGGACTCGCTATGGGGTAAGTTAGACTAAAAAGCTTCGCACAAAAATTAGGAACGAATACAATGAGGTGTCAAATATACGCCCTTATTCTGAATAACGACGTATTGGTTTTTCGATCGAATATGGTTCGGTCGAATCCTAGCTACTTTTGATTTTGCTAGTGTTATTGGGAATACGAATGAAATACGATCGAAAAAACGATACGTCGTTATTCAGAATAAGGGTGATAATCCTGTGTCCTGTTTAACCCCTGTCTCCTAAAAATTTCTTGAGTTTCGGGGTTTTGATTTGTAACAAAGAATGAACAATTTCGCAATAGGCGAGAAAATCATAAGACCGTTTTGATTATAAAATGAATGACTAAATTGACCGTCTTAAACAACATGCACAAATATGTCTCCCTCATATTAGTAAATTAAAAATACTCATGGTTTATAACCATCCATAATAACACATGGATCAATAAGTCCCGAGACTAACAATGGAAACAACATTTTTTTGCAAATTTTTTTTTATTCATCAACATCATCACCTTTTAGGGTGATACAATGGTTCCAAGGTTTTTTTTTCGATAAACTGCATTCTGAATCATCGACTCGTTGCTGTTTTTGTTCCATCGAAAGCATTCGCGGCACCCACTTGGAAAAAACCTTTTCCATGCTCAATTTTTCATGAAGGATAGTAAATATACTTCCATATGATATCTGTGTCATCTCAGCAATCTCACGGAGCTTCACTTTACGATCTTTCATTATAATTTTTGTAACTTCACTCACATTTTCCGGTGTAACGGTTTCCACAGGTCTACCCGAGCGTTCCGCGTCATTTGTGTCGGTACGACCACGTTTAAACTCGGCGAACCACCGACAAATCGTTGCTTTTGATGGACAAGAGTCCGGATAACATTTTTCAATCCATTGTTTCGCTTGCACGGTGTTTTTACCCATTAAAAAACAATGTTTTATCAAAACACGAAACTCGGTTTTTTTTCCATTTTTTAAACGAACTACAAAACGACTTTACTCCAACTTCGATAACTCAGCTGTTTCTGGTCGGATCGACTTAAAATTTTAACCAGTTTCATGCAAAGGTTAGTACTCTAGAAAGACGTGTTTACTGGTTTACTACGAGCGCCATCTCTACTTTAGTCTCGGGACTTATTGATCCATGTGTTAAGTGGTGTTTTTACTAGCGAACAAAACGTGTCGGAAGCCCACAGCACTCAACCACTCAAACTATTCGTTCAATTCACGTTTGGAATTCTGCGCGTCTTATTTTGGAACTGAATTTCACCTTAATGCTCGTTCATACCAAATATTTTAGAAAACTTTAACTTATAGAGTTATTTTTGGGTATCACATACTACTGAAAAAGTGATCATAAATTACTGAACATATTTCCGATGCCATGAAGAAGAAATAATGTCGCTGCTTTAAATACAACAAAAGATATTTACGATTAAGGTCTACCTATTTTTAAGAAGGAAAAGTAAGTCGTATTCACGACAAAAAAGAAGTTTTTATGGAGTCGTAAGAGCTTTTATTTGAATCGTATCGTCCATGTACGATTCAAATAAAAGCTCTTACGACTCACAAAAAGATTTGGGGTAAAACAGAATACAGTATTTTCCGGCCGTTCTGATTGAACAGTTAGCAATATGTTTATAGAACTTATGAAAATGTCAGGAGTACCTTTTGATTAGTCGAATTTATTTTTTTTAGAGTTTTACAAGCAGTTTTTCAAAGTAAGGAAAGAAAAAAGACGAATTTGGGGCAAAACGGACATGATGGAGAATTTTGCGGCTATTCTCATTGACATCAATCGATTCTACGGTTATTTTTACATAAGAAAAACCTACTTTGAAAATATTTACATAGATGCTCCATCATCATCAGGACTGAAAACACGAACGCGAGCGCACTTTGGAAACATATTTGGCTATGCTGATGCAGATTTGGTTCAAATTTTTGTGTACGTTTGTAACTGTTGTCCATTATTAGAAACCAGGGAACAGAATGATTATCCGCGTTCCGATGCTGAGGCTCAACGGGTCGGACAGGTCATGACGTCGGTTATCTGAGATTGTTATGGAATACTTCTCATGAACTACGTTGAAAAACGAAAATTACACCATCGATAGAGAGTACATTAGAGCAACGCTACTATCAACGATTTATTGTTCCAAATGCTTCCCCATCTACTGCTACTTACGAAACCGGAAATCAGGAACCACCGAATCAAGTTTGTGTGGCTATCACCTAATATGACCCACATATTATAGCAGTTTTGAGGAACGTAAAGAAGACTTTCTGTTCCTCACGAGTCGAAACAAGCTATTTATGAATGAATCTTTGCAGTGAGTTCTAAGAATCTGTCGCATCATCGTAAGCCTTGTGGATTGAGATGGTTTAAGGAGTGTATCGAAAATAAGCTATCCACATACATTTGTGTTGGACGCATGTATTTGCGATGGTTCTTTATGCTCAGTTCACAGCATGCTGTGCGTTTGGCTGTCAGCTTTTGTTTGTTCACTTGTTTGTGCGGTTGAAATTCTGCATTTTCAAAATGTCGCGTATTGAAAAGAAAGTGAAAATTAAGGTTCTGGACACATGGCTAAGTGAGAAGGGTATTAGTATGCGAAAATTTGCGAAGCGGTTTGGAATTCATCATGTCAGTGTTAAAATTGTTATTAATGAGTTTGTGGAACACTATTCTTCGGATGAGCTACCAGGAAGAGACAGAAATCCCGGTTCTTCCAACCCGAAACTGAACCAGAAAGTGGTATCGCTAATCATGAAGAACAAATCAATGTCAATACGTGATTTGGCCAAAATGCAGGAAAGAGTGCCGGAATGATCCAGCGTATCAAGAGGCGAAATCACCTGAAGACCTACAAGAAGCAGAAAATCTCGAAACAAAGTGTAGAACAGAAGAAGCAAGCAGCAACAAGGGCCCGGAAATTGTATTCGCGTCTTTTGCAGTGTCCGGATGCATGCATCCAGTTTGATGGACGATGAGACTTATGTAAAGGAGGACTCAAAAATATTTCTAGGTCCACAAAACTTTACTGTCGTCGTTGGGGAGGATGTGAGTTATGCGGACAGGTCGATTCAAGTGGAGAAATTCGGTCGAGGTCAGTTCGTCGAGATCACAAAATGTCTGTGTGTATGTGTATGTGTTTTTTTGTCGTGAATACGACTTACTTTACTATGGGGTGCCTTTTCAAAATTTACCCTCTGAGAGAGTGATAAGTTTTTGATCGTGATTATCTATTGTTGTATCTAATAAATCAACATAATTCTTGCGACATGCCATCGGAAATATGATCACAATTTTATGATAAAATTTTCAGTTTTGTGACATAGTCTCAAATAATTCAAAATTAAACTTTTCTGAAATGTTTGGTATAAACGAGTATCAAAGAGGATAATTCATAAGGCGCGTTTACCTTTCTCGTATTTTTAAAGCTCATAGCTCAGTGATCTGTGAAAGGATTTATATAAACTAACTACCAATAGAATCGAAATTTTTCAATTTAAACGTATATAGCAAAAGCATTGAAGTATTTCAATAGTACACTATTGAAAAACCTGTCTCATTTGCTCCATGTCAACACCAGCCAATCAGAACGCGTCCTGAGGAAGAGAACAAAATATCTGCTGCTGTACAACAAATCGTCCGGGAAAAATGTTCCGAAAAGTGGTGAATATCGCAGTGAGTTCCTCAATTTGGTCCTTGTGAGTGCTAGAAACGAATCCCTACAACATATTGATAGTTTCTTTCAATGAATTCTGCAAATCCGAAATGAAATAATCGACATTAAAATTCTGTATGCGGCTGATTTTATAGCCGTTGAGACCGCCCATTAGTGAAAAAACTACAAACGAAATCACATAAAAGGAAATCTCTTAACAAAAATTCAATCAGTTTGGATTCTATCGCCACTGCGAGCAGATGTGTTTTGTGTCGTCTGCACAGCTAGTTTCGCTTTCGACAAGAGCGATTACGTCACAGCTGCCAGTCATTAGCATTGGGAAAAAACAACGGTGGAGAGCATTGCATAAAATCAGCCGTTCTAATGGTTCTAAAAGTTTTCTAAAGAACCATTAGGATTTGTTGTTCGCAAATCGTAGGGAAATATCCTCAGTTTACTGCAAATCTAGAACAGTTTGGTTAGATTTGTGCACATTTCGCTGTGTGAAACTCACAGTAAACGAGATCAAGTGAAGCCTTCTTTGTTTTTGCGAAAAATGTTCCAGAGTTTAATGTCGTAAGTTTTAAGGAACATGTCAGTTGTTTTCGTATTCACGACATCCAGTTATGTCTTTGACATTACCCACCCGCCTTTTGCACTACCTTTTCTCGGCGATGGCTGAACCGATTTTCACAAACTTAGATTCAAATGAAAACTCTTGTGGTCCAATACAAAATTCCGGTTCTGGAGTTATGGGGTAAAATGTGCAAAAAAATGAGAATATGTGTTTCAACTTTTCTCATAGATGGCGCGACCGATTTTCACAAACTTTCAAATAAAAGGTCCTCTGGTCCCATACGTAATTCCTGAATTTCATCCGAATCCGACATCCGGATCCGGAAATAGAATCGATAAGAGTTATATATCGAAATGTTTGAACGCTCTTTCCGTGCTTCCGAAAGCGCTATATTCAAATTGAAAGCTTGCTTGCTGGTTTCTAGTCCCTTTGTACATTGTCACTTATAAAAACACATTCTACGGGAATGCCTACTGTGCATTGTCTCGTGGAAAGACCGGCCTACTGTGATTACATGAAACTAATTACCGCTTACTAATGAATGAAGAACGAACGTGAAACTGACATGATCGACTGTATTTTCGAACTGAACGACTGACATGAGAGATGATGATGGAAAAGCTCGTCGAATTGACATTTTTTAAAGTATTGCCCCATCTCAAAGAAAGATGTAGTATATATAAGAATCAAAGAACTGAACAGCACTGAGCGATTAACAATGCAAGGTGAATCAACTAGCAAATCTAGAAAATGTTTTTGTTTACTAACTCAACCTCAAACGCAACAGAATCAAAATCAGAAACCGTAGCAAAGCATTAACTAAACACAATAGAAGCTAAACCAACGCTAGCTAGCCTCCGAAAAGCAGGCAAAACAAGGACCCTAACCGCTGTGCATGCTGGCGATAACAAGTTCCTCGTTATCGCTCCTTTTGTGTATCAATTTCATCCGTAAATTGGTTGTCTTTTTCGTGCTGTGCTTCACTATTAGACGAAGAAAACCGAAATACCGAGGTTGGTGATAGTGTAGAAAATAGAGTTGCTGCATGCGTAGGTTTTATAAGTATTTTAAAGTTTTTCGAAAAAAAAAACAATTGTTTTGAAACTATCGATCAGTTGTCTCTTACTTATTGAAGCATTGCTGGAATATAACAGAAGAAATTACAGTGACACACAGGTGGTCGATCCGGTAGACGAGATCCCTATTACGAAACACTTCGCTATCAAACCATACAAATTCACTTGTCTCTTTCCTTTTCTTTCCACCGGCGGCGGTAAATCGTAATCGGCACCACCGTAACCAGACACGACCAAGAAGAGCGGCCAGCGGCTGGTGGGGGATGTCAAGTACGACGAGGCGCTGGTGGTGGCATCGCATGTCACCCCGGTACCAGGCGGGGTCGGACCGATGACCGTGGCGATGCTGATGCAAAACACCGTTCAGTCTGCCCTGAAAGTTGCCCGGAGATTGATCGAAATGGAGTTTCGCTGGCCGATCAAACCGTTACCGTTGAAACCGCTGGCGCAGGTTCCCAGGTGAGAATTTGTATTTTCTAATCGGATAACAGCTTTTTAGTTCAGTTCTCGGATCTCCGAGTACAACCCTGAGGAAATTTGATGTATTAGATGGAAAATCGGATACAGTTTATTGCTGACAAAGTAGGCTATGGAAGTTATCACGAAAAAAAAATTTTGTTTTGCAATTGAAGTTTCTGTTTTTGCATTCAGGTGCTTATGTAAAAATTGTTACTGGAAAAAAGATATTTTGGCGTTCAAGGTTCATAAAAACTATGATGGTTAGGCTTTCAACATAAAAAAAACTCCGTGCTAATTTCTTATCTCATTTCACCATCCCACAGCGACATCGAAATTGCCCGTTTGCAAACACCCAAAAACATCTCCCTACTGGCATCGGAAATCGGTTTAATTCCGTCGGAGGTGTCACTGTACGGCGACAAAAAGGCCAAAATTTCTCTGAAGGTTCTTGATCGGTTGAAGAACGAAGCGGACGGTAAATACGTGGTCGTTGCCGGGTAAGTCGATTTTTTTTTGCATCCCATGATCCAATCTTTTCGTCAACTGAACTATCGTTTCCCAGAATCACTCCTACCCCGCTAGGAGAAGGTAAGAGCACTACTTTGATTGGACTGGTTCAGGCACTGACCGCTCACAAGCAAAGGAATGCCATAGCCTGCCTTCGGCAACCGTCGCAGGGTCCCACGTTCGGCATCAAGGGTGGTGCGGCCGGTGGTGGATATTCGCAGGTGATTCCGATGGAGGACTTCAATTTGCACCTGACGGGCGATATTCATGCTGTCACGGCTGCCAACAATCTGCTGGCGGCTCAGCTGGATGCTAGGATCTTTCACGAGGCTACTCAAACGGATCAGGCACTGTACGAGCGCTTGGTACCGGCCATCAAGGGTTCGCGGAAATTCTCAGCTATCCAGTTGAGACGCATGAAGCGTCTCGGTATCGACAAAACCGATCCGTACACACTAACTCCCGAAGAAATTCGACGATTTTCACGTTTGAACATCGATCCGCACAATGTGGTATGGACTAGAGGTTGGTAATCCGACGGTTGCAATCCATCCGACGCAGTAAGTAACCAATTTTCCCCCTGTTTTAGTTATGGACGTCAACGATCGCTACCTGCGGAAGATAACGATCGGATTGTCTCCGACGGAGAAAAACATGACACGTGACACCAGCTTTTCAATTTCCGTGTCCAGTGAGATCATGGCGATTCTTGCGTTGGCAACCAATCTGGAAGATATGAAACAACGACTGGCCAAGATGGTGGTTGCTTTCGATCGCTCCGGAGTGCCAGTTACGGCGGACGATTTGGGTGTCACGGGAGCGATGATGGTTCTGCTGAAGGATTCAATTGAGCCGACGTTGATGCAGACACTGGAAGGAACTCCTGTCATGGTACATGCCGGACCGTTTGCCAACATCGCTCATGGCTGTTCGTCAATCATAGCCGATGACATTGCCCTGAAGCTTGTCGGAAAATCTGGCTTCGTGCTGACGGAGGCTGGCTTTGGATCCGACATCGGAATGGAGAAATTTTTCAACATCAAATGTCGTGCCTCGGGCAAACTTCCGAATGCCGTCGTACTGGTGATGACGGTTCGTGCTTTGAAGATGCATGGCGGTGGTCCACCGGTCATTGGCGGTGCCCCATTGCGACGGGAATATACGATGGAAAACTTGGACCTGCTTGAAAGAGGTTTTCCAAACTTACTCAAGCATATCGAAAATGGATTAAAGTACGGAGTGCCGGTCGTGGTGGCCATCAATGCACACTCAACCGATAGCAAAGCGGAGCATGATTTGATCAAGAAATGTTGCAAACAAGCCGGAGCATTCGCGACGGTAGTTTCCGATCACTGGGCAAAGGGAGGCGAAGGAGCGGCCGATTTAGCACAGGCAGTGATCGATGCTTGCAATCAACCATCCAATTTCAAACTACTGTACGAATTGGATCTGACAATCGAGGAAAAGATGATGAAAATTGCCAAAGAGATGTACGGTGCCGGAACGATTGAGCTTTCCCCGAGGGTGAAGGACGCTGTCAGACTGTACACTGATAAGGTAAAAGACAATTGGTTCGGTTCCAGCAATCGGTTTCATTTGACGTTTTCTCCATTTAGGGCTTCGGTAAGTTACCGATTTGCATGGCCAAAACTGCGATGTCACTGACGGGAGACGCAAGCGCCAAAAACGCTCCGAAGGACTTCAAATTAGTCATCAACGATATCTGTCTATCAGCCGGGGCCGGTTTCATTGTTCCGATGTGTGGCGAGATTACCAAAATGCCAGGACTGCCCACCAGACCGTCTATCTTCGACATTGATCTGAACACGGAGACGGGCGAGATCGAGGGGTTGTTCTAAGCGGGATTAGGTCTGATCACTGTTCCTTTTGCCAAAGGAAACTAACTACAAAAGTGAACAGAATTTCGCATATCTTAAGCTCCTGATACAGCTTTTACCTTCATATGACAATCACACTGAGCTATTATATAGAAACTAGAACTAGAAAATATTCTAGGCGTTTGTATTTTGATTTAATAAAACACTGCTTTTATTTACACATGTAGAGAATATGCTTCGTTACTATCAGAGTCAAATCCATTTGATCAGTTGTGCTTTTTTATTCGAGTTTTATTAGTGTTTGGGATTTGAATGCCTCGCCTGCTTTACGGAAGGACGACGACTTACCAGACTCTTCCATATATAGGGATGGAAAGTTACTCGGGTTTCGTTGTGTCGTGTATGTATTCTCCGTAGAAAACTTCACAAATGCACAGTCTGAATAAGGTCCTGAGCGTTGAATAAGTTTGTGAAATACATACATAGTCATTCTCCAAAGAAAGTGCGAGAACTTGTTTGCCTTATCGATCGATATAACGTTTTTATTTTTTTCTTGTCAGATTTCAAATTTCATTATTTAGTTCTCTGTTTTCGAAATAATCACAAAAAGTTACATTTGTCTGATCCAATTCACGAAGACTTCGAAGTTCAATTCGATAGTTGTAAGATCGTTGACAAAACCAACGATTTTAAATAGGGAAAACCGGGGCGAAAATGGCCACTTTTGGTCTTGCGCAAAAAATATTACAAAGAATAATTCGAAAGCTACAACCATCCGTTACAAAGCGTATTTGCCAAATATAAAATATTCGCCCTTATTCTGAATAACGTCGTATCGTTTTTTCGCTCGTATTTCATTCGTATTCTTAATAACGCTAGCAAAATCAAGTCGTTATTCAGAATAAGGGCGATTGAAATAGGAGGATCTATGAGTAAGCAATTTTTTGGCAAATGAACATTAGAAAATATTTTCAACAAATGAACAACATTGAACCCACTGTTCATCGCTAGCAGCGATTCGATGCGCAAAACCATTTCTTTTATGTCGTTGGAGCAGTGGTTCGCACGTGAAGAAACGATGCCCGATATCCCTGAATTTGAACTCATACGGCACCCAATTGCCTACCTTTCGGATCATTCCCATTGCTTTTAAACGTTGGCGGCGTTCTGTAACTCCGAGTGATTTTCTTGATCGAGCAATTTCTCCAATTCTTTACCTTCAAACTGCGTCGGCACGTTCTCCGTTTTTCAAATCAAAATTACCACTTTTAAACACCGGGAAAATTACGTCCGATACGTTCGCACAACTAGAGCATGTTTTTCATAAACTTCCACCAAAATACAATGACTTTCGGTGGCTGTTTTTTCATATTGAAATAGTAAAGAAAAAGTCCGCGCAAAAACATTTGAATCGCCAAAAAAAAAACGATATTCCCTTAATAAAAAAGATTTGTTGTTTATGCTTTAGCAGAATGATATATACTGCCTCTGAAACTGTAAGGAAAATCACTTGAATAAAAATCAAATTACGCCATCAGTTAGGAAACGACATGAACTTATTCATGCACCTATTCAGGCACATATCTAGAAAGGGGGAGCCCAAGTAAACAAAAAGAAAAGTTAGATGAATATTTTGGGGCTGTTGAGCCTGAAGATTACGCTATGAGATAGTGGTTTTAAGAGTTTCCAGCGCCACTGATAGTGTCAAAACTACATAACATGGAAGATAAAACCGGGGCAAAATAAACGACAATAATAATACATAAATTTTTACTGGATGACCGGAAAGATTCCGCAGATGGGAAAGATATCCACTGCTGGATGTCGCTGGATACTTATTTAGGACTAAAAAGACGAACGCAAGCGCACTTCGATTGCGTGTTTGACTGGATCCAATATTATACACAATGGACAGAAGTCGGCACGAGTGTTTCAAAGGAGGCTAAATGGATCGGAAAGATCCATCTTGTTCACCTGAACTGGCTTCTTCGAGCTATTATCTGTTCCTCAAATTATCTCTGAAAAATTGATGTGAGTTTCGTGTTGGAATTTCAGACAACTACTTCCGGGGTATAGCCAAAGTAAGTTTGTATGGTCATCAATCGATATGACATACAAATTTAGAAAATGTTTTCCGTTCTCCACGAATCGGAGTAAGGGAGCTAGCTCGGACAAGCTCTCAAAATCTATCGCTTCGTCATCTACTCTTGTGGCTTGTTGGGCTCTATAAATGGACGTGAAGAAGTGTAATACAAAAATCTGATCTCGAGCACAGTCACCCATTTTATTAAAATACTAAATAATGACACTTCCAGTTGGAAAAGATCTACCTGCTTCTGCACTGAGAAATCGGTGTGAGCACCATTCCGGAACTGGTGAAGTCAACTGGACCCTCCCGAAACGACACCCTGGGTACACTGTGGTGAATTTATTTAATGTTTGGAAAACCAATCACCAAGTAGTAAATCGTCTGAAGAGCCGCTACGAGCGACCCAGTGATCGAGATTGCAAACAATGAAATTTTCACCGGTATGCTTTACACGGTTTTTTCTAGTTTGTATGTCAGCAGACCCTGTCAGCTTGGAGCGAAATCAATCTTCAGTTCAACAACGCCATCGCACGGCATCACATTCAACATATCATGTTAATTGTATGGGTACGTAGTGCTGCTATTTTGGCGAGCACGAATTTCACATTTCTCTCCCCTACTTCTATGTACGAGATTCAATGCGAAGTCGTCTGAGGTCGCCATGCTCACAAAAAGGATGTTGCCAATGATTTGTTCGAGAAATGTGAGAGCTGGATATCTTGTTAATATGATGTCTTTGATGTCAGCTTGCTGTGACCTCAACCACAGAGAACAGAGATCCAAGTAGAACATCGCCCATAGGTTCTTGTGTTCGAGCTTGTATACAATGGTAATTCATGCGTGCAAAATCGAACGCAACGGTGATTTTTAACGAATTTCCACTTGATTTCGTTTCTAAACAAGTTTGTACTAGTTTGGATGGCTCTGTGTTTTCGTATAAATTCACCCAAATCTTGTTTCAATCTCTAGACATTTAACAGTGAAAACGAGCGTGTGTTTGTGTGTTGGTTCCGAACAGTCCCATCTGGTGCAACATTTCCAATAGATGGAAAATGAAGAACGGATTCGGTTGAAGTAAGAAAACCGAAATCATAACACACCGGCTTCGATTCGACCTGGGCAGACAGTTCTAAGGCTGTGAACCATTTCACGGTTAATTTTAACTTTTGGTTAAAATCTGACACTTGAGTGGTTATTTGGTGTCGAGTAATTAAATTTGACTAAAACTGTGGCCCATTTCAAAATTTGACGGACGGAAAGTTATTTGGGTTTATTTTCCACTGGAAATAATTTCAACTAAAGAATTAATATTAGAATTTTCATTGCGAGATTTTTTTCAGTGTTGGAAAATTACTATCGATCTGTCAAAAATAACCATGCTCTCGAGCAGGGTTATTTTTGACAATATCAAATTAACCACTCGAGTGTCAGATTTTAACCAAAAATTAAAATTAACCGCGAAATGGTTCACAGCCTAATTGATTTTTCAATGCGCACCTGTTCTGTGAACATCATAAGTTTTCATCCCCTGCCACCGAGATTGCCAGGTCATCGGTCGTGTAGGATACAAACGGTGGCATCTTTGGGGTGGTGAGTTTTCCGCTGAGCAGTCACGACTAGGAAACTTCGCATTCAAAATTTCAAAGCGGACAATTTTCTTCCATTTCCGTTTGCTTTCAGCAAATTGTCCCGGATTACGTGTCCTTTCAATCGAACCAATTGAACAGAAATCATTCCCAATTGCCATTTTAATGAGAGCCGCTGCCTGCCATCGCGCCTCGATCCTATCCGACAAGTCAGCGTTTTGTGTTTTCGCTGTCGTGGTGCAGACCGTCGTTCGTAAATCATGAACATCCTGCAAGGAATTATACGTATTCGACCCTATCATAAATTGCCACTGGAGCCACTTTGATTTCGTCTTCAAATTTCAATTGACTGAAACAATTTCCCACATCTGGGAAATGCTTTGTGAGAATTTTCAAGTAAATCGAAAGAAAGAAACAGTGTTTTTCTGTGTGTTACTGAATCAGTGAAAATGAAACACCGCCAGGTTCTCGTGTCAGTGAAAGTAAGTAAAAGTAAAAATCGGTGATAGCTCTAAACTGGCATGGAATCAACACCCATATGACTTAAAAGTAGTATTAACATCGAATTTTATCCATATATTAATTACATCAAACGTTCTGACATTCAATTGAACATGAAATATATTTAGATACAACAAATGTGGATTTTTGGCCGCGTTAATTTTTTTTTCTTTCGCAATATTTAAATCTGTATTTTCCAGGAGAATGAAGTGAAACAGGGTTGCCACATATACAGATTAATTTGTAAAGACTGTCCCAGAAAGTATGGACGCACTTTGATTCCACTGTAAATAATTCACAAGTGTTAGATATTCAAATTTTATTCGATATACTGATAATATTAGACTACAACAACAGAATATTATTCTCAACATTTGCTACTTAGTCATTGTAGACTAGCTGGTGCACCTTCTTGCGAACGTTACGTTCCTCGTTAAATTCCGTACAGACTTCTTGGCGACAAGTTTTGACACTTTTTTCCAATCTTTTTCGAACTGTTGAATGGTTTCGGCTGTTGAGACATGTTTCCTGAGATTTGCCTTCGTTTATGCCCAAAATTCTTCAATTGGTCGAAGTTGTGGACAATTTGGTGGAATCACGTTTTTTGGGACGAAAGTGAAATTTTTGGTAGTATACCATTCTACCGTTGATTGTGAGTAGTGGCAAGAAGCAAGATCTACCCAGAAGACAACAGGATCCTTGTGGCTTCGAATCATGGGTAGATGTCGATTTGGTAAACATTCCTTGATGTATATTTCGCAGTTCATTGGAGCAGTGGTGATGAAGGGTTTCGAAATCTTACCGCAGTTACAAATTGCTTGCCAGACCATAGCTTTCTTACCAACTTTTTCGACTTCAATCGATGTCTCGGACTGGTTTAACACTTGCCCTTCTCGCACCGTATAATATTGTTGTCCCGGCAAAGGATTTGTAATCGAGTTTCACGTCCATGATTATGCAGTTCAAATTTCCAGCAAGAATCGTATTGTACAGCTTCCGAATCCTCGGCCTGATCGATGCTTCTTGTATCGGACTACGTTTTGGTTGTTTCTGCTTCTTATAGGATCGAAGATTCAAACGTTCTTTAGCACGAAAAACATTTGACCTCGAAGTGCCCACTTTTTTGGCCACATCCCGAACTGAAACCTCCTTATTTTGCTCGAACGCCTTCAGTATACGTTTATCCAACTGAGGGTTAGCAAGACCTTTTTTTTCGACCCGTTTTCGGTTTATCCTCAAAGGTGTTATCCTCACCGAACTTCCTGATTGCATTTCGCACGGCTTTTTCACTTACTCCTTCCGTTTTTGCTATCTTCCTCAGTGACAGTCCGCGTTCTATGCACCATTTGTACACAATTTTTCGACGTTGTTCTGCTGAAAGTCCACGCATTTCGAAACAAACTAATGAAAACGAATAAACAACTGCACAAGTGGTTAGAGAAGAGTGCAAACAACAGGACGCAGCCATAAAAATTGCCAGATTCTGAGCCTTTGCCAAATGGCAGTAATCTGTATATGTGGCAACCCTGTTTCGCACGGCATATTTCGACACGACACCCATACTAGTATAAGGTCATGTTCAGAAATGTTCTAGTTCTAGATGCATAATTTATGTCAGTTTTAAAATTTAAATCTAGAATTTATAACAAAATAAACCGGCAGCCCCAGCATCGCTGAGATGGCTAGAGCTGGTTCAACGAATGAATCACTTTCAACTAGTTGGATAAAGCACAAGATTCGTTCGTTCGTTCTGACTGGACATTGCAAACTCAATTATCACATGGCTACTATTCAGCGTGCTGAATATTTTTCGAGTGATTTGTGTGAATACGATTACGGTAATTGTCCCGCTATGACGCAGCTACGTATCCGGGGTTTTGGTTCTCCAGGCATGGTTGAGTTTGTGTATGGAGAGCTAAAGTTTATAGATATTCTATCGTTTCTCATCCAATGTAGTAAAAAGCTATAGTCAGAGCGATTCATCGTTCTTCCTGGAGTGAATGAATCCTCTCTGTATTGACTTTAAAAGGTTTTAGCAGATTGTTTGACATCCCTTAAGGGGTGCCGAATTTAGTTCTGCCCATACATGAGGCGAATCGTTTCGCATTCTTTCGGGAATGTAGAATGGTGTCGCTTTTGTAAAATCTCTAAACCCTCTCGGGGGTTGGCAGTCTAATTAAATGTACATTTTGGTACTCTTCCATGGTTCCTTCCCTTCCAATCAGGAAAATTACGACAAACCACAGCATGTCACAAATCTCAGATACTACGACCAAGTGATGAAGAAAGTTTCGAGAAAAACTGAAAATTTTTATCCGGCATTTACCTTCGTGAATATATAAAATGGACAAAATGTAGGGATTTTAAACTTCACATAAGTCGCTCAGCATAAAGTGTGAAAAACAGGTAACTTTCCTCTTCGGCAGAAAATGTATTGACAAATCTAAAAAGTCTAAGCGATAATCTCTCAATGTGTACCCTTATCCTTATTTTTCGCCATACGGTGACAATTGCTAGTAATAATTGCTAGTAATATTGTTAGTCAAACCGTTAAAATCGATGTGACAACTCGTCAGTGCTGGATTCCGAATCTTTTTTCGTCATATAGCCCGAGCCGTCGTCCGGGCCGAACTTGCCACCATTAACCATCGGATTGAGTGATCTTTGTTTGATGTGTTCTATCAAAGCCGGGTTCAGTTCATCCTCCTGGCGGTGGGGAGGATAAGAATTGTAGCATCGTTACGGGCTATAAATGAATGAACTAACCTTTCTCTGAATGGCAAAAATGTCATTATCAATTCCAACAAAGTCAGACTCGTACGATTGAACACTAGAAAATTAGGTTTAAATTAAAAAAAAAGTATTTCTACAACTTCCCCTATCTACCTGACGTCATCAAACGCCCCCTTGGTAAAGTCTTTATCGTTCAGTACCGGATTGGATCCTTCGACCGAGAAAACATTCGTGGTCGGTAGTTTTCGGCCTTCGTGAATTTCGGATGCTATCGATCCGAAGTCGGTAGCAGACAGAGCCTTGAGCTGACGATTCATACTGCGAATTTTGATGCAGAATGCCACCACCAGAAGAGCGCAAATCAACGCCAGACCGGATGCGATCGCTATCAGGATCGTTCGAAGCAGTTCACTCTTTTCGTCCAGTTCCTCGACGATGGTATTGGGAACATCCTGTAGTAGCAGCTGAGCCGCGGACAGTGCGGTCTTGAGGTTCGTGACAAACACACGGTCGTTGGATCGTCTGAAATTGTGTGCGGTTATGTTTTGGACTCTAGAAAAGGTTTGCTTCGCCCGTAACTTACTGGAGAATTTCGATTGCTTCCACGGCCTCGTTGTTTCGAATGAAATGCGCCCGTACGTCGGTTACTTTGTCCTGTTCGGCGCGACCCGTTTCACCAATCGTACCCCGTACGATGTCGTCTATGTTGCAATCCATTTCGTAATGTTTGCTCAGTTGTACCTCAAGCTATTCGTAACGAAAAGTGAAAGTAGGTTGAGTGGAAGAATTAGGTTTCAAACTTACGAAATTTCTCATCTCTGGTGTATCGACTTCATCGATGCTGTTCAGAAAGACGAACTTCACTCGGTTGGATTCCGCAATAATGTAGATCTTGGCTGGAACCGAATCGGTGTGGTCGACTAACAGTAATCGAACGAATAGAAATAGAATAGTCGCAACGATCAAATTAGCGCAGAATAACCTACCCAAATCGGTGGCGACGATCGTGAATGTGTAGTAACCTTTCATGTTGTTCTGCACCAGTGTGGCAAGCGAAAGCTGGCCACTCTGCAAGTCCATACTGAAGGGAGCAGGTGTCGTGGATAAACCGGTACCGAATGCTTCCAGCGAGTCCGGTGCGATCGTGTAGCTGATCACGTCATCTTCGTCCGGATCGTCAGCTATAACCTGGAAAAGGATTTTTCCGGAGTAGTCGTTTACAGTGATGCCAGCAGCGTAGGACCGGTAGCGAAACTTTGGAGGATTATCGTTGACATCGTTGACTTTAATGTGCACGATCAAAGCCGATCGAGAGTTCGCCGGGATTGGTGTTACCGGTCCGTTGATGCTATTGGTAGCGATCACGCGGATTTCATGTGCTGGAATCTCTTCGCGGTCCAGTTCTTCGGTAAGCCGCAAAACGTGATTTTCTTTGTCGATTTGGAACAGATGACTGGAACTTCCGTACGCGTCTGCGTGAAGCAGGAAAAACGATTCAGATAATGGCAAGTTCGGGCTAGAATGGTATACTCACTGTCGATAAAGTAGAACACATTTTTCTGATCCTCCGGGGGCAGTTCGGCATTCTTCGGATCAATGGCTTCCGGAATTGTACGAAGCTCTTGCAGACCCAGCTCGTTCTCTGGAAGATCGGTTTGCATCGATTATGTTCAGGTTATATGTAAATTTAGTAAATTTAGGCTTATAAAACACGGCATACTACAGTGGGCTGGACATGTAGCAAGGATGCCGGAAGAGAGAATGGCCTATGTGATGTCCAGCAGAGAACCGGGGAGAGGTCGTCGACTGCGGGGTAGACCTCGCACTCGCTGGCTGTGCGCAATCGAAGAGGATGCACGCGCAGCGGGAGTACAGAGCGACTGGAAAACGGCGGCTCAAGATCCAGTATCCTGGAAATCTATAATTCGTTCGGTCAAGTTCCGAAGACGGGATGTGCACCATTAAAGTAAAGTAAAGTAAGTAAGTAAATTTAGCATGGTAAGCACGAAATAAAATGTCACTCCAGGACAGTCATAGACAGGAATCTCGATAAAATAGAAGGCGGGTGAGTAATGTCAGAGACATAACCGGATGACGTGAATACGAATAAAATGAATCGAAATTTGATGGCAAAGGATATGAATTCTGGAACCCAATTTTTGAGCCAAATGGTTAAACTGAATTCTGAAACTCACTTTCGATGCCTGATTCTGAAACTGAACTCGGCAATTGAATTCTAGATCTGAGTTCTGATTCTGAATTGTTGAACTGATCATTGAACCTATGAACCATTGAAGACGAACACACATTATTTCATTTTTCTGAAAGGTCATCTCAAGGAACATTTTCAATTTCAAGATTTCTTTGTAAATGTCAAGAATACTCCAACCAAAATTTTTTAGCGATCATTGAGATTATAATTTATGTTCGTCTCATGATTTCAGATATTTAGCAACAGTTACAGACTTGTAACCTTCACCTTCACGAGACATGTCGTGTAATTACAGAAAAATTATTCGACGATGCAATGCCAACAGAACTTCCCGCTTTGTATTGGATAGTGGTTCACTTAATTACCACCAATCAGTTCTTGACTATTTTTTTTCCATATATCTGTTTTGTATTGACAGTCCATATATTTCGGATGCGACAGATCGGACAAAACCGTATATTTTCGCACCAACTCAATGAAATATTCTTCATTCATTTTGTTAATATTCAAAAGGCACTTGCACTTGTATACAGACTAGCTGTCAACGCACTAATATCTTTGAGTCAACGCATGCTTTGACCGTGCTTCGGGCGTGTATCGACACGGGTACGACACGGTCTAGTGAGAATAATCACATGGAGCTGCATTAAACAAATTTGAAGCATAACCCGGACGGGATCCGGTCTAGTCCCGTTCCGGATACGTCACGGCCTAGTGTAAATAGCGCTTAAAGCTTCTTCAGCTTACCTGTAAAGTCCGTATGAAAGGGTGAATCCTCCTCCAGAAATTCCGGTTCACCCGTCATGTCGATAAAAACGATAACCACGTTGGCCGGTGAAGACGCTTTGTTTCCACCATCCGTTGCAGTGACCGTAACCTACAAATGGGGCGATGAAAGACACATTAGAAAGAACTGAACTGTTGAGATGGGGAATTCTTAAAGCGCAAACCCCTATATCTTAATATCCAAGTAGAATGAGTGAAAGAAATAGATGAACGGGGAAAAGCAACGCTTGCGGCTTTTTCAATTGGGAACGATAAGAATTATTCAGATCACAGTAGGCTAATGGGTGAAACGTCAACATTGCTTGTGTCTGTCACAGTGCAAAAAAGTGACTTACCCGATACGATCTAGCCTCGATGGCATCGGCATTCACCAGTACCAACTGAGCCTGATTTTTGCTCACTTCGTTCAATTGGAAGTACACGTGATCCTGGCTGGATGCTGAATTAAAAATGAACGAGAGAAAATTATTGTTTTCGGAAATTTCCTAGTGAATGCAGATCACTCACGGTCTTGACTGGTCAGTGAAAAAGTGACTACTCCAAAGTCGCCACCGTCGGTATCCGTCGCTCTGAAATTGGGAATGGTTTCGCCTTGAGTGTTAACCAATGGTCTTCCGTTGGCAAGGGATTCAAATCTGTGAAGCGTAACAGTTGAGAATGTATAGGTAAATCAATTCAGAACTGACTGTCCCAGCTTTTCGTACTTCAACCGAATCCGTGCATCATCCTGGGGATAGTCGAGAATCGGTGCCATGTAGTTGACCGGCTGAACTTGAATCGTGTAGCCGGAACTGGTACACCAGCGGGGACTGTTCGGAACCAGCTCATACTCATCGCCTCTGTCGCATGCCTAGAAATTCACGTTGGAGTTAAACGTGAATGGAACTTACAATTTACAAAGTCGAAACCGTTTACCTCAATATCCACTATCCAATTGCCGTAGAAACATTTCAAGTCGTGTCCAACGACGAATCGAGCCACAAACTCATCCGTCTGCTCCAATGCGAACAGATTTGGAATGTCCTCAATGTTAATTGCCTCCGGAGAATTCTGCCCGTCTGAAAACACGTTACCCGTTCATTAAAAATGCCTGACATTTTGACCTTTGGATAATAATGCAGATAAATTCGAAAAAGGAAGTAAACAAAGCGCTTCTAGGCCCTTTTGAAATGTTTAAGTCGAAACAGGTGCCGTGATTTCCCTGATCCGAGTGCCGAGAGAGTACAGAGCGAGAATCGGAAAAGAAGACAAGAAGACAAGAAGACAAGAAGACGAGAAGACAAGAAGACAAGAAGACAAGAAGACAAGAAGACAAGAAGACAAGAAGACAAGAAGACAAGAAGACAAGAAGACAAGAAGACAAGAAGACAAGAAGACAAGAAGACAAGAAGACAAGAAAACAAGACAAGACAAAAAGACAAGACAGAACAAGAAGACAAGAAGGCAAAAAGACAAGAAGACAAGAAGACAACAAGACAAGAAGACAAGAAGACAAGAAGACAAGAAGACAAGAAGACAAGAAGACAAGAAGACAAGAAGACAAGAAGACAAGAAGACAAGAAGACAAGAAGACAAGAAGACAAGAAGACAAGAAGACAAGAAGACAAGAAGACAAGAAGACAAGAAGACAAGAAGACAAGACAAGACAAGACAAGAAGACAAGACAAGACAAGACAAGACAAGAAGACAAGACAAGACAAGAAGACAAGACAAGACAAGAAGACAAAACAAGACAAGAAGACAAGACCAGACAAGAAGACAAGACAAGACAAGAAGACAAGACAAGACTAGAAGACAAGACAAGACTAGAAGACAAGACCAGACAAGAAGACAAGACAAGACAAGAAGACAAGACAAGACAAGAAGACAAGACAAGACTAGAAGACAAGACAAGACTAGAAGACAAGAAGACAAGAAGACAAGAAGACAAGAAGACAAGAAGACAAGAAGACAAGAAGACAAGAAGACAAGAAGACAAGAAGACAAGAAGACAAGAAGACAAGAAGACAAGAAGACAAGAAGACAAGAAGACAAGAAGACAAGAAGACAAGAAGACAAGAAGACAAGAAGACAAGAAGACAAGAAGACAAGAAGACAAGAAGACAAGAAGACAAGAAGACAAGAAGACAAGAAGACAAGAAGACAAGAAGACAAGAAGACAAGAAGACAAGAAGACAAGAAGACAAGAAGACAAGAAGACAAGAAGACAAGAAGACAAGAAGACAAGAAGACAAGAAGACAAGAAGACAAGAAGACAAGAAGACAAGAAGACAAGAAGACAAGAAGACAAGAAGACAAGAAGACAAGAAGACTAGAAGACAAGAAGACAAGAAGACAAGAAGACTAGAAGACAAGAAGACAAGAAGACAAGAAGACAAGAAGACAAGAAGACAAGAAGACAAGAAGACAAGAAGACAAGAAGACAAGAAGACAAGAAGACAAGAAGACAAGAAGACAAGAAGACAAGAAGACAAGAAGACAAGAAGACAAGAAGACAAGAAGACAAGAAGACAAGAAGACAAGAAGACAAGAAGACAAGAAGACAAGAAGACAAGAAGACAAGAAGACAAGAAGACAAGAAGACAAGAAGACAAGAAGACAAGAAGACAAGAAGACAAGAAGACAAGAAGACAAGAAGACAAGAAGACAAGAAGACAAGAAGACAAGAAGACAAGAAGACAAGAAGACAAGAAGACAAGAAGACAAGAAGACAAGAAGACAAGAAGACAAGAAGACAAGAAGACAAGAAGACAAGAAGACAAGAAGACAAGAAGACAAGAAGACAAGAAGACAAGAAGACAAGAAGACAAGAAGACAAGAAGACAAGAAGACAAGAAGACAAGAAGACAAGAAGACAAGAAGACAAGAAGACAAGAAGACAAGAAGATAAGAAGACAAGAAGACAAGAAGACAAGAAGACAAGAAGACAAGAAGACAAGAAGACAAGAAGACAAGAAGACAAGAAGACAAGAAGACAAGAAGACAAGAAGACAAGAAGACAAGAAGACTGTCTTGTCTTCTTGTCTTCTTGTCTTCTTGTCTTCTTGTCTTCTTGTCTTCTTGTCTTCTTGTCTTCTTGTCTTCTTGTCTTCTTGTCTTCTTGTCTTCTTGTCTTCTTGTCTTCTTGTCTTCTTGTCTTTTTGTCTTCTTGTCTTTTTGCCTTCTTGTCTTCTTGTTCTGTCTTGTCTTTTTGTCTTGTCTTGTTTTCTTGTCTTCTTGTCTTGTCTTGTCTTCTTGTCTTCTTGTTTCGTCTTGTCTTCTTGTCGTATTGTTTTGTCTTGTCTTCTTGTATTGTCTTGTCTTCTTGTTTTGTCTTGTCTTCTTGTCTTCTTGTTTTGTTTTGACTTCTTGTCTTCTTGTTATCTTGTCTTATTGTCTTTTTGTCTTGTCTTGTCTTCTTGTCTTGTCTTGTTTTCTTGCCTTCTTGTCTTATTGTCTCCTTGTTTTGTCTTGTCTTCTTGTCTTGTTTCGTCTTCTTGTTTTCTTGTCTTGTCTTGTCTTGTCTTCTTGTCTTCTTGTCTTCTTGTCTTCTTGTCTTCTTGTCTTCTTGTCTTCTTGTCTTCTTGTCTTCTTGTCTTCTTGTCTTCTTGTCTTCTTGTCTTCTTGTCTTCTTGTCTTCTTGTCTTCTTGTCTTCTTGTCTTCTTGTCTTCTTGTCTTCTTGTCTTCTTGTCTTCTTGTCTTCTTGTCTTCTTGTCTTCTTGTCTTCTTGTCTTCTTGTCTTCTTGTCTTCTTGTCTTCTTGTCTTCTTGTCTTCTTGTTCTGTCTTGTCTTTTTGTCTTGTCTTGTTTTCTTGTCTTCTTGTCTTGTCTTGTCTTCTTGTCTTCTTGTTTCGTCCTGTCTTCTTGTCGTATTGTTTTGTCTTGTCTTCTTGTATTGTCTTGTCTTCTTGCTTTGTCTTGTCTTCTTGTCTTCTTGTTTTGTTTTGTCTTCGTGTCTTCTTGTTATTCTGTCTTATTGTCGTTTTGTCTTGTCTTGTTTTCTTGTCTTCTTGTCTTGTCTTGTCTTCTTGTCTTCTTGTTTTGTCTTGTCTTCTTGTCGTATTGTTTTGTCTTGTCTTCTTGTATTGTCTTGTCTTCTTGTTTTGTCTTGTCTTCTTGTTTTGTTTTGTCTTCTTGTCTTCTTGTTATTCTGTCTTATTGTCTTTTTGTCTTGTCTTGTCTTGTTTTCTTGCCTTCTTGTCTTATTGTCTTCTTGTTTAGTCTTGTCTTCTTGTCTTGTTTTGTATTCTTGTCTTGTCGTCTTGTCTTCTTGTCTTCTTGTCTTCTTGTCTTCTTGTCTTCTTGCCACTTTCGCAGATAATTAACTTTTCTTTTCTTGTTCTAAGACCCCTTGACCGAAAACCTCCCACTGCGATTGAAATGTGCGTAGGACAAATCACCAATATGCATGGTTCTACTGTCAAACTAATTTCGATTTCACTGGAAGCCAAACTAATCAAGCTCCAAGTCTCAGCTGCTATCGAACCCATACATTTGACAACAGTTAGGATCGAAACTGAGTTGGGTTTTGCTTTAAGCGAATCGTTTTCTTTTATGCACAGCCTACTATGAGATGAGTTATGGCTCATGGGTATACAAAAAAAAATGTTGGTATTGTATTTAATTGAATCGCATCGTTTGTTCTTGTACTTACCCGGCCAGATCCGTTTCAGACTGTACTGAATCTTGGCATTCGGTGTATTTCGATCATCCCGATCCGTTGCCTCAAACCGTTCCACTACCGGTATTCCCATTGCGGCATCTTCGCTTAGTTTCAGTTCCTCCAAAAGAGGCATCACCGGCTTCTGGTCATTTATGTCTAGCAGGATCAACGTGAACTGCGTTTCGTTCGCATTCTTCCGACCCGAGCTGAATGGATTGTCCTGAACTTTCAATCTAATGGTGAACCTATCGGGACCTCCATCCCGATCCAGCTCACGATTGTTTTCCTTCACCGTAACCAGTCCCACTTGTAGTGGGCGTTCGTCCGAACCCGTTTCCTCCTGGAGGAGACTTATGGCGAAGTAACTCTGCAAATCGGTGCTGTAGTCAAACTCGAACGATACGGTATGGTACGGTTCATCCCGGTCCAGATCAATCACACCGAGACGATTGATTTCCGTTCCGGATGGGGATTTTTCGAACACTTCAATCTGATCGGGAAAATCCTTGAAATAAGGAACTCGATTGTTTGTGTCGGTGATGTCGATTCTGATCTCTCCCTTCGTTTCGAATGTTCCATCACTAAGGGTTATCTCCAGTGGAATAAAGTACGTGATTGGGACGTCACAGTTGATCTGCTTGGATGCGTCTACCTGAAGTGACCCGAATGAATCTATCGAAAACAAACCGTTGTGTTCTGGCTTCTGCGAACTTGGAAACTTTCATCATTATCTATTACATTCTGATTTGAGTCTTTTTTACTTACGCTAGCGAGTAGGTGATTTTGTTATGCAAAGGGCCATCAATATCTATGGCAATTATGTTACCCACAAACGTTCCCGATTCGGCTTCTTCCAAGACGGAACGCTCGATCGACAGTGTGTTGCCAACAAACTCCGGTGCGTTATCGTTGACATCATCTATCTGGAGAACAACGATCGCTTCGGTTTCGCCCGGTGGAACAACTTGTTCCAAGTCCACCAACTTTATCGTAAGGAACAAGGTTTCGTATTTCTCGTAGTCTAACCTATTATTTATCTCGGCCTGATCCAGGGCTGGATTTACTCGAATCATTCCGATTACACGTCTCGAATCTCTCGCGTCTACGTCAATTATCAAACACCTGAAAGTGAATGATTCAGTTAAATATTGCTCTTTGTCCCGATCGATTCGACTGTAAGTTTACCCCTCGAACACATCCGACGAAACCTGCGAACCACCTTTCACCGCGTAACTGCTCTGCCAATCGATACTGAACTCAAGATCCGCCGTCGAGTCCGGATCAGTTCCGATAATTTCCGCAATCCCGTCGCCTATAATGGCCGGCGTATTCGGAGCAGAATTCTCCTCGATGTGTATTCTTCCACGGGGCTGAAAAATAAACAAAAATGGTACTCAAAAGCAAATGGTCTCAGGTTCTGGTGCTACTTACTACACTAATCGACGGTGGTTTGTTATTGACATCCAGAACGGTGATCACCAGCTGAGCGAATACTTGATGGAGAGGTTCATTTTTATCCGTCTGTAGCGTATCTTTTGCTTGCAGTTGAACCAACACTTCGGGAGCGATGTCATAGTCGAAAACCTCATCACGACCGATTCGGATCTCGAAGCTAAACGTGGGCAACGTGGGCGCTTCTTCACTAGCGGCCGATAGTTCTGTGACGGTTAGATCATTCTGCATTCGCCCAACTATGGTGAGGTTCACGCTGTCATCAACGTCCCGATCGGTGATGTGTACAGTAACCAGATGATGACCCTTTCCGTCGGTTTCGTTGATCGTAACTTCGTACGTCTCTTGATCGAACACGGGAATCTCGTCGTTCCAGTTTCTAAGAGCAATATCTACAATCTGCTGGGTTGTATGGGTCTCGTTTGCCACCTCCGTCGCAGTTACGATCAACTGAAAGTGTTGCCGTTCCGGCAGTTCGTAATCCAGATCGTCGGTGTTGACGATGGTGATCGTGAAGTTGGCCAGCTGATAGCCACTGTTCGGAACGATACTGAATGATTCTGTGCTCTGCTGATCTTGATCGGAGAGTTTTTCGTGCAACGCCACGTTGTAGGTTGCGTGAATTCCCTGTGTAAAGTGTCAGTGTAATTCACCGTGGAAGCGCGACGAAAAGTCACTCAAACTACTACAAACTTACCAAATCAATGTCTTCGATGTTGAACCGTTCGAACGGCAGTTCCATCAGTGTATGCTCCCAAAATGTCATCGATGTTGGGCTAACATAGAACAACGGTACGTTATCATTTACATCGTCCAGAATGATAGCTGCCTCGTTGGACGTCTGGAAGGTTTTATTGTGACACTTGAAAGCGGTGATCTGCAAATAGATATTGAAACTGTTCAATTGTAGTTGTATTTCGGCACCTCGGCATCGAACTCGAACCGTAAACTGGTAAAGTTCGTTCTTCTCCGCATCCCGGTTGATCGCAGCTACTGTCAGAAGTCCAGTTTCCGTGTGGATATCAAAATATTTATCATCTACGGAAAGTGCAAGATCGAAAAATGTTTGCTTCTTATATTAATGAGAAAAAAAAATTTACTGACATTTTGCGTCATCCGTTTGAAGTTCGTAGCAAACCGGCCGATTGAGTCCCGTGTCTCCGTCGATGGCTGTGACCGTTGTCCGGAATTCCTCTTTCTCCAGTATTCGCTGTGTCGTGAACGGACGGGTGAAGATCGGTGCTCGGCTTTCAACGTTTACAACCTGCACGACGAGGTTCGTTGTTGTGGCATGAGTTCGGTTGAAATCGTAGACTGTAGTGGGAAAACTGAACACGGCCCGTTGTGTGTAGTCCAACGCTTTCTTTACTCTGTGGAAATTGAACGACTTGTTTTAGCAAAACTAACGTAAGGAACTGATATTGCAATGAGATTACCCTAGAGTGAAGCGCTTGCTGTAGTCATCTAGTTGTTCTGATTCTGTCATACCAAAAAATTCAGCTTCTTTTTCCGGAAGTTCAAAGTCCAGCCGGTTCGTATATTGACCTTCAATATTGTCCTTCCAAAAACCGTCTTCGTGTCTCACTGTATAGTGACAGTCGGAAAGAAAGTCAGCTTTCAGTTCGTCCACCTCGCAGGGACCTTCGATGGACATGACAGGAGCATTATCCAGAATATTGATCAAGTCAATCCAAACGTATAACGGTTTAGTTTTATCTTCATTCATTATCAGTGTCAAAAAGGCTGAGTTATGATTTTGCTCATAATCCTGTCGATTGTTGATGATAATATACCACTTATTGTCATCCTTTTTCTTAATTTGGGCCCCTAAATGAGTAGGCGGATTTTCCAGATGGATCGAGTTACCCAGGAAGTTGAGCTTAACCATCTCATACGGAGTTTCTATTTCCTCCCACATCTGTATCTTTATTTCACCCGTCTGCTCCTTGTAGTCACCGATGATAATTTTTTCCGGATCGTTCGAATCAAACCATGGTTCCTCCCAATCGCCAGCTGGCGAGCTTCGAATTTGGCTGATCAACGCGAGCTGGACGAATAGTAGGATGATCTGAATGAGAGGGGGGTAGAAATAGAATGATTAAGTAGAACACTTTGATAAAGGGACCATTTCGCTGAGCATGTCGTTTGACCTAACGGCAATTTCTTGTCGACGATTCGATGACCCGTTAGTCGGTCATTTCGACTAACGGGTCATCGAATCGTCGACAAGAAAGCCGTTAATAAAAACTTGGAGTAGGTAATCCTAGAGCGAGATTGACGTAGGACTGCATTCGAGATGTGTATTAATAACAATTAGTTTAAAATTTGTAGTATTATTTAAAAAGATTGCGTATGTATTTTATTTTCTTTCGTTATCGTGCTTTCTCTTGGCCTTTGCCGCATTGTATTTTGACTGCACGTATTGCGACACGTTCAAGCTTTCACAAAGATAAAACTAAACGATTGGCTACTTTTTTTTATATATCTTCAGAATAACTGTTTTAAGCTCCGCCCATATTAAGTTCAGAAGGACTTCGTTGTAAAATTCTCTACGGTATTAAACACTATTCGGGATATTTTTCCCAAACGCGACTGCAACAAAATGATAGCAAACGTTCGTTTGGTGTAAATTTCACATACCGAAAAGTGCACAAAGCCAATCAAATTATTATAGATTTTCACTAAGCAGTGTATCGAAAATAAGCTATCCACAAATTTGTCCAGTAACCTTCGATGGGTCGAAGCTAAGGATATTGGATTGATATTTTTCTTATACCCTTTTCCGCAAACTAATTGAGAGTGGTTTTGGCATAGTGATCCGATGCTAAATCCAGCCAAAACAGTGGAGGTGTACTATGCTTCTTATATAAAGGCAGCAATCTCTTCTGGAGACTGCTCAGATCGATAGATTTCTGCATTTATAGTTCCGGTAGTGTAAAAATGGTTGACTTCAAACCACAGGAACATTTTGCTT
Source organism: Malaya genurostris (assembly GCF_030247185.1). NCBI lineage: Eukaryota > Metazoa > Arthropoda > Insecta > Diptera > Culicidae > Malaya > Malaya genurostris. The sequence goes on from NC_080570.1 coordinate 20,862,292, forward strand.
GCCATACCAGTATCTTTCGATCAAATTTCTCCACTTGAATCGACCTGTCCGCATCGCTCACATCCTCCGCAACGACGACAGTAAAGTATTGTGGACCTGGAAGGGTTTTTGAGTCCTCATTTACATAAGTCTCATCGTCCATCAAACCGGATGCATGCATCCGGACACTGCAAAAGACGCGAATACAATTTCCAGGCCCTTGTTGCTGCTCGCTTCTTCTGTTCTACACTTTGTTTCGAGATGTTCTGCTTCTTGTAGGTATTCAGGTGATTTCGCCACTTGATACGCTGGATCATTCCGACACTAGTTCCTGCTTTTTTGGCCAAATCACACATTGACACTGATTTGTTCTTCATGATTAACAGATCGGCTGAAAAGTTCGTATCGTTTCTATGAGAGGGCGCCACTAGAATTAAATCCATACCATTTTCAGTTAGTACCAACCTTCAAAAGATACGTGCATAAATTTGACAGCTGTCTGATTATTAGTTTGTGAGATATTGCATTTTGAGTGAAGCTACTTTTCTTATTGTGAAAAAAAATGGAAAAAAAGGAGTTTCGTGTGTTGATGAAACACTACTTTTTGATGTAAAAAAGTGCCGCCGAAACCAAAAAATGGCTTGATGAGTGTTATCCAGCCTCTGCACCGGGCGAAGCAACAATTCGTAAGTTGTTTGCAAAATTTCGTACTGGTCATATGAGCACCGAAGACGATGAACGCAGTGGACGTCCAAAAGAGGCTGTTACCGATGAAAACGTGAAAAAAATCCACAAAATGATTTTCAATGACCGTAAAGTGAAGTTGATCGAGATAGCTGACACCCTAAAGATATCAAAGGAACGTGTTGAACATATTATTCACGAATATTTGGATATGAGAAAGCTTTGTGCAAAATGGGTGCCGCGTGAGCTCACAATCGATCAAAAACAACAACGAATTGATGATTCTGAGCAGTGTTTGGAGCTGTTATATCGAAATAAAACCGATTTTTTTCGTCGATATATAACAATGGACGAAACATGGCTCCTCCTTACTTCACTCCGGAGTCCAATCGACAGTCAGCTGAGTGGACTGCACGCGATGAACCGAACCCAAAGCGTGAAAATATTCAACAATCGGCCGGTAAGGTTATGGCGTCTGTATTTTGGGATTCGCATGGTATAATTTTCATCGACTACCTTGAAAAGGGAAAAACCATCAACAGTGACTATTATATAGCGTTGTTAGAGCGTTTGAAGGACGAAATTTCAAAAAAACGGCCTCAATTGAAGAAGAAAAAAGTTTTGTTTCATCAAGACAATGCACCGTGTCACAAGTCGATGAAAACCATGTTTATTTATTTATTTATTTATTTATTATTAAATTTATTCATCTGACAATAAAATGCATTTCAAAATGCCAGGTCATAACGTTTCACCGAATACTGAACCCAATTCGATTAGACTATGCAATTGATGGACAAACGCTCCAGAGAGTTGACCATGTTAATGACCTTGGTGTTTTGTTAGATGCCAAACTTACCTTCAATCTGCATCGTTCAACTGTAATTTCAAAAGCGACCAGGCAACTAGGTTTTATTGCAAAGATCGGGCGGGACTTCAAAGATCCGTATTGTTTGAAGGCGTTATATTGTTCTTTGGTTCGTCCAATACTGGAAAATGCTAGCGTAATTTGGAGTCCTTATCAACTTACATGGAACTTACGGATTGAGCGCGTTCAGAAACGATTTGTTCGTCTTGCTCTAAGAAACCTTCCCTGGCAGAACCCGCTTGATCTTCCACCATACCACGATCGCTGTCGACTGATCGGACTCGACTCATTGGAACGACGCAGGAAAATTCAGCAAACTACTTTCGTGGCAAAACTGATCAACGGGGATATCGACTCACCGAAGATTTTGTCTCAACTCGATTTTCGTGCTTCACAACGATCACTGCGCTCTTCCAGTTTATTTCAGCCGAGATTTCATCGAACGACGTTCGGGTATTACGAACCGATAACATCATGCTTGAGGACATTTGGCACCGTTGAACACCTTTTTGAATTTGATGAACCATCACACAAATTCGTGCAGAAAGTACAGCGATCTACAATTTTATGACTTGACTAAACCAATTCATTAAGACCATTTTATTGTCAGATGAATAAATTTAATAATAAATAAATAAATAAATGTTGAAATTGAACGAATTGGGCTTCGAATTGCTCCCTCATCCACCGTATTCTCCAGATTTGGCCCCCAGTGACTTTCTCCTGTTCTCAGACCTCAAGAGAATGCTCACTGGTAAAAAATTTAGAAGCAATGAAGAGGTAATCGCTGAAACTGAGGCCTATTTTGAGGCAAAGGACAAATCGTACTACAAAAATGGTATCGAAAAGTTGGAAGATCGCTATAATCGCTGTATCGCCTCTGATGGCAATTATGTTGAATAATAAAAACGAATTTTGGCAAAAGAATGTGTGTTTCTATTGAACGATACGAACTTTTCAGTCGAACTGTTAGATACACACCTTTCTGGTTCAGTTTCGGGTTGGAAGAATTCGAAATAGTGTTCCCCAAACTTATTGATGATGGTTTCAACACTAGCATGATGAATTCCAAACCGCTTCGCCAATTTTCCAGATTTTGTGTCCAGAACCTTAATTTTCATTTCCTTTTCATTATGCGACATTTCGGAAACGCAGAATTTCAACCGCACAAACAAGTAAACAATCGAAAGCTGACAGACAAACGCCCAGCATGCTGTGATCTGAGCATGAAAAACCATCACAAATACATGCGTATAACACAAATGTATGCGGATAGATTTTTTTCGATACACTTCTTAGTGTAGAATTTGTCTGAATACTATTGTGTATTTCGGCGACGCCAGCTACGAAACAGTCGTTGAATTTGGTTGCTATTCCGAATTCCGATCCAGGATTTCTGAGCCGCTGAATACTATTTCAACGATTTTATTAGTATTTGGCTTCGTGAGACGATCAAATCTTTCACATTTTCTTTCTATTTCATCTCATTTGTAAGGACGTTACCTTAAAACCCGGATTTAGTCACTAAAATCACTGTGATTCGCCTCGTTTCACATTGGAGATCGATTCACGTTCCTTGGAAATTAAACTCGTATTTAATAAAAACAACAAAAACACTTCTGAAATGTTCACTACTCTGTTCCTAATTTAATCTCAATGAATTTTTATTCATTCTATCGTTGGTCCTATATTCATCCTTTTAGTTAGCAATTGCGGTAGCAATCGAAACAAAATATTGCACTATTACACCATCAGATTCAAAATGTCAGAATTCTTCTTAAAAAGGGCCTAATGCCAACTATGAGACAACACACGATGTTTTTAAAACCAGTCTGGAATTAATTCGACTTTTAAAAATTATTGGTTCGTTTTGTTTGATATTTTGATATTGTTGTTTCGAGCCTCGCATTTTAGTAGGAAAATCATATCAATATAAAATTTCAACGTATTCTTGGTAGCCGGCTACCCAGAGCTCGATTTCTAGTAGCAACACGCATCGAACAAACAATCCTTCCCTTCTCAAAGAGCTCTGCAGTCGGACGTAACTGGCGTCGGTATCAGGTATCACCATTTAGGGATCAATGCAGTCGTTGTTTCAAAAAACAAATCGTTTTGCAAGCTCAATTTGTCCCGATCAATAACGGAGTAGCAAAACACGGGCCATCTCTTATGCTTCAAAATAATGCTTTTGGGAGGATTTCGTAAAAAAAAATTATTATTCCAGTATTTCCGAAACTGGAGCACGTGAAGGTTTTAGAAAGAAGTTTCTATGGATGTCAATTAACCGAACCAAATTTAAAAATTATTATTATGTAATATTAGAGGCGGAAGATCGGAGTCACCTTCGCCAAACTATAAGATCTTTTATTTAAATGTAAGTTCGTGGTACTTCCGGAACCAAACATCGGAATGCCTAGATTGAATTTTTTAGTCATCAACTAACGACATTTTTCTTTCGGTGTAGATTATGAAATATTTCATGGATCGCTGAAATGTTTCACTAACATGACAACTGGAACTTTCCTCTTAGTTTTGTAGTAAAAAAATGACGTCGAATTAAGTGGAAGTGCATTTTGTACGAATGGCTGTAAAATCCGAATTCATCGGCCCGCGATCTTGCCAAAATACTATTAGCAAATCATTGGATACAATTTGGACAAAAAGCTGGTTGCCATTATTGAGAAAAATCTCAATATTTCTGTGTAAAATGTGCCTCGCTCGCTGCTGGGAAGTTAAAATACCACTGCAAAAGATTACGCCTAAGAGCTTTCCAGCGAAAATTTCGTCAAAATTTTCTTGTACCATAATGGGCGTTTCGTCCTCGAAAACTTTATGCAGCTTCCGCGTCTAACTTTTTTTTTACCGCAATGCAAAAAAAAGCGTTACCGAGTATTCCTGAACAAAGAAGGTATCCCGATGTTCTCGAAGAAGTACTGGATTTAGCAGGCCATATGTAGTTATGTTTGGAAATCTGGAAGTTTCCATAAATAATTGCTAAGCAAATGCTACCATCTATCAGAAGCTTCAGCTCATTTTTCACTGGATTTGGTCTCTTCCAACTGTGCGAACCCCGTCCTGGAATGGTACAAGTAAAGTACAAGGGGTCAAATACGTACCGAAAACAGTCGGTCTATCAAACTGTACAGAACTTCGCGCAATAGACAAATACTGGGATTTAGTTAAGCGGAAACTCTTCCAATCTAAGAAGAAAGCAAATGGAATTAAATGTGGACAGACTATAGTAAAAATGTTGAACCAATTTGAAAGAATTCGTCTCTCTTTACATTATCTCTAATGGCAAACAAATTTTTGAAATAGAAATTTTTACACTAATAACCCTGTAATGCAGGAACCTCCCGTGGAATTTTAAATTCGTTCGTTTGAATCGGAGTTGATACAAATCGATGTTGCCATTTCTGAGCAAATTCAGTGCATATTTTTCTCGTATTTTGCACATGTTACTCTGTAATTCTGGAACCGGATGAACATAAAAATTTTCATTCCAACCTAAGTTTGTGAAAATCAGTTCAGTCTTGTTCGACAAAATCAAGTGCATTTTTTTCACATTCTCCCTCAACTCGACCCTTGGCTCAAGAGTCGGTTTTCACGGTGATTGTATATTCTTTCTATATGAGAATCACTAAAAGTATCCTACAAATTGAAACAGTTTTTAATTCACTCTGAATGTCTTTATTTTCCTCTGCATCTTTTATTCTTTTATTTGGAGCCGGGAAAAGCCCACTGGAGCTAGTTTCTGTCGAACTTGTTCTCCAGCAGGCATAAAACCACCTGATCTTTTACATCAACAGATTACAATCCTATAAATGATATATTTGTCTTGAATCTAGTGCTTCTATAGCAACTAAATCTAATGAGACAATAAATTGAGGAACGATTTCCTGATAACATTACATTCAGGAAATCGTTCCTCAATTTATTGTCTCATTCATTGATAAATGAAAGTCGAAAGAATTGAAACATTTGTTAAATATGCGTCACATGCTACAAATAAGCTCGTTATATCCATAATTGGTTCTAACATAGAAAATCCGAAGAATTGTAACAATTGCAATAGCTCGGAGCAATCGATTCGCGACACTGAGATAGTCTGCCACAAAACTAGCCTCACCAACATCGCGACGGACAGATAACAAATCGAGACCAATCAGTTTGCAGCGGTAAGTTTAAAGGATATCGTTTTCGTTATATTCCAGCGTTTAGCAAACTATAGCGCAATACAGAGCTTACAAGTAATGTACATCAGAGAATTCATTAGAGATTTTGGAGATAGTAAGCTCCATGTGCTTTTTAAAATTCGATGCGCGTTCGAGAGCAGTTTGTGAAATATTATAATCGAACTTGAATACAGACTTTTTGCGACTAAAAGAGATGACGGAGCATTTAGTGGCATATAAAACCATTTTGTTGATGTTACACCAATTAGTTAAATTATCCAATGGTTCTTGTAGGAACTCTGAGTCTGCTGCAGATTTGATTAGATGAAATATTTTAAAGTCATCAGCGAACGATAGTTTCATACACTTGATCGAAAAATTTACATCGTTGACATACAATACAATTATAAACGGTCCAAGGTGACTTCCTTGAGGAGCTCCAGAGGTAACAGCAAATGGTGAGGTTGTACAGTGTCCTATTTTCACTATCATTTCACGACCAGTTCGATATATCTTCTTTCGATTTCCACATTAGAACGGGAACACGCAATCACCTATATCGAAAAGTTTTTGCAATTCCTGATAACAGTTCTGCTGAAACAAGCAGTTTGTACCATTCGAGATTGGAGAGCATACAGTCGAAATTTACCTTCTCGAAAATTTTGGTTCGCTTATCTCTAATTTTTTGGGGTTTCGTAAAACTAACAACCATAAAAAAATTACAAAGAACTTTTTTTTGTCGAACAAACACAAATGTGAATTGATGTTTCTTGAAATTCTTACGAAATCCGCGCTATCACATCAAAATCTGAGCAGAAACCGCACCAAATCCGCGAAAAACCCTGGAGGAATATGTGGAACTCGAAAAAAATAAGATATAAAAGAAAAAAAATTAAAAATTGGTCGAAACAAATTAGGTTCAACCCCCAACAAACTGAACTGCGGTTCACACAAATGTTTATTTTGTGTACAAATATATCCGTAACCACTTGGCATCCGTGTCAAATTGCTTATTTGGGTCAGTTTTGAGTACAGATTTTGTACGTTTCTTTACATCGTCGCACAGTGGTTCAAAACTGAAATTTCATGAAATGGAAAAAAATAAGGTATGAAAGAAAAAAAAGCTCATGGCCAAGGTTTCGAAATTTATTAAAAAACGAGTTTCTAATAATTATAAATTTTAATCAAACACAGCCTATTACAATTGACAAATGAGATTCGCATTCAACGTTAATGGTGAAGGCATGGCCACTTTTGTCCACTACACCGTTTCTCATCTGTCCTGTCGTATCTGTCAGTGTCTTAGGTTACTTAGAAAAAGCGAATTGAACATTTTCTGTTTTCGGTTCGAAGCGCCAATTTGATGGTGTGTGATTTGCTGATTACAGAACTGATTGGGGGAAAACATTAGTCATATGTCAGAAATATTCGATTGACATGTGTGTGCCAATTGGCACCCACATCGAGTGATCGATTGCCTTTCGTGGAACGTTAAAAATTACTATGACTATTGACTCATTTGATGCCGGTCAACTAGCGTTATAAGTTTCAAACTCAGCATCTTTTCGTGTAATATTACAACCTTTGAAACGACACCAACACAACGCAAGAGAGATTTTCAATTAGTGACGCCATCTGTCTGTCAGAACCTATTGACCAAGAAACAATGTCATTTTATCTCAATACTCAATGTCTACTATTGAAAATTCAAACCCTTTCCGGTTAGTTTGAAGTACGTGCAGCTCTTCTTCCTTCCACAAAGAGCTTACCATTGTTCCTTCCCGATGTCTGACCATATTCCTTCATCCGCAGAGGAAATCGTTTTTAGCTTTTTTTCGAAAAAAAAATTGTTTCCCGTTCTGTCGTGGTCGAGTCCGTTTCCTTCCGTTTGCCGGAACGTTGCCGGTGGAATCGCGTCCTAGTTTTATTTTTTTTTTTGTTGAACGCTTTATTTGCACTCACTGCTCACAGTTTCTCTACCGGAACGGACGTGTTTGGTTTCCTTACGCTGTTGTTCAGTTATTTGTTTAGTACTGCAATTGGATTCTGTGTATGATCCGAAAAATATTCTCTGGTATCGAATATATCTAGCAATGGATTCGTCGCACGTTAATTTACAGCCATCATGAATCATTTACTTTGTTCGGCTTATCACAGCAAACATCTTTCAAGCGCTCATTGAATTTTTCGAAGTGTTCACATGCCAATGAATGGTTGCAAGATAGTAAATATTTCAAATTTTTCTACGTTTATCAATATTTTATAAAAAATATAAATCGAAATTTTTCAACTAACAAAATGAAAAAATAAATCAGTCTGGAGCAAACCAAGCGGAAATATTTCCGTCCACAGATCAATTTTTTTCTTCCTGTTATCTTCACCGGATCAATTTTATTCTTTATTATTATTTTTTTTTTTTTTGCAGCACCACTTCCAATTTCCCCGACTGCTTTTCGGCACGCGTCGCTTCACCAATCACTTTTCCGTTATTTTTTATCCGCTTTTTCGCGTGAATGCCTTTTTTGAAACGCACTTTGGATCACCGCCTGCTTTGACCGTTCGACCGACCGACCGACCGAATTGTTCACCGTTTGACGCGTTATTGATGGGAAATGACTGTCTTACAGAGCAACAGCGAGATATCAATTGGCGATGCCCTTATCACTATCGCAACAATGCATCGGTTGATAAAAGCCTGCCAACCGAACGGGCTAGTTGTATTGATAATTGCCACCTGATTGGGGGAATCGATTGCTTTCAAAGGGCTAGGGATGCACCGTTTTGGGCTAGAATACTTGAATTGATTGGTTTTTGATAATGTGAATCGGTATTTTGAGGAATTTCTGTAAGGAATGTGATTTTTCAGATATTTGAACGGCAGCTGAAGCGAAACAAAAATCCTTTTGGTTGGACTGCCAGACCGGTCTGAGGCACTACAAATGACTCCTAATGACTTATATCAATTCATTGATTATGACGTGAAGTCATTGAAATTTTCGATCGAGTGAGTATGGAAAACTAGAGTTCCATCAAACTTTTAATTGAAATATTTCGATTAGATCGAAATACAGAATAGAGGTGATTAACTTATGCTAATACCCAATAGAAGACAAATCGGCACTAGACTTCTCCAATTCCTGGAACAGTTTTTTTCATTCAACTATCCGGATATGTGATCTAACACATCACATGAGCTTGATTTTGTGCACCTAGCATAAATTAGGGGGTAAAAACTCTTTACCTCTCAAACTTACTACATCACAGGAGGCCAACCCGTTTGATGAAAACGCCGTTCATTTACTTTCTCTATTTTTTATGCGTATGTTAATAGTTATGCTAATAATAACTCCAATATAAAATATGATAACAAGCAACGAAAGTATAGGAAACAATAAAAGGTGATTTTTTCTGCTGGTATCTTTTTGGCAACACTGTTTTTGACAGATCACGCGTGAATCGTGTCTTATGTCATTGTCAAACTTGTTCAGTTTTAATTTAATCATGAATCCTCGTTTGGTATTGAATTTAATCATGAATGGGTGCTGGCGAAGTTGAAGGAAGTTCCACTTTTTTATCCAGAAATTGTGTTCAGCGACGAAGCTCATTTCTGGTTGAATGGGGATTCGTCAACAAGCAAAATTGTCGCATTTGGAGGGAAGACCAGCCAGAAGAATTGCAAGAGCTACTAATGCATCCCAGAAAACAGTCGCTGTTGGGTATGGACTATGGGCCGATGGCATTATTCGTGAAATAATCGGCCGCTATATTGGCGAGAGTGTGTCAAAATTGAACCATGGATCTCAACATTTGCATAAAATCACCTTCAAACATTTATTGATCGTTCTATCGACTTCAATGAAGATTTCATCAATTTTCTCAAACTTTATGTGTTTCGTTTTTGAAAATCTAAACCTATACCGCTTAAAAAAACAAAATCTGTACAATGTAGAAAATCTGGATGGTGTATCTTTTTTTTTACAAGGTGAAATGCATTTACGCACAGAGTGTGGGACTCTCCACAGGACTACCACTGTATAATTGGAACTACCCACTAAAACACCTTGGATCTCCAACCCTACCTCCCCGGAACTGCCGTTAGGTATTACTTCAGGGTGGAAGGCTATCGGTGCTCAAATCCTCGACGACGGATCTAGCCTACACCGACGGAAAAGTTCCCCGACGATTGAAGTATCCCCTAGACCGACGCTTCCGAAACTCGCGAGCGGTTCGAACGGCAGGATGCCTGGGTCGGCCCTGTGATTCCACTTGGAGCGTGGCTTCCGGTTCACTGGCGCCCCCACGATTCATACCGGGGCTACGTTGCAATCTACTCGTCTAATCCCCGGTGAAGGATTTAGACTACACCGATGGAGTGCTCGCCGACGAAAGAGTTTCTCCCGACACCGAATCTTGTGTTTCGCCACACGGGACACTCGAAGGAGTGCCGAGGTAGATCCGGTGATTGCTGTTGGAGCATAGCTTCCGGTTCACTGGCGCCCCGACGACTCGATTTCGGTGCTGTGGCTTCTACTCGGCTAGTCCCCGACGAAGGCCTTCACCGGCGAAGAATACCCCGGCGATGGAAGTTCTCCCGTAACCGTCGCTTCCGATACCCGTGAACGGATCGATCGGCAGGATGCCTGGGTCGCTCCAATGATTCCGGTTGGAGGATGACTTCCGGTTCACTGGTTTCCCGACGATCCATACCCGAGCTACGTCGCCATCTACTCGTCTAATCCCCGGCGAAGAATTTAGACTACACCGACGGAGAGTTCCCTGACGACGGAAAAACTCTTGTTCGCAGACGCTTGTTCGCTGACCCCTCTTTAGTAGCCGGCGGTCGTGGCTGCCTGTTGTTCTGCGCTTCAATTCCGCTGCAAGATGCCCGCGATCTGGGAGGTCGCGGTCGACACTGCGTTCCAGTTCTCTCCTCACCAGGGTTGCGGAAATTAGCCTCACGCAACTCATTAACGTTCATCGCCTGCGAACGATTCAAGAACGGAGACAGCAAAGCATGTAATGCCGGACGAGGCAAAAGCTATGCTCAATATGTGACTGCCTGAGCGACTCGCAAGAGAGAAGAGATCTTGCTTCTTCATGCTGGTTGCTATTCCGCCGTGAGCCATTCTCTACCATTTCAAGAGCAGGTATCATCAGGCACGAGTAGCGCTTACATTGAGTCAATTTTTGACTCACTGTGAGTCAAAATGCCAGCAATCATGAATGCAAGTGTACGAAAAAAATTGAAGACAAAAATTAGCGATGCGATGGAAGCAATTTTTTATTTTGCTTAGTTTAATTGTCTCGTAGATATTGCCCTGATAAAAGGTGTGCGTTGAACATCACAAATTAGCTTGGAAAATTTTAAACGTAATATCATTACTTATTATTGGAAGATGGCGAAACGATTGGGTTGGATAAAAATTAAACTGATAAATAAAACTAATAGTCCACTTCAAAACGTCGTTTAAAATCGTATACTAATGTACACATAATGTACTTCCTACTGCAATAAAACTAATGAAACAGTTGATTCAGATTTCACCGAATACTATTCTCACGTTCGTACTCCGTGCTGTTGAAATTTTGCGGCAAGTAATGGCAGATAGATTTTAAAAAAGCTGGAGTTGAATCACCTGAGGACAATCACTTTTGTAAAGTGAAAATTTTGCAGTTTATATGGCTTATATAAGAAATAAAATAAAAGGAATTATTTTCCACATATAACTGTAGCAACACTTTTGATTCTCTTTCGGGTTGGTTTGATATTTATTTTATTTATGATTTTGAAAATGGACTGAAATATCTACAGTGATATTTTTTAAAATCACATATGATTATGAATGATCAAGTCCAATACGCAATATCAATATGCAATGCAAATAGAGTGACAAAAATATATTCTGAATATTGATTATAGAGGCAAGTCTAATCTTTTAATTCCAGGGATGATTTATTTTCTCATGTTTTTATTATATTAAACACAATTTAACGCTTCTTCGCATAGATTTGATTTATAGAAGTAATAGGAGTGCAGGGTTTTCCACAACGTTTGAACCTACTGAGACGCCATGTAACTGCTTGCTCTGCAAAAATCAAAGCAATTAAGAAGAAGCAATTAAGGCTAACAAAGAAATAGTCATTACTAACTAAATACTCATTCAGCATCTTTTACCATACATCTACACAAATTATCGATTAGAATAACTGTACTACGATCAGGAAATTAAGACTTTTAAATTGAGAATCACGGTTGTGGTTCCGGCCAACTGCCACAGGATGTCGAAGCATTTTGTAAAACGCAACATAAAATTGGAGGAATAGATGTTCCATTGAAATTTACTTTTGCATTTTTGTATCGCCTTATTAACTTAGTCCTATTTTAATGCATTCATTAAATTTTTGCATTTAATATTATCATTTTTGGAGTTTCACAAAACTATTGCCTCGTAAGTTTTTCTTCCAAAAGCAAACAGCAAAATAATAACGTAATGTGATATCAGTTGAGAAATTGATGAGCTGAAATCAAATTAAGATTACAATCTGATATTGCTGTCAAAAATGTATTGAAAATAAAATGTTCTACAATTGACTCCCGAAGTGATCGGTTTAGCTTTTTTTTTAAAAAGAACATCCGCTAGAAGAAATTGTAAATTCAATTTCATAACATTTTACAATATTCATATTACAGAGGAAACGATTTCAATTTGAAAAATAACACAATCCGCGTGGTTTATCGATTTGTCAGATAGTGCGATTTAGAATTTTTGTTACTCATATCACACATTCAGTTTTGAAACTACTCATTGTATTATTTACCTTAAAACTGTGTTGAGCAAAAAAAATTTTACGTGAATACTTCAAGGATCACATACAAAGAGTCCAAATGAAATATAATTCTGTTATCACATAATCAGGAGATAGTAGGAGAATATAGGATCAAGAAAAAAAATATGCATTTAATTCCACTTTATTTAACGTCACTAATGTCACGAGACAGATAATTTTGTTGTGTTTGATTGTATGATACTTGATTTTTAGATATTTATTTCGTTATTGGAAACTGCGGAAGGTCTTCATTGCACGATTATCCATGGCACAGTTTCCAACAAGTAACTGTAGAGAGTTTGTTTGTTTTTGATAATAATAGAAATATCATTCTTCAGTAAAATCTTATGTTGGCCTCCAAATTAGTGCCTTATATAAAATTATAGAAGTTCTATTTCGGTTTTAGTTTCTATTATATTGTAGCTCTAACGCCCTGTATATTGAATGTGACGGAATTATTTGGTGTTTATGGTTCTTCTAGTATTTGTACGAACTGATAGTGTTTATCATCAAAGTTGGTCTCAACTTTTTTGGTAGTTGACTTGGTTCGACACAACTTGTCTCGAAGTCAATACAAATACTATTAGTTTATTATGAATGAAATTAAAAGCAATTATTAGTGTCATCACATATGTTTATAATTATTAAGTTAACGATCGTCGAATGGCTTTGTAATCGGTATATAAATAGTTTCACGATCATGAGAAACAATAATAATTGACAAAAACTTGGGACTATTACTTCTCAGGCATAATAAACAACCCTACATTCGACCGAATGAAAAATACCAATTTGGCATTTCGAATGAGGTATAATTTGTTTGGAAAAGTCGAACTCGATCGAAACACAAAATGAATTTATTATAGAACTACGGAATAGGAGTGAAAGTTACATATTTACGACTCACAAAAACGCTCCATTAATAACCCTTTACAGTTTGATGATTAATCAATAACATATTCTGGCAGGTATCAAACTTGTCCCTAATGCTACAAATCACGATTGAAGTATAGCAAACACCGAAGAAATGTGCAGTGAAGACAATTCAAAAAGATTCGACATCTTTCTTATAAGTTTTATACAGGAATAAAATTTTATCCTGGGCGGTCATTCAGTTGTACCACCATACGTCGCAGAGAACGAATCACCGTGAGTAGAAAATTCGACTCAACGCGAGTCATCATCACCACCGAATAGCTTTCTACCTAAATGCTTCGAAACGAACTCACTGCGAGCGAACAGAGTGCATATATGATGCTTGCTTGCTTTGCCAAGCGGTTCAATTCTCTGAGTGGAAGGAAAGAATGAATAAAGCAGACACGGAATATATACAAACTGCTCGCCGCACGGAGAGCATCGCCGGTGAAGAGAATAGTTCACGAGTAATGTTTCATTGATAGGATCAGCAACCTTGCTCCTCACTGCGGCACATCCTCTGGACTGGGTTCTCTGGTGTAGTTTCCCTGTCACATACATCGAGTAGACCATTACTTTGTGACGCAAAGCGGGGACAGGCAAACAGGACGTGTTCTGCCGTCTCAAACTCGAGACTTTTGGAATGAGCCGCTGTGTCCACCTGCCCTTGGTTGAGCTGTCCCATTTCCTTTGCCACCCGCGTAGGGAGGCTGCGTTGGCAGTCCTACGGGCGTTCCTGTTCCTCCGCGTCCTCCTTGATGTGCAGTCCAATAGGCATCATGCACGCCACCACGCAGTCTACGTCTCCAGATACCGTACGGTACGCACTGATCATGAACTACACCAGAGAACCCAATTATTGATACTGCAGAAGAGCTCTGGACCTGATCCAATAAAAATGAGGTGCTTCAGATGCACTTGTTTCACACCCTGCTCGGCTGATGGGCGAGCGCCCACGAGCCGTTCAATAGAACCGGTTCGAAGCAACGAGCGAACGAACCAAAGTTCTTCAAAGTAAAACCATGGCTCTCAAAAAGTGCCATTTCTCTCAGCGTTAAAATATGGCCTTTGCACCGTGGATCATCCGAGCCGACGCTCAAATTTGACATGTAGGGTTAGTCTAATCTAGTCTGCTTGATTTTACGTTTCGCCTGTGATTAATCCGAGCGTCAACAGTTTCCCGCTTGTACGCGGCGGGCAGATTTCCCCCCAGACGGCTGGCTATGTCTGCCAGCCATTTTTGCCGGAATTCTGCTAGAATTCCGGCGAAAGTCTGGCAACAATGCAACAACCGTTTCCGGCAGAAAATTTCGTCTAGCGGTTATTAACGGTTTTTTTCTGTCGGCTTTTGGCCATACAAGACTGGTAGAACCGTTTTGAATCGGTTCTACATTTTTAGCGCCTTGGTTTTATTTTTTCAATAAAAAGTACATATGAAATGCAATAAATTATTACCCTTCATACATACTAACTATGGAAAATGTTATTGCCAATAACATTGCTACCAAACATACCCATATTTCAATCTCATTTCCCTCGTCTTAAGATTCGTATTTTGTATGTACATGCGGAATTGACGAATATCAAATGAAGTCGAATAACAAAAAGAAAAAAGAAGGAAGAGAGAAATAAACAAGACACGTACGGCGAGATAATGACGCAATTTCGCCTGAACAATTTTGACAGCAGCCGGAATGCAGCCAGTCTTCTGACGGTTGTCAGAATTCCTTACAAGCGGGTTAAGTTGGACCGCTGAGAGCAAATACTGTAGCTGGTAGTTTTATGTGGGAGTTCTATAATAGAACTGGAACTGAAGCAAAGCTAGTTTTATTGACGAGAAAACGTCTTACTTTACTATGAGACATCTTTTCAAAATTCGTCCTGAAGAAGAATGGGAATGAATATCTCGAGTTATACTAGACGCAACAATATAATTCTTTCTTCATACAACTAAAAATACAATCAGTAATTGTTTGATTAAATTTGCTACAGTGTGAGATATCCATAAGCAATTAGAAATTTGAGAGTTTTTGCAAACTATAAGGAAAAGGAAGTCATGGTTCGGAAACTGAATTTTGGATTGGATTCTGGAACAAAATTGAATTTCAGACATTATATTCTAGTCCATCTGAATTCTGAACTTAATTTCAGGTTTTGTTTAGTTTCTGTATTCAGTTCCAGAATTTAGTCAGATTACAGGTTCAGCAATTGAAACTATGATTCTGGAACCGAATTTTCATTCTGGAATCTGGTTTCTTGATTAGATTTCGGAACGTTCCATAATTTATGTTCGTAATTCGAATCCAAAATTCTGATTTTCAACATCGGAATTCTGGAACAAAAGCTAGAATATGAATTTTAGATTCTTCTGACCTAGAATTTAATTCCTGATTTTAGTTTTATAACTTAATTTCTAAATTCAGTTTCAGTGGAAATCTTTTCCACATTTTAGAATCTGCAAACTGGAACCAAATTCGGAACTTGAATTCAATTCCTGAATCCTGGTTCAGAATTTTTGTTCTGGTGTAGATAAATAAATGATGTCAAAAAGTATTCAATAGTTGTAAACATCGGACAAATTCCACAAATCGGTTCGTATTAGAATCAGTGAAATATTACCAAGGGAATATGCGAAGTTTTCCTCTACTGGAACATGCTTTATTGTGTTTTTTACTCCCATTTGTTGTACTTTCGTTTGGATGCACCGTAATAATTCTGGAAACAAAGTAGTAAAAGGAGCAAAATTCAAACAGTCAACTAATACGACTGATTATATTCGGAATTGTGAAAGCAGCATGTCAGTTTTATTCGTATTCACGTCCTCAAGTTACGTCTGTGACATTACCCATCCGCATATTTCATTCGAACAGTTCTTCTGTCAGGTTGAAAACTGTCATACGCTGCCGTTCTAGTTTTTCCCTATATTTGAAACAAGAGTAAAACACTGCTGGGGCTGCCAGTTTTCTGTGTTGTAGTATCAAGATTTGAATTTTAAAACTGAGATAAATTATGCATCTAGAACTAGAACACTACTGAATATGCCCTAAGCAGGCGTAAAATATAGTATGTTTGCACCGAAGTGTAATGTTTAAACTGACGAAACAAAATGCTAGCGGAATGATCCGAGGCTAAGTGATATTCACTCGCTGAATGAAACAAAACAAAAAACATCGAAAAGAGCAATGCAATTAAAGAACGAAACGAAATTATATTTCAATTTCGTATCCTTTCCCTTATCTTCCCGTAGGGAATAACCAGCCTTTTTAATTTCTGTTTCTCTTCCATTCGATGACAACCGGGTAGAAAAAAAAAACAGAAAAATAGCTCAACAGGCCTTTGAAGATTCGTGCGAACAAGCGCTAATTTAATATGCAAATTCTATAAATATAAATACAAAAGCTTCGCGGTACACAGGCCCGTACGCAGGACTCACCGTTGGGTGAGGGGTGTAAGGGGTTTAATGGAAATTTGAATTAAGAAAAGAGGTCGTCAAATGTTGATGTCAAATTTCAAATTTGATGTCTAGTAAGAGGGGGGGCTTGAACTTCGAACTCCCCTTGCGAACGAGACTGTCGCTACCATATCACAACTGAATGGTGAAAATACAGTAAACGGGGAAATTTAAGCTTTGAGAAGATTGTTTCTAGTTTATCGTTGTCGCTTGATGCTGATCATAACTCAGTTCCAGCCATTCATATTTTATTGGGCTCCTTCATGGACTGTCAGCCAGATGAACTTGCAAGTAAAAACTTCTCAACCGTATTCAAATTCATAATGTTTTTTCCTCATCGCTTTCGCTACAGTCTCTTATTAGCTGATTAAATGATATAACATTACTCTAACGAGTGATGCTGTATTTTTTCTTTTCAATTTCTATCAGGAAAACATATTTCTAAAGAACTCGACTCCGTTCTTCAGTGCACTCGAAGGATGGCTGCCTGTTTGCCGCAGTACGCTGCAATGATGGAAGATAAGATTTAATTTCCTAAAAACTCAGCACTAAATTGAGTGTTATTTCCTGGATAAAGGCAAAGGGCACGTAGCAATATGTCTGGCATCCAACGGCCTGTTCGGTCCAGTACTAATCTTTTTCACCACGACGAAAGAACTCGAATTACACCGAATGATACCTGCTAACTGGCAAGAGAAGAACGTCGTGGTCCAGTTGCATATATCGCACATAATCTACGTACATTCATACCTTGAATTCACGGTAGATATGTGAAACCCCTTTTCCAAACCTCATGAAGATAACTCTATAATATCCTTGAAAACGAAAAATAAAACGCCAAATAGAGGTTGGCGTAGAAACGAAAAAAAAAACGGAAGATTCTTTGAAATTCAATATTAGCACATAAACGAAGGAACCATGGAAAATGCTAACGGGCTAACTATCCATCTCCATCAATTAGGTGCCCTCGGTGGCCTGTCTGCTCCGTAAAGCTCAACGCATGGTTTTCCGTGCTACAGAAAATGTTTGGATAGCAAATGAAACCGGTAATCGATCTGCTAGCCAGAAGGGCAAGCAAATACAGGAAAAAAAATGTACATGAATTGCTTAAAACATAGTGAGGTAAAATAATCGAATGAAATCTGTTCAATCAATGTAAACGATCTGAGTAATTGCATTGGAAAAAAAAATCCGAACAAAAGTTTGTTTCGAGAGCTATCGCTTCAGTTTGGGGAAAATTCAGAGCAGCTTCTTTGATAAATCTATAGTTTTCTTTGGTACATTGTTATACATGCATATGAAAAGTAAGGTTGAAAATAGTACCTCAAAAATATCACTAGAACGCCTCCAATCTGGAAAAAGGTTTTTTCCCAGTAGATTTCAAATTCAATTCGTTTTGATTGCCTAATGGTTCTTGTCCTTTCGATCCTTTTCAAGAGAAAATCCAGGCTCTTTTTTCATTGTAACAAACTTCATTCAGAAGTACCTATAATTGCTTCTATCAGGAAATTTCATCGATGGAATTTTTGAATTCCTGCAAAGAGCGACGAAAAGTACGATGCATCAGCATCAATGTTCAATCAATCACAGAATATTTCCTTTCAAATATATTTACATTTCATTTGCTCGTATACTTTCGCTAATCAGTTCGATTAATAATTGCCTAATTACTAGTTCGCGTGTCAACAAATCTTCGTTTGTCCGTAGATCACATCAAATGAAGCACCACAACACACCATACCGCACTTGTCACGTTTTGACGTTTCTTCCAGTCCATCGCTATTTAGCGGAATCAGTGCCTACTGCAATGGCTTTTTCAGCGTCCTTGGAATGGTGGTTGCTATGAGACTCACAACTGAAACGAAAGCAAAGGTAAGAAAAAGAAGTGTGAATACGATTTTCCTAATGGTTTAAACGGTAAAAGTTGTTTACTACTTTATTTATTTTATATACTAGCTGGAACCACAGTTAAACGGCTCAGGGAGAGCCAGTACTAAAATGTATATGAGAAGCTTTTACTGAACGGCAGATTTGACAAGCCCATCTACTTAAATTTCTTGTTGATAAGATAAGAGAGAGATTCGAAATTACTGCTGCAATCACGAATTCCAAACCAAACATAAAATTTTCCGGGACATCGAATGAAAACTTATTTCAACGTCGAAATGCTCAGCACAAAAATTTCTGCAGCAGATTAAAAAACTTCACAGATATAAGCATTTTGAATGCACATAATTTTGTGTGTAAAATTATGTTTGGCCTTACGCTGTAGAAAGGTAATACAATTGCTGGAAAAAACGACTTTCGTACGGAGCCTCGAAGATTCATAGTGTTATATACCATTCGAAACAGTTCAACCCGATTGGATAATGTCTCTTGGTCGAGTTCGAAGATCAGATAGCTGTGGCTTCTGGCTCCGGAGATAAGATGGTATAAATGACGTAACCGACAAAACGCACTTTATTTCATGCCGCACAATTTTTCTCGAACCGGTTTCAGCAAACTTTGGCTCGTTTCAATGCTACTATGTGTTCATAAAACTGGTTCGAAGTTCAAATGGCTGTTACTTACGGTTCCGATTATATAATGGTATTAGTGACGTAAACGTCAAATGTAATATTGCGCTTGGTTTTAGAAATGTTGCCGAATATGTGACATAAACGTTACAGCATGCTTTTGTGAACCACTGTAATCAATCCGAATAAATTGAATGAATAATACAAACAGGACTTCAAACTAGTGTATTGAATTATACTTGTTTGAGTTGGCAAATAATTCGAAAGTAATGGTATCGGAAACATAAAAAAAAAAAGAAACAAATGAACGGGAGAACAAGTGAAAAAAAACAAAATATAACAGAACAAAAGACCAATAAAAGAAAGAAACAAGAGTACAAAAGCATCAGAAAACTAAACTTTACCAAGAAAACAAATATAAGATATAAGCCGAAACTCAAAATTAAAAACTCACTTACTGTCGTGAAACACCAATGTAGAAAACAATGCAATAATAAAACTAAAGAACACGTAAGAAGAAAAAAACGAGTGAATGGAAGAGTAAGAAAATAACAGAAGAACAAGAATACAAGATGCGAAGCAGGTGTAAGAACAAGAAATACAGATATCAGGCTAGCAAGAGATCACGAGTGCGAGAAAACAGAAAGAGAAGAGGACAAGAGACATTAGAGCAAAATAACAAAAAAAAAACAATAAAGACTACAAGTAAAATAATGAGAGAAGAAGAGAGAAATATGAAAAAAATACAAGCTAATAAGAAAACAAAACAACGGGAGAAAAAAACACAAGGAAATAGAGAGCTAGAAATCAAGAGACTACAAAACACAGGAAAACGAAGAAATACAATATTAAGATATTAAGATGAAATGAGAACAAGAAAATAAGAGGCACAAGAACTGACGAGAATAAGATGACCGAAGAACCTGACGAGAAAAATGACAGGAGAACAAGAGAACTTAAAAACGAAATAAAATGTGAAAATGAGAAAAGGAAGTCATGAGATAAAAAAAGAAGATACAAAAGAACATGAGCTAGAATGAACAATACCAAAAATATCACAGAGCCCGAAAAAAACGAAAATCAAAACGTACAAAATAAAAAGTGTGATTTCTTTCTAAACCAAGATAACAAGTCAACTAGAATATGAGAGAACTAAAGAATAACAAGACAATGAGAGGAACAGAACACAAGAGAACTAAGGAACAATAAATCAGTAGATCAAGAACATGAGATAAAAAGAATGATAACAAATATATCACAGAAACCCAAAAAATAGAAGAAAATCTAAACGTACAAAATAACAAGTGCGCTTTCTCTCTAAACCAAGAGAATAATGAAATAAATCAACTTGCGTATGAGAGAACCAAAAAATAACAAGAAAATGAGAGGAACCGAACGCAAGAGAACTAAAGGACAACAGATCAGTAGATCAAGAGAAAAACATAATAAGAGAACATGACTGCTAACAAACTATGAACACTAGAGAATAAAAGAACAACAATGCAAGACAACAAGAGAACAGAAGCATAATAGGTGATTTCGGAAAACAAAACAACGAGAGAGTGAGAGAGAGAGAAATAAGAAATCAAGATTGTCTTATATCAGAACAAAGACAAACGACGAACGGACAAACTACCGTGAGAATAAAAGAGCTAAGAAACAACAACTCAAAAAATGTAATCCAAAATGTTTACAAAAATGTCTCTACCAAACGAAGAGCTGTCGTCACTCTGGTTTTAGGCACTCTAATAAAAACAATAATAGAAGGAAAAGCAAGAAACAAAACAGTAACGAACAGGAAAACAAAATATCGAAAGAACAAGAAAAACTGGAAAGAAGAAGAAGATAAAAAGATGACATCTAAAAGAAACAAAATAAGCAGAAATAAGACTAAGAAGTAACGAGAAAAGAAAACCCAAGAATAAGAATAGGACACCAGAACAAGAAAAAACCACTACAATCAAGGGAACGAAGAGCTGAAATTAAAGAATTAGAAATCATGGGACCAGAAGAGCAACTGATCAAGAGGAAAATATGATAATAATAATATAATTCAATATGAGAAGTGAAGAAGAGAAAAGAATAAAAACGAGAAACGAAAAGAAGAACATTAGAAAATAACTAGACAAGTAGAAAACAAGCTAACAAAAGAACAAGAGAACGAGAAATTAAAATAAACCGAAAACTATCAGCACAAGGAAACGAAAAAGTGGAAAATTGACGAATTATTAACGAACAAAAAAAGATAGAACCAAAAAACTGGAAAACAGAGTGAGAGAAAATAAGAAATTGAAAACCATAAAATTAGATATCAAGAGAACAAGATTAAAATAAAATTAAGATTTAGATAAAAATAAAAAGAAAACAATTGACCAAAAAATGAATAAGGGTGTAAAATAACAAAAAAAAAAAAACAAACGAACCACAAACGAAGAACTATAAAGCGAGACATTAGTAACAAGAGCCCGTTGGAGAACAAGAACAAAGCAATAGAGGACTGGAAATCAAAAGATCATGGAATCAAGAAATTATCACTTGATCAGATCAGAACATGAAAAAACACAAGAGAACAAAATAGTGGAAGAAATATAAGTAGAAGAAAAAAATTGTATTTATAATTTGAAATAAATTAAAACCAGGAAAGAATAACAGAACAAGAGAGCCAAAGTAAACAAGTAGACATAGAAAGCAATAGAATAAAAACGTGTTGAATCCACCTAGCAGTGAGATGATACCTATTTTTATCAATCCGCATGTGTTTTCTGCATGAATATTCTTCGGTGTTTAGGTTTTCATGACATTATTTTAATGACCGTTGTTTTAAGCGACAATTTGAGATTTTAATCACTCATTACTCTGTAATGTCGAAACTGCAAATCGGATCGAATTTGAATCTAGAAGTGTGATAATCGATTAAACATGCCATGATATGTAAGTTCCACTTTAGACTTTACGGTAATTTAAGGTACTTCCAGAGCCGGTATTCAGGAACCAGCATAACCCAAACCGATTCGTATGGCCATATGACGAATAAATTACAACAGTTTTGAATCCAACTTCGAAGCTTTTCGGGATTGTCATCTTCTATATCGGTTTGAATTTTAAAAATTCATCATCATGTAATTCGAGAACCGGAAGTCATAATTGGATAAAACTATTTAATTTTTGTATGTAAGTTTGTTTTAATTTGAATTTTTGTTTCTGAAATTTGATTAGGCTTTTTTTGAGAAAACGATTGAGCTTTGAGAAATGATTTTATACTGGAACCGGAATCATAACATAATGCAGGAACTTTGTTTGGGAGCATACGACTTTTCGTATGAATCTGAATTTGTAGAAAAGAAATTTTCCGAGAAAATTAAGTGAAATTATTTGTCACACACGCATTTGCTGATCTCGACGAACTGATTCGAATGGTATATGGATGTTATGTTGTTCCAGCATTTATTGCTGTAAGTAGTTTAAAACAAAATAATTAAAAAAAATTCTGCCATCATCTGGTTTATATATGTTATATTCGAACGATTATGTTGCCAAAAAACGAGCCGTGCCAAAATCGGTCCGAGGCTAAATGTCATGAAAAAGGATGCTGTACACAATCCTTTTGGTACTTAGAAACAATTGTATGTAACAGTATAAAAAATCGTGTTTTCCGTTGCTCCCAAGCATTTCTTTGTCATACAGCGCTCAAAACTCCTACTGCTGGAATAGGGGGAAAAGTCGCTTACAGAAAAATTTCGATATCTCCGTTAAAAATGGACGGATTTCAACAATCTATGGCTTGTTGGATAGGTATTACCGTGCGGAATCTAAGTCTGAAAACATATTCTGTTTTCAAGGTCAATTGTGACAGATACTGTCGAAAAACTGAAAATTTTGACATAAAACTTTGTATAACTCAAAAAGTAAACATCCTATCTCAAAACCATTCAATAACGTTTTGGGTGACGGGGAGACCTTTCATTTGCGACTAGTTTGATCAAAATCGGTTCAGCCATCTCTGAGATCTCGACCTCTTAGTTGACAACACACATACAGACACACACACATACACACACACAGACATTTGCTCAGTTCGTCGAGCTGAATCGATTGGTATATGTCATTTGGCCCTCCGGGCCTCGGAAAATTTTTCTAAAGTTTGAGCGAATTATATACCTATTTTTTATATATATATAAAAATAGGTAAAAACGAAAAACAGAAGCCATTTTTATTTAGCAAACTATTTTAGTAGTCCTAACTAGACAACTAGAAAACAAGATAACAAAAAACA
Organism: Malaya genurostris; assembly: GCF_030247185.1. NCBI lineage: Eukaryota > Metazoa > Arthropoda > Insecta > Diptera > Culicidae > Malaya > Malaya genurostris. The sequence goes on from NC_080570.1 coordinate 20,885,982, forward strand.
GAAATCGAGAAAACAAAATAAAACTATCAATACAAGGAAACGAAAAAATTGACAATTGACGAATTATTGTAACAACAGAACAAGAGCACGGAAGAAAAAGAGAACATGAGAACAAATAAGAATAGAACCAAATAAACTGAAAAACAGAATGAGAAAAATAAGTAATTGATAACTAAAGAATAAGATATGAAGAAAACAAGATTAAAAAGAACTTTAGACAATTATAAGAATAGAACGATTGAACGAAAATAAATAAGGGAGCAAAATAACAATGAACAAACGAACAAGTTAATAAAAGAACTAGAAATCAAACCAGTAGTAATAAGAGCCCATGGAAGAACAAAAAAAAATCCTTTGAGAACTGGAACATAAAAGAAAATAACAGAAGAAAACAAAATAGTGGAATTAATAAGGGTAGAAGAGAAACAAATATATTTCATATTTGAAAGAAAATAAAATATTACCAGGACAGAGTAACAGAATAAGAGAGCCAAAGTAAACAAGTAGACATAGAAAGCAAGAAATCGAAAAAAAAATAAAATACGAAAAACGTGTTTTTATTAGTCCTAACTCGACAATGATGAAACAAGATAACAAAAGAACAAGATGTTGAGAAAACAAAATAAACCAAAAACTATCAGCACAAGGAAACGAAAAAAATGGAAAATTGATTAATTTATTGTAACAACAGAACAAAAGCACGGAAGAAGAAAAAGAGAACATGAGAATAAAAAAAGAATAAAACCAAAAAAACTAAAAAAGAGAATGAGATGAAATTAAAAATTTGTAAATTGTATAAGATATTTCGAGAACAAGATAAAAAAGAACATCAGATAAAAATAAAAAGAGAACGATCGAACAAAAAATAAATAAGGGAGCAAAACAACAAAATAACACACGAACAAGTTAATAAAAGAACTATAAAGCAAGACAGTAGCAGTGCAGTAAAACTTCATTCAATTCAATTGAAACTGAATGTGGAACACATTGACGATCTCTCTAATGCAGTAAACTTCACTCTCTGACACACACAATGTTTGCTGACGGCCCGAACGGGCAGCATTCAGTTCATCACTCGTTTCTCTTCAATCGAGTCAGTTGATATCTTGAAGTAACAAAATATCTCTTTCAATAGTGTGAGAGCGGCCTTCAAATGAGGTTCATATAAACATTCGAATTGGTTCAAGATAATAGATGAAAGACAAACCAGATAGCTGAAATATCAATCACAGAATATACATAAATTAATTGTTTCCTCCTTCAGTTTTCATTTTCAATACTTTACTCCATTTATAATTCTATTCGTTCGAACTTGCTTACTACCAAGAGCGAAGGCAATGAAGGAGCTAGACTACTTGGCACTCGAAACTGAGCAAGCAAAACTTCAAATGACTAGATACGATTATTCAACTGACGATGAATTCCGGAAGTTTCACTTGAAAATGGCAGCAAAAGTCAAATGAATTAGTAGGGATATGCTGATGGTCAGCGGCCATATTCGATTGAAAATGAAATTTTACCGCACTGGACAGTAGTCATAAGAGCCCAAGGAAGAACAAGAACAAATTCATTAGAGAACTGGATTATCTGATCAAGAGAACAAGAAAATAACAGAAGGAAACAAAATAGTGGAAGGAAGAAGGGTAAAAAAGAATAAATTTACAAATTTTTCATTCATTTGGCTTCGCCAATATATGTTTCCATTCAGTCATTGCCAAAAACAATGATTATTTAATTTCTAATATAAAATAACAACCGAAAAGAGCAACAAAATCAGAGAGCCAAAGTAAACGGGTAGACATAGAAAGGATAATAAAATAAGTAAACAAGGATAACAATAGATAAACACGGGAGCATTAGAGCAAGAGATCGAAGGAACAATAAAATAAAATAAAAAACGAAAAACAGAAGCCATTTTCAATTAGCAAAGTTTTTAGTAGTCCTTGTTTGTTCTGCGGTAGCATCTCACAGTTACCTTTTAATGATTTGTTTTAGTCTTGTTAAGATGTACATCCGTATTGAGAAAGTTTTAAGTTTAATCAGTTTCTAACAAGGAAAACAGCATGGAAAAAACCGAAAACGAAATTGTTACCGCAGATATGGGAGTCGAACTCGTAACTGAGCTCCGAACCGAGGAAATTGTTCTGCCAATTAAACTACCCTGCATGTGCTAACACATGAAGAGAGAACCTAGAAGAACCAAGCATGCTTCGTTTTACTTGGCCACCACAGCATTCAATTATAGTCCAATCTCTATGGAAACTACGTATAAATATTTCCAAGCACTAGGCGTAATGAAATCGAAAATCTGCCTTTGGTTGAGCTGTAGATGCTCGAAATCTGACCACTGATTGTACGGTTTTTTTTCGTATTTCAATTTCCGCAGAAAACGAGAACCGTACGTCATAACGCGTCAAACCGCCAACACAAATTGAAGGAAAATTGTTTCCTTGTTAAACTTTCAATTCCACTGGCTCGTTATTGGCTGTAAATGACATTTTTAACTTTTTCTACACTCACCTATTTGTATGGCACCTATCATAAGGAGAGGCGGCCAGCACCCCAGCGACATCAGATACGGAAACAACAGGTTACCGATGATGGACCCCGTCCGCCCGAACATCATCGTAAGAGAAACGACCATCGTCCTGAGTGGCATGTGTTGTACATGTGAAAAAAAAGAAAAATTACAATAAAAAACTGTAACCATGGTGGCTTTTGCCGCTTTTGTAGACAGTAGTTTGTTTCATACCGCATCGACGTGGGAAACATGGCCACGACGGAACCAACCAGAGCCGTCGAACCGATACTGGCGATGGTGATGTACGTCGCCGAAAGGGCCAGGATGGTCAGCCGGCTTTTGGCCCAGTACAGCAACAGACCGCAGATTCCGGATGTTGTCAGACCGTACACTGTTTGGAGAGGTAAGGTTCGATTACAAACTCGGTTGCCATGGTATCGTTATTCGCAGTAGCAGTAAATTGTGAATGAAATACTGTGTGAAAGAGCTTCCTTTAGGACGACTGATGGACAGAAATGATACACACAACTCAAAGGGAACGGCCCTATTTTGCCATGTCCTGGAGATTAGTCGGACGACTCACCTAAAATATTCCGATTGCCGATAGAATTTATCAGCGCCGTCGTGATCAGATAAGCACAAACACCAACCAGGCCGATGATTAATGAGTTCAGATACATGCTGCCCTCGGTCGTCTGAAATCGTCACGCCATCATTACCGTTATTATCCTAGTATATACGGAAAGATACATTGATTCATTTAATCATACCGCCTCACACAGCACGACGTCGTCCATGTCGAGAGCATCAAAGTCATTCAGATGAACGTCCTGTGGGCTGACGGCGGTTTGTTGGCTGACCCCACCGTGCAGGCTGTTTGATTTGTTCACTTTGTAGGCCAACATGTCGCACAACGTTCCATCGGACGGGAAGCTCAGATTCGGGTCCTGCTCGTACTCCTCAATGATGGTGAACAGTTGGGGCACCCACAAGCGGAAGGTGTTCAGTCTACGGAATAATCAACGAAACATGATTCTTGACTTCGTGAGCATCGCAAACAACGTCACCCGAACAGCTTGAATAGGTGGAAGCGAATTCCGGTACGATTCCTGCGATCGAATCTGAACTGAACGCGTCGGTTTTAATTAACAGGTATTTAATTTTCCCAAAGGAAATTCCATCTTCGCAAGAGAAGCTGGCGAAATGATGTTAAATTCACGTTCGTCGAAATTCGCCCGGAGGATTTGTTGACAGGCAGCGAATCCGAGCTCTTCAATTAGGAAGAAAGATGTTCCACTCGTCATCTGATTCCGGACTCGGAAGTCGTAGTAATGCCAGTATTTCCTAATTGAAGTGCTCCTGCTGCCTGTGCATTTGAGCTATCAGGTTTGCTGCTCAAAGCTACTTCAAACAAATTCAATCCCTAATCCCCAGACTGGAAACTTGAATTGAAACCCCGTCTTACCCGAACAGAATTCCAAACTGAACACTGTAGGCCAGCACTGAATTTCTAAGATGTGGCTTCCGGAACATAACCAAGATTTGTTGCATCCCCGTTTTCAGTCCACTCTGGCTCGAGCTGCCCGTTTCTACCGGGGTCTTCGCTTCCGCAGTGTCAACCAGAGTTTCGTTAACCAATTCCTTAATCTGTGGAGAAAAATAAGGGAAATAATAAAGCGACCACATGGAACAAACAACAATAAAGGATTCCAAGAACAAGGCAAACTCACCGGATACTCGTTCCGGTTGTTTCCGGTGTTGAGTGAGTAAAGCGTCTGAAACACGGTAAGCGCTTGCTGATTACGTCCTTTGGACATCAGAAATTTGGGGCTTTCCGGGAGAAACACGACACAGGTTCCGCTCAGCAAACTCGGTAGGCAGCACACGGCCAGGAAGATCTGCCACGAGTGGATAACTGAAATGGAGGATAGATAAGTATGAAAAAAACAATCGATTAATAATTTACGATTGAGCAGCTGGAGAAAATTTCATTTCCTATTATTACTTTGGTAACAACAAGGATCGCGTCTCAATGCTACTCAGTTAGTGAAACTAGTAGGAAAAATGTCCCCGGAAGTATGCAATCAGTGGCGATAAAATTCGTGGAATTAATATTTGTAGCTCAGATCCTTGGAAATGAATATTTTCCATTAAATTTTGTTTTGAAATAAACAGAAAATTGATAGAGTCGGTATTGGAAACCGGTCGTAAACATCTTCCAAGATACCGAGGAAACAATCAATTTTGTAGTCATGCCATGTGGAAGCTAATATTCGCTTGAGAAAAAAGTCTATCTCATGTTTTCGGTTTTTTGATCCACGATTGGTCCGATTATCCGCTTTCATTAATCGCCGATGGTGATTTCCAAACTTCAATAATCTAGGGTAAGGGCTCCCTATTTCATCTCATTTGTAAGGACGTCGCCTTCAAACCCCGATTTAGCCACTAAAATCACTGTAACTATTTCATATTACTGCTTTATTCGCCTTGCTCCACGTTGAGAATAGAATCACATTTCTTGGAAATTCAACTAATAATTATTAAACAGCTAAAAATACTAATGATGTTTTCACTACTCTGCTCCTAATTTCATCTCAATGGATTTTTATCCATCCTATCGTTGATCTTTTATTCATCCTATAAATTAGCAATGGCGACAGCAATTAAAACCAAATTTTCCACTATTACACTCTCACCCGCATACGCATGGCTGCCAGATGGCTGACTAAACGCTGCCAGCTGGAAAAATATGGCTGGGCAGACATTCTGGTGACCGACTGTCTCACCGCTGCCCGATATAAAACTCAAACGATACAACCGTACCCACCATTATTATTATTTGTAAAAAAAATACTCGTTGAATTATCTAATTAATGAGGCAATGGATTACGGAGATCTAAAGAACTATCTTTTAACATCATTTTATTAGTAAAAACAGATAGAACAGATATAGACTTTCTATGCAAAGTAATACATATTTTCTATGAAAATATCTGGCATCTCTGTGCACAGCCGATGAAACACACACACACTTCACAGCGTTATGTTGGCGTATAGCGGAATGAAACCAGTGCTACTAGATTTGCCACAATTGTTATTTCATTAGTATTTAACACGTTCTTTCTTGTAATATTCGAAGCTGAAACAGTTTCATTGAAATAGTAATATCAATAATATAATTAAACTAATGTCACGGATACCAAAAACATACTTTTTGATGATAATTTGAGGAAGATGAACAATTTTTGTTTTGTAACATTATGAGATAACTTGGCAACTTTGCGAAACCAAATGAGATGAAAACAAAGCGCAATCAAGTGAACGAAGTGAAAAACTTTCATCTCATATTTTTTAAGACTTTTATTGCTTGTCGGGTAATTTTTGAAGTTTATAATCGTTAACTAAACAAGTGGCAAGTGAACATAACTAATTATGAAGTCATCCAGCATTCAATGATAGTGTAATTGTGCGAAATAGTGATCATGTTTTGAGACGAATCGATTAGTAGATATTCAGAAACATGACGAACTGTAAATCTTGAGACGAAAATGTGTCCTAAATTGAAAAGTGAGTTTATTTTATATGAAAAAAACGATCACCGAAGAATTTAAAACCATTTCTTTCAATAGGAAAGTGTGACAATAGCTTTTCAAATCATTTTAAAACATTTCACAGTTTGCTTCCGGTAGGTTGTAAAATATTATTCATGTTCAAAGTTATGAGGTGAAGGGATGAGATGGAAATAGGAGCTCAGATGAAATAGGGAGCCGTTGCCCTATATATAAAAATGCAGAGATCATTCTTTGTAATCGCATCACGTAAGAACGGATGGGCAGATTGAGATGCTTTTTTTTTTGTTTGATCAGTTTTTACCCCCACCGGGTTCGTACATCAAAAATATTAGGAAAACTAACCGGAAAAGTGGGAAAAACCAATAAAGTTATTTTGTATGGACAATGGAATTTTCCACTGAAAAGTCGCCAATGATTGCTAGATCTACAATTGATGTTTGGCGCGCAAGGAGATGCTCAGTATTTCGCCGTTGAAGAAAAGAATACTAGATCTTTGTAAAATCGTTTGGCGCGCAACGAGTAGATTTGGGTGGAGATTTTACATGCATGATTGATTCGTCATTTGGAAACACGTTCTTAATAGGGTATCAAAATCATTACTTCCCAAATGACTGTTTTAGCTATACCGTTAACAGAAACACATGTTCTAATGTCATTTACCAGTAGATGTAGTTAGATGAATTATGTTGGCCATCGTGGGCGTGAGTTGAACAAATCAAATTATGTAACGATTTTTTTACGTATCAATGTTAGGATTCTGCTGCTGATATAATGAGTTCAGATGAAAATATTTTCCTTGCATTTAGCATGCTGAAGTTTGTTCAGCCGATTCGGGAGAGTTTTCAAGAGTGGTTTACTTCAAAACGGTCTGCTTAGGATGCTATTCATGACATTTGTAAGCTGCTCAAGCCAAATCATTTCATTTTCCGAACTTTGGATTACTTGACGAATTATCATATGCGAATCGTGAATATCATATCTGAAGGAGAAATCGTGGCATGTAAGAACCATTAGTTGTAAGATCTGCTGTTTTATACATTGGCTTTAACGATAAGAAGAATACTGGTATAATCACTCCTCATGTTCACTCCGCTAGAACAGAATATTGATTCTCAGGACTGAATACTAAGCAAACCGATGTGGTGGCTCGACGAATGAGAGGCCTTTTGATACAATTCTTGAACGAATATTGCGTTCATGTCAAAGTTAATGGACACAATATTTAAGAAAAAGGGTAATTTGAACTTTCGAATGTCCAAGTATTTTTCATTTTATCGCTAATTCGTTAATCGAAAATTGATCCTGTCATTATCCTGCTACGAACATTCATCAAACACGACTAAGTAATATCACTAGCGGTGAAGTAGGTTATGGACAACCGTTCAAAATTTGCTGATAAATTTTAAACGTCTTCAGTACAAATAAGTCTTAATATTCAATGATAAACAAAAATCCCCGAGGACTGCTTTTGGAAATTTGTGGGGTCAATTTAAAGTATTTATCTTGGTCATCTCTTTTTCATCCATCTGTTAATTTATTTATTAGTTTATTTAGGAGCAAGGGAAAAGCTTGCTGGAGCTGAGATTTTGGTTCTCCTTCTCCAGCAGGCATAAAACCTTCTCATCTTTTGTAGCAACAAATAACATTTGACCAAATGATACATAACGAAATCTTAAATTACCCTTATTTAAACTACAAAGCTAACTAACAACTATTCATATTGACTAATTATCTTAATAAAACTAGCGGGAAAATATTTGGAGAAAACGGGTTTTAATGGCGTTACGAGATAAATTGAAATTAAATCCATCAGAGCAAGTATTGAATACGCGACATATACTCGAAAACGGTTCAATGAACCCATTGTTAGTACTGGCACGAGGAATTCTGAGAAAGGGATTAAACCGCAAATTACGCCGAAGAATGTCAAAACTTAGCTTTTGTTGGAGATCTGCACTATCAATTCGAGATTGGATGAGGTCCGCGACGAAAACAGCTTTTTGTGTATCACGGCGGACAGATAGCAAATCGAAGTGTATGTCTACAACGATTTTCGTAGCTTGGAAGATTAAATGGATTTCTCCAGGGCAGGCGACGCAAAGCAAAACGAATGAACTTGCACTGAACTGTTTCAATGCGTAGCTTATCTGTTTGATAATATGGTGCCCAAACAACAACAGCATACTCGCGAACTAGAGCGCAATATAACGATTTCAGGCAGTATATGTTATTGAAATTTTTTGAGATGCGAAAGATGAATCCTAGCATCTTTAATGCTTTAGAGAGGGTATATTCTATGTGATCTTTGAAACTAAGTTTTGAATCCAATAACACTCCTAGATCCTTAATTGATGTCTCCCGTTTTAGTACAGCTTGCGAAATAGTGTAATCATACATGATCGTGGTTCGTTTACGAGAGAAAGAGATAACGAAGCATTTGAAGGCGTTGATAACCATTCTGTTGACGTTGCACCAGTTAGAAAATACATCCAACTGTGACTGCAAGAAGTTTGAGTCTTTCAGATATTTGATGAGATGAAACAGTTTGAAATCGTCGGCGAATGATAGCTTCATGCATTGCAATGCGAAATTCAGATCATTCAGATATAGCAGAAATATGAATGGTCCTAGATGGCTTCCCTGAGGAACACCAGAGCTCACGATGAATGATGGAGTAACGCAGTCGCCAATTTTCACGGTCATACTACGACCAGTCAGAAATGATTCAATCCAATCCATCATCCCACATGTCAAATCTTTAGTTTGAGAGAGATCTACAATCTCTGTTTAATACACTGACTCGAAGGATGAGATGGCAAATGGTGCATTTGTTTAGTTTTTGCGTAACAAAAGCATTGAACATATCCACAATAATTCTTGATGATATTTCTTCTTCGGGACGAAGTTAATGTGTTGAATATGAATTTGTCGTAATTCGTTTATTGTAAGCCAAGTAATCAGTAAAATAATGGAAAGAAACATCAACGTTTGGCAACTCTGCTGTTCGAAAACACAAATTTAAAAAAATAATTTCAGGCGAGACGAAGTTCGACGGGTCAGCTAGTACATTAATATAATAACAATTTATAATCGATGAATCTGCTCTATCAATTGACTCAGCCTGAGCAATCAAGCAGTCAAACGAAACGTCCGTACATGTACAGTAGAGATATCTCAAACTCGACGCGAACCAGAACCCGACGGATTCGGGTCCAGAAAAAAGTGTTTGTCAGGTTCAGGTCGGGTACGGGTGATATTTCAAAAAAAAATTTTTTAGGTTTCAAATTTCGAATTGCATATTTTAAATGTTGAAATTCAATTCAAGTTTAAATTTCGATTATCAAATTTTGCGTTATAAATTTCTAATTTTCTATGGTCAGATTTCAAATGTTTCGAATGTCAAATATCTAATTTCGAAATCCAGATAAAAAATTTCGAATTTAAATTTCAGATTTTGTATTTCAAATTTTAAATTTCAAAGTTCATATTTCAAATTCAAGTTTCAAATTATAAATTTTCAAATGTCAAATCTCAATACAAATTTCGTATTTCTGGTTTCAAATTTGTTAATTTCAAATTTCATATTTCAAATACTCTAAAAAAAAAGTTTCAAATTTCGACTTTCTGATTTAGAATTTCAAATTACAAATCAAATTTTAGATTTCTAAATACAAGGTTTAACTTTCATTACAAGTTTCAAATTTTAAATTTTCTACGTTCAGATTTCAAATTTTAAATTTCAAATGTCGTAGATAAAATTTCGAAATTCATGTTTAAAATTTCATTTCGAATATCAAATTTAATTTTAGAATTTACAATTTTCAATTTCAAATTTTAGTTTTCAAATTTTAAATTGTCAAAGTTCAGATTTTTTTTTCAAATTTCAGGGTTTTTTTTCAAATTTTAATAGCAAGTTTAAAGTTTTTAATTTCTAGTCAAATAGTCAATTTCAAGTCAATTTAAATTTTCAAAGTCTAGATTCCAAACGTAAAATTTCAATTAAAATTTAAAATTCAAGTTTCAAATATCAAATTTCAAATTTTCAAAGTAGAGATTTCAAATTTTAGATTCAAAATTTTAAATGTAAAATTCAAATTATAATCCTTAAATTTTAAATATAAAAATTCGAATTTCTAACATCAAGTTTCAAATTTGGCATTTCACATTTCAAATGTTCGGAGCTTCGAACAAGAAATCGAGAATTTGGTATTGAAAATTTCGGAATTCGAATGAGGGTTTTTAAATTTGGAAATTAATTTGATAATTGGATCTTGGGATGGAGAATTGAGAACTCGAAATTCAGAGTTTTCATTAAAATACAAATTGCAAACTATACACTTTTTTCTAAGTTTGAAATTGGGAAATTTAATAAAGGAAATAAGATTTGAAATTTTGAATTTGGAGTGTGACAGGTAAATTTGGAGTTGGGATTTTTAAGTTTAAAATTAAGAATTTAGAATGGGATTTTATAACTGACAATTTGGGATTGCGGATTCGAAACTGAGAATTTTCAAAAATTAAGAATTGAGAAAAAAAATTTAAAGTTTGGAATTTTGAGTTTGTACAATTCAAAACTGAGAACTGTAAATTTGAAAAAAATAATTTGGGAATAGTAAATTTGGAATTTAAATGTCGAATTTTCAATTGGAAATTTCGAATTTGTAATTTGAAATAGTGAGTTTTATTTTGGAGAATCGGGCTCTGGGAATTTGGACTTGAGAGTTTTGAATTAGTGATTGGGTCATGAAAATTGTGAATTAAGTCCTAGGAATTAGCAATCTGGAACTTGACTTTCGAAATTTAAAATCAGAAACTTGGAATTAAAAAAACGAAAACTTGGATCCAGTAAGTTGGAGTATGACATATGAAATTGAAAAAGGGAAACTTGGAATTTGAAATGTAGAGCTTGAAATTGGAGTTGGTTATAGGGGATTGGGTCAAAGATAAACTCTAGAATACAATGTCCCATACGATCAACTGAAAAATGTTGGGTCTGTAATCGTGAATCAGTAGTTTCAGTAATAGTGTAAATTTATTGACCCTTCGTTAATCAGCGTCTACAAGCAAAGATAAACTCAAGACAGAGTAGTCAGCGATTTCTTATGTATCATTTAAAAAGGACCCCTCGGTTCACTGTCAGTTTCACTCTTTTGAAGCAAAACAACAAGCGTATGATCGCTACACGCGTCGTAACCATGACAATGTTTGTTTATGTTTGAAAAAAGGCGGGTGGGTAATGCCAGAGACATAACTGGATGTCGTGAATACGAAAAAAATGACATGTTCCTTAACACTTCCGAATATCAATTAGTTGATCAATTGTATGAATTATGCAAGCATTCCCCTTTTTCACATTTTTCGCCAAAACATAGAAGGCTTAACTTGATCTCGATTACTTAGAATTTCACACAGCGAAAAGTGCACAAATCTAATCAAACTGTTCTAGATTTGCACTGAACTGAGGATTTTTACTTTCGATTTGCGAGCAAGAAATCCTAATAGTTCTTTAGAACCATTAGAACAACTGATTTTGTGTGATGCTCTCCACCGTTGTGCTCTTTTCGTTGTTTTGATGTGGAACACATCTTTATTTTCTATATAGGGGTGCAAATTAGCAACTCGAGGAAAAATACACGTAGAAATGTGGTCAGGTTTTAAACACTTACAGCTCAGTATATTTTATATCAATTATTAATATTATTTCATTATTTGATTGGAAATATTTCTAAGATTCGATTTGAATGTATCAAGCCACGTATTTTCAATTATAAATGGTTGAAATTTTGATTAGTAGCGAGCACTGTCCTATTTTGTCTGCTAAAAATCTTCGGTATACCGGATTTCCCTGCCATAGACGACGGTTTTGAAGGAGTAAGCGATATATTAAAGGAAAAGCATCGCTCTGATTGGTCAACCGATCCAAAAGCGAAGCTGTTGGAAGCACGCGAATCTATAAATAAAAGCAAAATTATAGCTAACGTTTCAGTCCTACGCGTAGCATGCTAAAGGTAGGATGTTGCTAGACAACAAGACAAAAAGTGCCATAAAACGATTTGAAGCTTTAATTGGTATGCTCTGATCTTGTTTTATACGAGTTCGGATGAAAGTCCATGTTATGTCGTTTCGCCTAAGAAATTGACCCCAGGGTAAACTTTGAAAGCTTAAGATTAATTTCAAATTTATATAAGACGGACTCGATTGATAATGAGAAAAAGTTTATAATTGCATACATTTAAGATATTGGTGTAATTTCGTCGGCTATAAAATGAACAATGTTCGGTGTTGGTTCCTAATCAAGATCAATCTAAGCAGACTCTCGTGCAATAGCGGATTCAAAAGTGTGACGATTTATTGAACTATTTGATTGTAGATCATTAGAAATTTTGGTTGCCTTGTTCCACATCAATGGCTCGAACAACCACATGGGGCTGATCCTTGTATTTTTTTCACCAATGCAAACGACTGACAGCTGTGACGTAATCGCTTTTGTCGGAAGCGAAACTAGCTTTGCAAACGACACACAATACATCTGCTCGCAGGGGCAATAGAATCCAAACTGATCCAATTTTCGTTAAGAGGTTTCTTTTTACGTGATTTCGTTTATAGCTTTTTCACTAATGGGCGGTCCTAACGGCTATAAAATAGCCGCATACAGAATTTTAATGTCGATTATTTCATTTCGGATTTTCATTTCATTGAAAGAAAAACTATCAGGATGCTGTACGGGATTCATTCCTGCCTTTCAGAAGGACCAAATTGTGGAACTGACTACGATATTAAGCACTGCTCGGAACATTTTTCTAGAACGATTTGTTGTACAGCAGCAGATATTTTGTTCTCTTCCTCAGAACGCGTTCTGATTGGCTGGTGTTGACATGAGTCAAGTGAGACAGGTTTTTCAATAGTGTACTATTGAAATACTTCAATGCTGTACACGTTTAAGTTGAAAACTTTCGATTCTATTGGTAGTTAATTAGAGGTTTTCACAGATCACTGAGCTATGATCTTTAAAAATCCTTTTTGATACTCGTTTATACCAAACATTTCAGAAAAGTTTAATTTGAACTATTTGAGATTATGTCACATAACTGAAAATTTTATCATAAAATTGTGATCATATTTCCGATGGCATGTAGCAAAAATTATGTTGATTCATTAGATACAATAGGAGATATGTACGATAAAAAACTTATCACTCTCTCAGAGGGTACATTTTGAAAAGGCTTCATAGTAAAGTAAGTCGTATTCACGACAAAAAATATCAAGTTACAGTACGAACTATATTGAACGATTTTGCTGATTCAGTGATTCTGAAAATAAGAAAGTTCAAATTACTTAGACTTATCGTTTAGAACTTATTTAGTTTGTTATTGTATCATTCCACGAAGCATTAAAATCAATTGAAGAATGAAATCCTTATGTGCTGAAGGTAAACATATATTTGCTTCTTTTCTAACTTTTATTGTTTCCGTGGCGCATTTTGCCAGAGCTAGTCGACGCTTATTAACGAAGGGTCAATAAACTTACCTTATTACTAAGCCTACTGGTTCACGACTACTGACCCAACATGATACATTACAAATCGCATACCACTCTATCTTAAGTTTGAGTATTCGGTATTCAAACTGAGCATTAGATTAGATGACAAGTTTTCCGTTTCGTAGAAAGTCGATCACAGTTTTGGTGAATCTCATCCTTCAGGAACAAATCACTTCAGCGGAATGCGTCAACTGACCAACCAACCGCCTCTACTAGACGATTCGGACAGAAACCTTCGCTTGATTAATGTTTACTCGTCATATCGAGGGGGAACACATTTCCCCGGTGGGCAAATAAACGAGCAGCGGTTTTGTGCAAATTGAAGAGAGCACACCGCAAATACATTACCGAATTCATCAATTCCTAGGAATCCAACTCTTTTTGTAGAGTTTTAAGTAGGTAATTAAAATTATTGGTTGGTATGTGGTATATTTAGATAAGGTCTGTTACAGATAAACAAAGTACCAAAGAACTCTAATGCTTCATGGGATGAGGCAACAACAAACTAAATAAATTTACTTTCTTACACGGAAAGACCTAAATCAGCATTTTGGCGAAAAAACTAGTTGATTTTCTGATTTTAGTTAGTTATTTTTTGAGACAACTAAAAAAAATCTTACTTTTGCTATTTTAGATTTTTTAATTCTAAGTCCTTTAATAATAATAATAAAATATTTGTTGAAATGACTATTTTTTAGTTGAATTCACCAATTAAACGTGCTGTCATTTCTTAGCTAAGGCACACTTCATTTCCATTGAACTAATTTTTTAGTTGAATTGGAGAAATAAAACGTTATTTTCAACCAACATGAATGGTAGAATTGGCTTCTGCAATTTGCGGCTATATGGCGCTCTGTCACCGAAAAAAAAATGTTAACACCGTAATGACTACTAGCCACTAGATGGCACACTACTACCGAAAAAAATTTCAGTCGCGGTTGTTTTTTTCTATATTGGCCGGTATAAATACGATGTTGCATTGGAGAAAAAGACATACACGAAACATAAACTTCTTTTTGAAAATTTTTCTTCTCAATCGCTGTTTTCTTTATTCGACTTCGCGAAATAGACTCTCTCACTGAAAACTTTGAGCACTCGGAAAACAAAAACCGAATACAAGAAGCACACCGGACGGCGTAGCCCGGAATGTTAGAAGATACAAAGAACATCATTTGATGTGTACAATTAGAGTGCAATATTCGAAACTCACTTCACTGTTCCGCGTAAAAACTTTACTACCCACAATTGCTTCAAATGCGCACAAATTCTGAATAAATAAATTTTTACTAACAGTTTACGACATTTTTACATATCGGTTTAGAAATGTATATATCGTAACACAAGCGAAAAACAACTAAACAATTTGCAAACAGTTTCAACAAGACTGTTCCTTTTAGCTTTTTAATTGATTGTTTTGCTTTGACACTTCTTATGAGTTTTTGGCTAATAAAACCAATTTCATTTTTGTTTTTTTTTGTGCTGTCCTTCAGTAATGACGGTGATAGATAAATAGAAACAAATTTTCTGATTTTAAAAACGAAATTAGTTGTCAATGAGAATTTCGTGTTGGATTGAAATATCGCTGGTTTGTGTCCAGAATATTCGCCAACTAAACACATTCTTAAAAATAAGAGTTTTTTCAGCAATTCTCAATTTTAACTAATTTTATAGTTATTTTGGAAATTTTGTTGTTAAAATCAACTAATTCAAAAACAGTAATATGAATTAGGCGCAGAGCTAATTTCGGTCGTTCCGTGTATTTTAAGAATCACTGAATATGAAGTAAAATGGCTCAATACCGTTCATACTGTAACTTGATATTTTGTTCAAACATAAACAATCATTGTCATAGTTACGCCGCGTCTAGCGATTAGACGCTTGTTGTTTTGCTTCAAAAGACTGAAACTGACAGTGAACCGAGCTCATCGAGGAGTCCTATTCAAATGATACACAAGAAATCGCAGACTACTCTATCTTGAGTTTGTCTTTGAAAGTACCTTTTATTATTAGGTTTCACACGATGGCGACACAAATGAACTGCCGATGAATCAAGCTCATCTTTGACAGCTGCCGGTGGTTTGTTTTGTATTGCGACTGCAAATTAAAGTGAAAAGGAATACAAAGATTGCCTTGTCTGCGTTTCCAGCATGAAGGAGCAATCATTCATTGTTCATTGGGTGAGGTTTTGTCACAGACTAACAGACAGGACACTCAAATAAGATTCTTCAATCATTTTAACGGTCATTTCGAACATTCCTTTAGTTGGGACAGTACTCACATGTGTCATGATAGCGCCACGTTACCCTATCAAAAACATCCTGTCTGTCATCTGGACTGTGTTTATTTTTTTCATTTACCAACAGAGTTGCCATTCATACAGAATTACCTGTAATGTATTGATTTGTATACGTCCATGCGAATTCTATGCAGGATACAGATTACAATATTTACTTGTTTCTGGTCTGCCGCCACTTAATTTCGGGTGAAAACTACCAACACAATAAAAAATAGTCTAGATGAACAACGTTGAGTCAAACAAACCTCCTTTCAACATCGCGAAAAAATTAAATATATTATCAACGTAATCCAATAATTTATTGTGACGATTCATTTTCAAATATTTTTATGAAATCAGGCATCCCTGCAAGCAGCTGATCGGTGTTGACAAACGAGGGGAAACCAACTAGTAAAAAAAAACTTTTACATAACACAAGGGGTGTACAGATAGTAAATAGTTCGCGCAGTACAATATAGGTGGAACTAGTGCATCACGAAAAATTATTTTTATAAGAATTTATTCATACTGTCATGTCTGTTAGTCTGTGGTTATGTCATGTTTGTGTAAAACCTAATTCACTGAAACAGCTTTCAGGAGCCAACTGTAAATATGTTATTCGGTACAAGTAAATAGCATTTCCATTCAATCGATGAGAAAATATTCAAAACTAAGAATTTGTCCGCTGACCGAGAAGAATCAACATGAATCAAAAGAGTAATTGTAACTTTCTAGAAAAACTGATATTGCAAAAGTGCGAAATTTTTCCCAGAATTCGATCAAACGAGGTATGATTCCAATTATCATCGATCACAGGTTGGTTATTGGATTTCCAGCGTTGGTGTCAATTCTACCCCACCCAAACCCGAGCACGAGCGTGAATGATGATAACGACGATGACGACTTCTTGCACACTTGCTGACACTATACTATTTCACCTAGAGAGAGAGAGATCTCGTCTATCTTAATAGGATTATAGCAGCTCGTGTGATAGTCAAAATAGCAACTCACCGAAACTGTCACCCAGTAATCGAAAGTCCCACTGCTGCGGAATGATTGCCCAAGCCAGGGACGGCAGCAGCATGTTACCGATGCTGTAGAATATTCCAATCAGTATCATCACCCGGGATCGATGCTGCAGACTGTGAAATTCCGACAGGTAGGCCATCAGAACCGCGAATGGCCCGCATATGCTGTCAAAACGAGAAGAGAAGAAGGATGGAATGTGAATCAGAGCGGGTTGATGGGATGAATGAAAGGCAATGAAGAATGATGAAAGTCCAAAAAATCCGTATTACGTCAGTCACGTCTAGCCCGATTTGACGAATAAATAAATGAAAATACTTCGGGGTTTGGGATATTTCGGACGACTGCATGCCAGATGCCTGCGGTCGATACGACGAAACAAAGAAATATGCCATTCCATACTGGGGACGGAATTTCAAATAGCTGGATATAATCCTCCGAAGATCGATTTTTGCTCCACGACTCTAACTGATGGCAAATTGGGCCAACAGCGATTGTCATTCAATTTTTGAGTCCGGTGGAAATCACTACCGGGTAGAGTAAATCCAAAGGAAAAATCTTTATTGAAGCAAGTGAAGAAAAAAAAACAAACCCACTAGAGATCACGGCAGTAACCGGAAACAGTAACACCACATGTGGGCCACCAAAATCAACGGACTCGGACTCGGTCACCGCTTGACTCCTTTTTGTATTTTTTTATTTTTCTCTCTCTCTCTCTCTCTCTCTTGCAGAGATATATGTACTTACATAAAGCCACCCATAAATTTGAAAATCATAATTGCCACTACGTTCTGGCTGATGGCGCACAACACGTTGAAGGCTGCATCGAGGAAGTAGCCGTACACCAGCAGTCGCTTTCGGCCGTATGTATCCGACAGGAAGCCCCAGAAAAATGCGGATGATATCATTCCTGGGTGGGGAGTAAAAAAAAAGAAGATAAAAACAAAATTTAGTACACTTATTTACACACTGGTTGTGCGAGGCAAGCCGGAGGGAGAGCGCAGTTGGTTTCGGTTTCCAGAAGCAGTTCCACGCGGTGACATGCGGATTTTGCCTCACCATGGCACTCGAAAACGTGGTAAATGTGGTCAATCTGATGAAAGATTCAATATTGCAATAGCGCCCTCGGTGGTCAGTTCTGGACTGAATCTAACAGTCTATAGTCAGCGGTAAGCTTTGAGATTTGAAAAAAGTTGTCTACTGATAAAAACCGGAAGGAAGAAAACAGTTTTGAGTACCCGTCTTTGAAAATTCAATGTGATCAACTTCTAATAATTTCCGACGCTTACGTGAGCGGAAGAATCACACTACGCGTCGAAGTAAACTCGAAGATAAACTCACGATTACAAAGTCCTATGCAACGGTTGGGTCGACGACACGACCAGGCACTCCGAAGAAAAATCGAAATAAAACGTGTCTGTTAGCGATTAACCACCAGTTACCACAAATATAGCGACCCCTTGATAATGATAAAAATATTCTTCTCGAGCAACACTGTTTAAGTTGCTATGAGCTAGTTACCAAGGAGCACCCGAATAAATAAACAAACAGTTTGAAACAGTTGTGGAAAAATTCCACATTTCATGATTATTCAAAATCATTTACAAAAAACTGCAAAAAAAATAATTCATTCGAGGGCTGAATTGTATATAAAGTTTGTCAAACGCCGATGCTTGGTGAGTGGTTATCTTCGTATAAATGGATTTCTAAACGCTTTGTGTTTTTTAGTTCGATCTCAGAAAAAGATATCATGATGGATTGGTTAGTATCATTACTAGTGAAGTTCTCTGGAGCGATTTGTCAAAAAGTCTACATTCAATCGGCTGACACCTACCCGCATACGCATGGCTGCCAGACGGCTGACTAAACGCTGCCAGCTGGAAAAATATAGCTGGCAGACATTCTGGTGACCGACTGCCTCACCGCTGGCAGTTATACAACTCAAACGATACAACCGTATCCACCAGGATTTTTCCACATTGAAATCTTTGACACTTTCAGCGAAGGTGAGAAGATGAAAACGCTCGGCTAACTTAGATACAGGCGACATTGTTTTTTCAAATAGGATTTGACAACCGTCACTGAATCAATTTTGGTAGCCGTCTGGTGGCCATGGCTGCCCAGGTAGCCAAAACGCTATGCGGGTAGCGAAGTCCGGACAATTCGTTGCGTTTTACAGGTAATTCAGATCCCCAACGCAAAAATGTTCTAGTACAGATACATTTTTATTAAATCTTAAGGCTGGACTTCAAAATAGACGACATAAAAAGTTGAAACTTTAAACAAGGAATGTAAGTATTTCTGGGAACGTTATGAAAGTGATAAATGCTTAGTTAGATGAATATATTCCCTCTGAAGATAACACACGATAAGTTTTTTATTGCCTTAAACAACCGAAATCAATTTTTTGGTGGTGAATAATTTGCGTTGCCGGTACGGTACGCCACTACGAATTACATATTCGTTATGAGACAAGTACTCCAAAAGTGTCGCGCCATTGACTTCAAAGCGGCATACGACGCAATCACTATGGCAGAATTTATTCTGAAAGAATAAATTTAATACCTACCAGCGGGCCAACTACACTCAACGGTTCCGTTTTAAGTGAGAATCTCTTGTTTATATTTACATTCCATATGTGGTTTCCAAGGATACTGGTAACTGTTTTTCAAAATCAATAATTTACCAACTTGTGTTGCCAGTTTCAACATTTTTTCAAGCGATTCCGTTTTGACATTACCAGTTACTGAGGGGTAGTTAGATTTGCGATACAGTTTAGATAGACGAGTGGCAGGTCGTGTCGTCGGTTGGGTCGTCGGTTGGATCAGTAACCAGTAAACCAGGGAGCTCAGTAATGATGCACTGCACGTTAGTTGGCATCGTGAAACATTTGTAAGCGTTTGTAAAAATACTATGGTGACCACACATATTTTCTTCCTCGTTTTGTCTGAAAGTCGCTGCACCTCATTTGAGACGGCACAGCAAAGATGCCTGATTTGTCTGATAATTTGCAGTTTTCGAAAATAAGCTGCAAACATGTTTTAGAGGCAGACTTTTGAAAATAACATTTTTCGCAGACTCATTATTGAAACTTGAAATACGCAGCCTTTTTTTCGAGTTTACAGACTTTCTCAACCCTGTCTGAAGATATCTAACATTTTCATTAGGCATCTCTGCGGCACACAGCGATGTCAGATCTACGGAAATCTCCGTAGATCTATGGACTCGGAGATTTTACTACGGATGTACGGATCCGTAGATAAAATCTACGGAAATAAAAATATTTCTACGAACATCTATACGGAAATTGGTATTTTTAAAAGGAAAACTACGAGCACTGTTTGCCTGGCTACCAGAAAAAGGTCTTTTTCCCTGCTTTACACCGCTGGACTTTCCGGGGAAAATGTCAATCTATAGAAATGACACTACAACTATCTGGTGGATCGCTGGCGGCACAGGTCAATGTCAATAGGCAATTTTCAACTATAGGGATCGTGCACGAGGGCGTGGTTTAGTGGCCGGCGACGACAGCGCACGAGGCGGCGAGTGGATAAAATAATGCGACCATAGCAAAACTTGTAAACTGAGTTTGAAAATACTTTTTAGCGTATTTTCTCTGCGGATTTTTTTCCGAACCCTATGGAATTATTCGCGTGTGGTGCGAACGATTGTGCAACATCGACTGACTATTAAATTTTGAATCGAATTATTCATTCTGTATCTAAATACGGCCACGTCATTTTCTGTAATTGCAGTTGGATTTGTGTTTAATATTTGTCATATTCACTCAGATTCAAACACTCGAACGATATTCTCAGCACATTAAATGATTTTTCAATCGACTTGACCGGAAACACTGAAAAATATCTTACTAAAACATTCTAATTTCAGACCATTAGTAAAAATTGCTTCTGTGTAATTTCTTTTTATACTTTCACTCAAAGAAAATAACCCCAATAAAAAGTTTAAATATTTTTTAAATGAAGTACGTTTATCTCGAAGTTGTTCTTACTTTCGCTGAATTGCAATCATTACACCACTTGCTATTACTTTATTTTCAGAGCAAAAAAGACTCAAATAATTTTCCATCCGTCAAACTTTGAAATGGGTCACAGTTTTAGATAAATTTAGCTACTCGATAAAAAATAACTGCCCGACCGTCAAATTTTAACTAAAAGTTCAAATAATTCACAGGATGGTACATAGCAAGAAAATAAATTGTAAGCGTAAAAATGCTAGCAATCTCAGCAATAGCCAGTTTGACGTATATTGAAAATACGAGTCACGAAGCTAACAACAACTAATCATTTTATTGAAACGCTGAACTGTTTTGCCTTTCTCATATAGAAAGGTTATACAATCACTTGAAAATCGACTTGTAAAAATTGACCAAGTGCCATATGCCATATATTGTGTGTGTTTCTCGAAAATGACTTAATGGATGTTCACCAACATAGATTCAAATGAAAGGTTCTACACGGAATTCTTGGATTTCATCCGGATCCGACTTTCGGTTCCGGAATGATAGGGCAAAGTGTGTTAAAAATTGTGTACGTCACTTGAAGAGTCGAAACGAAAAAAGTAAAAAGTTTTATAAATTGGTCTCGAAAGTATTCCCGGTTTTCGAAAAACGACGGCAGATAATAGTCATACACTCAAAAAAGGATCTCACTTACTTTTACACTTAGTCCGGTATTCCTAATCTTAGGTTCAAATGAATGATCTTATGCTCCTACCGAAAATTAAGCATATTTTTCGGTTGCAATTAAAATCATGTTAGTTGATGGCCATACGAACCAACTTCGATTATATGTTCTCGGGTTCTAGTGCCCGAAATACCTACAATAGTGGAACTCCCTTCGTTTTCTCATCGATGTCAGAGAACTGTTTCATTCTGTAGGTTATACTAGTTAATGCACAAACAATCTCTTTGGTTTATTTTAAGAATCGGAGAGAAATATTTTTAATAGTATACCACAGTATAATATATGAGAATATGATTGATGTGAGAAAAGGATCATTACACCACTATGTTGTATTAAAACAGGTTTTTGACTATTTTATTCAGCGTGAACATATGGTAACAGTGTAAAGCTATGGTAGAGTTTTTTCGCCTATTCGCCACTAATGGCGCTACTTGTTATCGTGCACGGTCCCTATAGTCAAATTGATTTCACCGCTGTATCGTAACACCGATCCACCTCTGTTCAGATTAGAATTTCTTTCTCGAGCGGAATAATGGAATATTTTACCGCACTGAACTTCAAACAAGTTGAATAATTATAAAACATGGGATGAGCTAAACAATACTAAATTATTTTTAACGAGTTGCTGGTTGTTTCCTTTTTTCTTTTTTCCACTATTTGGCGTCACTTTACTTGAGATGACGCCGATTGATGGCACAGAAACTTAGGCTATATCGCCAGTTAACTTTCTTTTTACTACAAATGGGAACCTTGCTATGTGGCAACGTCGAGTCGCCTAAGTACGAATTAAATTCTTGCTTTCTCGCGAAATACTTAAATTTTCTAATACGATTCAACGTGCCCACTCGTTGATAGTTTTAACCGGAAGTGCCTGGATTGCTATTTAGGAAATTGTTGCTTTGTTATTTCATACGTAAACAAACATTGTCATCGTTACGGTGCATTGCCATCGTAGCAATAGGGCGCTTGCTGTTTCACTTCAAATATTAATAAACCCGTATCGATTCTTTCCAGGGGGCGGTGGAACAAAAAATTGGCAGAGGGAAAAACTTGGAGTAGGTAATGTCAAAGATATACACTGAAAATAATTTGCACGCTAGCATCATGTGCAAAGCATTCGATCTATCACTGCTTGTAGAACACATGAAATTCATGAAAATATACACTTAACTCATAAAATAAGCATAAAAACTGTTGATATTTAGTGGAAATCATGCTACATTTATACGAAATGCACTAAAAAACGATCAGGTATATCGTTACCTATAGATTCTATATGCATTTCATGTTAATGTCACATGGTTTTCCACATAGATTTCAATTGAAACACAGTTAATCGATTCAAGTGTTTTGCACATACATTTGTGCTGTACTCATTTCCACTAGAAAATGAAGTGTTTAACACATGCAGTTCGATTCAATAGCAAAACACATCACATCCAAAGGAATAACACATCAAAGCTAAATGAAAAATAATCTAATCTCGCATCTTAGTGAATTTGCACTTGAAATCTTGAAACTAATCGCTATGGTTATGTATTGATATGAAAAAGCATATTATATTGAAGTGGTGTTTACATATGAATCGATCGTGCAAATTTTTATCAGTGTAGCCGCGAGATTGACGTAGGACTGCATTCGAGATGTGTATAGATTTGATACCATTTAAGATGTTGTAGTCCTGAAAAGGACCATTTGGTTTCGGAAGATTGAGATTGAATTCTAAGAAATAGAGCGACAGTTTAAGACAATTTTCTGAATAAGTTTTTTACGTGACTTTTGGGGTCCTGAAAAAACCGTTAGTGATTTTGAAGTTCTGAAAAGTTGCATCTGATTTCGGAAGATTGCGTTTGTATTCTAAGAATTAGAGCGACAGTTTAATCCAGATTTTCTAAATAAGTCTTTTACGTTACTTTTGGGGTCCTGAAAAGTACCGCTAGTGGCTTTGAAGTCCTGAGAAGGGCTATTTTGTTATGGATGATTACGTCTGTATTCCAGAGGAAGAAGGGCGTCAGTCGAGGTCATTTGTAGGTTTGAGCCTAGAAGAAATCATTACTTTAATATAATCGCAACTCAAGTCATACAATCGTTCATATATTTCAATATTTAATACATCTCTATGTTTGAGTAAAAGAAACTATTCAAATTCTGTACACTGGGGTCTTTTTTTTAAAACAATTTTTTTTTTCGGATTTCCCTTGATCTGGACGTTTCATGCATTCCTAAGACATTTGGCATCTAAATTTGTTTTCCATTTTGCGCTTTTTTTCTACGCGGATTTCTTAATTCTCAAATTCTCTAATTCTAATTCTCAAATTCTCTCTCGAATTTCTTAATTCTCAAATTCTCTGAAGACGATTTTTTCATTTTTTTTATATATTTCACTAGATCTGGACGTTTTATGCATTTCTAAGACATTCGGCATAATTTTTTTCGCGGATTTCTTAAATTCCTGAAGTCGATTTTTTCAATTTTGTTAGATTTTACTAAATCTGGACGTTTTATGCATTTCTAAGACATTTGGCATCTAAGTTATTCTAGATTTGCACTAAACTGATGATTTTTATCTTACCTGCAAAGAAGTAATCTTAATAGTTCTTTAGATAACATTTACATTTTAAACTGAATTGATTTTAAGCTGAATGAATTTTAGTTAAGAGCTTTCTTTTTACGTGATTTCGTTTGTATTTTTTTTCATAAATGGGCGGTCCTAACGGCCACACAAATTGAACTTTGATGTCGATTATTTTATTTCAGATCCGCATATTTAATTGAAAGAAACTATCAAAATGCTCTACGGGATTCGTTTCTGGCATTCAGAAGGACCAAATTATGGAATTCTCTATGATTTTGAACACTGTACGGAACATTTTTCTTAAATCCGATGCAGCTAAATACTAGAGCTTTATTTGCTCTCGTTTGGTGCGAATTTCGCACTGCGAAAAGTGCAGAATGGTTTCTGAATGTTCACCTTCTATTTGCAAAGAAGCAATCCTTCTCATAGTTCTTTAGATAACATTTAGAGCCATTAGAACGGCTGATTTTTTTATAATGTTTCCCATCGTTGTCCACTTTTCGTTGTCTTTTCCTCCAATGGAAATGACCAACAGCAGGATGACGCAATATGCCCACAGAAGAATTAATTGTTTTTCTGCGTTTTGAGGTACTCTAGTACCAAGCTGAACCGGCAAATGTTTTGTGTAACAAACATTTACTGAAAACACATGAAATCTATGAATACTGAAAGATTAATCTGCAAAACAAGTCGAATTTCAATTCAACGGAACGAATCCCATTGATCGATATACTTGTTTTACACATTATCACTAGTCGACGATAACTAGACAGAGTGAAAATGCAAATCCGAGATTGGACCAGAACCTAAATTGAACTTCAGGCCAAAGATAAACTCAAGCTATCATTTGAATAGAATCCCTCGAAGAACTAAGTTCACTGTCAGTTTCAGTTCAATCATCATTTGGAGCAAACCAACAAGCATCTGATCGTTACCAGAGATGCCAGGTTTACAAATTAATCTGTGTTTCACAGATTCACAGAAAAGTTTGTCAAAACAAAAAATTTGAATATCCCTACCCGGTGAATAGCAGCAGAATGAGATAATCGAAAATGGAGTGAGGTTAGTGGAAGCGAACTGCGATAAAACACGGACCTCGTTCAGATGTTCACAGTCCACAGATTGCAAAAGTGCCGACAGGTTCACAATGTGCTTAACACAATTACATTTAATTACGAACATCATCAGTTTCAATGAGAACCAGCTGGACAAAAAGCAAAACAACAGGAAGTTGGTTCAGCTACCATTTTCAACCTATCGAATGTCCTGGCAAATAGGATGAAAGGTACTACTTACCAGCATAACAGACGGCATTCATGAGTCCCTTGTCGACCAGCGACAGATTCAGATCACATTCGGCACTCGGCAGCACGTACGACATGGTGGTCGTCTCGAACACGGTCCCGATGCAGCACGGCATCGCCACCAGCAGCAGCAGCACGTTAAACCGTCCGTATCCGGTGGCCCCGATGGCCGTTTCGAAGTCCGCTGGTGCTGGACGAAAAAGAAAAGCAAAACACCGGAAAAGTATTAAAAATAGCTGTAACTTGTTGCTGTGCATTCCCCGGTTGAAGGGGTCTTGTTATGCAAATTATCGGGCGGTATTATGCGGGAAAACTTTTTTTTTCTCTATGGATGGGATGGGATGGGATTTTCTTCGTCTTTGTTTGTTGTGTGAAATATCCGGTACCGGATGCGTTAGATCATCTGTTTTTCGAAATTCGGGTCGAAAGTTTAAGGTATACAAAAAAAAGTTAGTTTCACATCGATAGCTTTCGGACTGGCAACTGGAGTTTATTTAAACAATCTTAATCTGGGATCGACGCTGCGGAAAAAAATGGTTCCATTTCCTAGCCTATCTCCGTAGCAGAGAACCACGATTATTAGATTACATTCTGCATAATGAGTTTTTACGACCATATTGCGTTTATTCAGTGCAAACTCCCGTACCTTCCGGCATACTTTTCGGGCCGTGGAACGTTTCGGCGAATGTGTATTCTGGTGGAAATGGAACTAGTTCTGCATATAATGAAAATGAGACGGCGAACTTATTGCAATGGTGCTGTCAAAAGCCACGTCTCAAGTGTCATTAAACCGTTAAGCCAAGCCAAGTTCGGTTTGGCTTGCAATTGTATAAACTTTCCATATCACACTCAGATGTCGGATTCATTTGCTTCGGAAAGTAAAACTCTTATCCGCCCGGAAACTTTTCCCGTTCCGTTGACGTTTCTCGTGTGACATTCTCAATGTTAATTATTCTCAAACTGTCGAAATGAGCGGCAACGGCCGTTTCTTCTTCGGTTGAATTCGTAAATTTCCATGACTGGCCTAATTATGCGCACTTGGCACAGCGCAATTTGCTTCTCTATAAATACGCAGCGATTACTGGCGGATTACCGCCAAGAGATAGCAGATGAGCAGTTTTGTTTGCTCTTCCTTGACGGCACACGCTTTTCACGGTGATTTGTGACAGCTGCTTAGGTGTTTCTTGAATGAACCATTCTGGCTTGGTAACGACATTGAAAATTAGCACAAAAAATCCACTCACCGCCAGTTTCCCCCTGTTCACCCTTGGTGACGTCTTTGTCATTCGACATCATCCTGACGTGCTTCGGGGTTTGTTTTCGGGTTTTCCGAATATTCAATCACACAGGCGTCGTCGCCTACTGTTGCTCGGTAACAAAACGCGATCACTCCGAATCAATCAAACTCGCTCAGCAGGAATCCCGCGCACTCGACGCACTAAACACTGCCGCCGTTGCTTGGATGCATTTCAACACCCGCCAAATTGTGACTCGGACTGGTCGAGTACCCGCCTGATTGACGACTGCGGGCTGCTGCTGCTACTGCTGCCTAGTGGGCTCGACGGCAACGAACGGTAAAATGGCGAAATGGGGCGAGATCAAGTATTTCCTCCGATGACATTGACATGAATGAATATTGACTGAGAAGGATTTTCGTTATCGTGTTGTGGTCGTGGTCACGGTTTGCACTGGTGACTGTGTTTTTTCGACGTCGTTGCCATCGTCGTTGGGAATCATCACAAATAGGACTGAACATTTCCATCTCAGCCTGCTCTGTCACTTGGGTGATTCCGTCTAGTTAGCCAAACTGCGGTGGCGACTACTGCTTTCACTATCTCAACGCCACTGTTGACTGTTGTGACTTGGGCTTACACTTGGCTGTAAACATGATAAACAGTTTGATGCTGCCAGGCAACGTGTTGATAACAAAGATTTATCTTCCACTCGATACACGAAGTCAGTCATTTCGAAAACCAAAAATAAATAGTTTCGTTTGAGATGATGAGTAAACCGTGCTTTTATTTTCGTCAGATTGTTGCAATGCAGCGATGTGTTGAGTAAGCTTTAGTTCGGTGCTTATTCACTTAAATTGATTTTAGATTAGATATATTTATCTATTTCTAATGAAACACATTGCACCAGTGATTGTTCTAAGCTTCAAGAACATTTATCCCAATTCACTTCATGACTACACAAACACACTGTTGCTGTCTATTTCCGATAATCGTATTATTCTTCCGAACGGCAACGGCCATTAATAGCTTCAGCTGAATCATTTTCAGTTATCCCCTAGACCCAGAAAAAGGGATCTCCTTTAGGAGCAGAATACAGCATTATGCTACTATTCAGTGAATTGGAAAATAATCTTTCCTGAGTTGTGTTGTTCGATAAACATTCCGAAGCAGAAGGGACTGTCATCAAAACGGTATATATCTCTCCGCGAAGCATAAAATTCTTCGCCCATCGGTTGACGGAAGTGTGCAGTTGAGGATTCGTTATTTACTGAATAAGATAATTTATGTTTAGCAGCTTATAACCGATTCCGTTGTACATCGCATTCTGCACCCTTCAGCTTTACCAGCAGAACATGTTAGTAACATACGAAAACCAGGTGCCGACTGGATGGTAAGCTTGTTCATTTTGTAAATTGCTCTACTTGGGCAACAGTTTTACTTCTGATTCTGCACGGAACGACCGAAATTAGCTCTGCGCCTAATTCGTATTACTGTTTTTGAATAAGTTAATTTTAACAACAAAATTTCCAAAATAACTATGAAATTTGTTAAAATTGAGAATTTACTTTGATGAAAAAAACTTTTATTTTTAGAGAATATGTTTAGTTGGCGAATATCCTGGACACAAACCAGCAATATTTCAATCCAACACGAAATTCTCATTGATACCTAATTTTGTGCAAAGACAACAAAAATGAAATAGGTTTTATTAACAAGTTTATTAGCCAAAAACTCATGAGAAGTGTCAAAGCAAAACAATCCAATAAAAAGATAAAAAGGACAGTATTGTTGAAACTGCGTGCAAATTGTTTTTATGTTTTTCGCTAATGTTACGATATATCCGAATATAAATTTCTAAGCCGATATGTAAAAATGACGTAAACTCTTAGTGGAAAGTGTATTCATTCAAAATTTGTGCGCATTTGAAGCGATTGTGCGTAATAATGTTTTAACGTGGGATAGTTTCGAATGTTGCACTCTAATTGTATATGTCAAATGATGTTTTTGGTATCTTCCAACCTTCCGGACTACGCCGTCCGGTGTATTACTTGTATTCGGTTTTTGTTTTACGAGTGCTCTAAGTTTTCAGTAAGTGAGTCAATTTCACGAAGTCGAATGAAGAAAACAGCGGTTTAGAGAAAAAATTTCAAAAATAAGTTTATGTTTCGTTTATGTCTATTTCTCAAATATAACATCGTATTTATACCTGCCAATATAGAAAATTGTTGAATGGAAATGAAGTGTGCCTTAGCTAAGAAATGACAGCACGTTTGATTGGTGAATTCAACTAAAAAAATAGCCATTTCAACAATTATTTTATTATTATTAAGGGAATGAGAATTAAAAAATCTAAATTAGCAGAAGTAAGATTTTTTTAGTTGTCTCATAAAATAACTAACTAAAATCAGAAAACCAACTACTTTTATTACCAAAATGCTGATTTCGGTCTTTCCGTGGATGAACACTCTCCAAGGCAAACCGCTTAAATGAAATAGAAAATGGCGGGTGGGTAATTTCAGAGACATAACTGGATGTCGTGAATACGAAAACAACTGACATGTTCCTTAACACTTCCGAATATCAATTAGTTGATCAATTGTATGAATTATGCAAGCATTCCCCTTTTCCACATTTTTCGCAAAAACAAAGAAGGCTTCACTTGATCTAGATTACTGTGAATTTCACACAGCGAAAAGTGCAAAAATCAAATCAAACAGTTCTAGATTTGCACTAAACTGAGGATATTTTCCTTCGATTTGCGAGCAAGAAATCCTAATAGTTCTTTAGAAAACTTTTAGAGCCATTAGAACGGCTGATTTCGTGTAATGCTCTCCACCGTTGCTTTTTCATCCATGCAAATGACTGGCAGCTGTGACGTAATCGCTTTTGTCGGAAGCGAAACTAGCTTTGCAAACGGCACAAAAAACATCTGCTCGCATTGGCGATAGAATCCAAACTGATTCAATTTTTGTTAGGAGCTTTCTTTTTACGTGATTTCGATTGTAACTTTTTCACTAAAGGGGTGTCCTAACGGCTATAAAAACAGCCGCATAAATAATTTTAATGTCGATTATTTCATTTCGGATTTGCATAATTTATTAAAAGAAACTATCAATATGCAGTAGGGATTCGTTTCTAGCATTCAGAAGGACCAAATTGAGGAACTCACTGCGATATTCACCACTTTTCGGAACATTTTTCTTGAACAATTTGTTGTACAGCAGCAGATATCTTGTTCTCTTCCTCAGAACGCCTTCTGATTGGCTGGTGTTGACATGGGTCAAATGAGATAGGTTTTTCAATAGTGTACTATTGAAATACTTCAATGCTTTTGGTATACACGTTTAAGTTGAAAAATTTCGATTTTATTGGTAGTTAGATTATTTAAATCCTTCCACAGATCACTAAGCTATAAGCTTTAAAAATACGAGCAAGGCAAACGCGCCTTATGGATTATCCCCTTTGATACTCGTTTATACCAAACATTTCAGAAAAGTTTAATTTTGAACTATTTGAGATTATGTCACACAACTGAATATTTTATCATAAAATCGTGATCATATTTCCGATGGCATGTAGCAAAAATTATGTTGATTCGTTAAATACAACAAGAGATATTCACGATCAAAAACTTATCACTCTCTCAGAGGGTAAATTTTGAAAAGGCACCCCATAGTAAAGTAAGTCGTATTCACGACAAAAGACTTGAACGATTCGGTTTCTCAAAAAAATATTAGTTTTTCTGTAAACAAAAAATATTATTTAATTAATATTATTTTTCAACTGATTTACTACAATGTGAAATGTGCTATACTTTACCGCTTTCGAATATTGATTATTACTGGAATAGTAGGGAAAATGTTTGTGATTTTTACTTGGTTGCTTTTTATTTGTTCTAACCTCTCCTTTTTCTGTATAAAAATGCTTTATATAGCAAAGTTCAATGGTCTGTAGTAATAATTTTTTGTGCGCTCCCCCAATATTTCATTAAACTTGCCGTCCCTGGGGGTAGCGTTTCAATTACGCATTTGAGTTGCCGTATCGATAGCCTGCGCTCCTGTTACTTCTGCGTATTCAGCGACACTCAACCGTTCTACGTTTTATTCATTACCGATGCCAGTCACGTCCGAATGGAGATATACTTGGGCAGGAAGGATTTTTAGTCCAATGCATGTTGCTATCAGAGCTAATAAAAGTCATTTTCATTGATTCAATATGGAAGAAAATGACGAGAAATTACTGTCACTCTCAACTTCGCTTGCAAACTATTAGAACAAAATCCATGTCCAGTCAATGACAGGAGCGGGACAGTAGTTTCAAAATTGTGTTTTTCTTTCATTTGCCCTTTCGGTCATTTGCAGTTATCAGTGCAAATCCCATAGTATGCAGTGTCGATATTCAACCGAAGCTGTGAGAATCGAAAATGACAGAAAAAGGTTTCACAATAACTTTTACCTGTTGGTGCTCGAATTTGTTGTAGTTTTGGTTTCCAAAGAGGTGCTGGAATGTAATTACTTCGATTTGTCATAGTTTAGTCACTTTTATAGTCAAGCGTTACAGATTTTCTACTGATGCTCCCTAAAGACGTTAGTTTGGTTTCGTCTTGTCACAGAGGAAAGAGTAACGTTGGCAATTATTCTCTCTTATTTTTTCAATAAGAAACGAAAATGCTTCGTCTCTCTTCGTTTATTCCGGTGTCGGTCATTTACGAATGAGACAGTAAAATATTGAAAATGAGGCTGTTGGATTGGATTCTTTCATTGCGATTGCGTGACAATTTTAAGCTCTGGTTGCCACTAGTAACCGAGGAATTCTTTGCATTTCCATATGTATCATAGTAAGGGGTTGTTTGTTAGTAGATTTTCGAATAATATTATCCTGTGTTTGTTGTTCTGGGTAGCCGGCTACCGAAAATACGTTGCAATTTTATCGTGTTTTGTATTAACAAGTGCTTCCTACTGAAACACGAAATTACATAAATTCATAAAAAACCCGGACAATCGGCTGTCGGGAGGTTCGCTATCAATTCATACACTTAATTCATTGCGATCTATTTTTTTTTCATTGACAGCCATAATACTGGTAAAATATTACTCGATCATCATCAATCTAAGAACAACGCATTATGCGATACGAAGTAATGTCGATATCAACTCCTTGGAACAAATGGATTCTTCTCGCAGTCTAAACTATGTTTACATACGTCCTAGTTAGGCACGTCCACAACAATTATCTGCACGGTTATAAACTTCACGCGCGCGTCATAAACTCCCCGTCAACTCGAACAAAAAAAATCTATTGATCGAACGTTCTCCGAATAATCGACGGAGTTTTGTCTAGCCGGATTTTTGGTAAGGAGAAATATAACACATCTATAAAGAATCCAGTATCCTGCTTCTCCTATTCACACTGCTGTAAACAAACAACGCGAGATGACAAATCACTACATAAAAAAAGAAAATAAAGAAAACTCGCGAATGAGCTTGCTGCAAACCAATTTTTGATTTTCAGCTTGAATCACACGATTGACATGTAAATTAATTTTTTATATATTCCATATAAATCTGATAACACCGACAGTGATATGTAGATGCCGCTTCAATCGGTTGACTTCGTTTGATGTTGGGCGGTCGATTCGCAGTTTCCGTCGCTTGATCATTTTTTTAGTGTCGCGAATCAACATTATTCAATAAATAACACTTTTCACTAATCAAAACACACTTGCATTATCACTCAAAATAACTGTTTCGACCAATTAGTTTACCATAACTTGATTAATACACATTGAAATTAAGCTGTTTTGAGAACAACACTTAGGCACCGCATCGTATTCCCAGTGATGCCAACTCACTTAATAACTTAACAAATGCACTCGCGAATTCAGTTTCCTAGTACAACCTAGTTTCAACGTTGTTGAACTGAAGATCGAGTCAGTTTCGAACCTGGTTTTTATATCAGGTTTGCACAAGTCCCCGTTGCTAAGTGCGAAACCAACACAGTTTCGTGTTTGTTTGATGAAACTACCCTGGGTCAGTTTCAGTTTTCTCAAGCGAAAACGACACAAATGATTTAGTGAAGTGAAAAAAAAAATAAAAAGGGATATTTCTTGTAGCAGAAAGGATCCTTATTGCTTTGTGCGAGGTTATGACAGCTGTTCCTGCTATGTGTAGATACGGCATGCAGCATATACTCAAATTCGAAAGTAGCGTTTACTTGATTTTACCCATACCAAACTGCATTTTACTCTGCGGACTTTGTTTTTGAGAAAATAATACAAACATCAGACTTTACTGCATTTTATTCAAACGACTGATTGAATATTTATAAAATGGATTAAACAAAAATTGACATATTTTCAACAGCACGCTCTAATGTTTTCTATTCACACCTCATACTTACCTACTTTGATCGTTCTCCTTTCTCTTTCTATCATATTCAACTAGGTATATCTTCCACTTCGCTCACACTGCTGACATCACAATTAGAATTCTCATTTGAAAGCTATCCACCAGCTACTAATTCAATTATTGTTATGACGACGGGTTTTCTCGGCGGTGAACGAAGTTGTGTGTTGATGGAATAAACACGGCGTGAATGTGTTAAATTTTAATTATATTTAGACGCCTAACTTTTCTAAACGAGGTTAGACACCCAAAAACACACACACGCACACACGACATACCGCCTATTACCCGAATTGTGGGACGGAAAAGTATGGCATCAGGTACTGTCAGTGCGCGTGTTTTGTATGTTATTGTTCCGGAGCTTGCGATGATGATGAGAAGTTAGTTAGGGGAAGGTATTAGAAAGTGTCTCTGCTGGCCAAAACGCCCCTCTTCCGGTTTTAGGCATTAAAAACTTTTCACCTGTCAAATCAGTACAGAAGAACGTCACTAGGTGTCGCTTGATTTTTATTCAAATGGGTAATTATTGTTCTTGAGAAAAGTTATCATCTGTTGGTAATCTTATTATTTCAACCGACGCAGCAATTCAGAAACCCGACAATGCACCGTAAAATAGATACCTTGAAGATTGCTAAATACCAATATACTTGAACTTGCTCGCGAAAACCGGTGATACCGTAATTGAAACACATTGACATTCAGATTGGTCTCACCACTCGGCCTACATGTCAAGTACGTTGTTGACGTACGCCATCGATGGCGATTGAATAGATTACCGTATTGTTAATCAACAGGCTTGAGGTGGATTGACAGCAATTAATCTAAATACTTTACCTCCACGAAAGCTTCGATTGATTGTCCAGTTTATGTTTTAGATTATACCAAACATCCTGATAACGGTTGTCTAATTCGTGAATAAATCAACAATCCTCGTAGTTGCGTTGCCTTATCTTGCAAGGTAACCTTATCAAGTGCATCGATCAATAAGTTGCCCCTTTGGTGGAACAAACGCATGAATGAACAACAAGCCGCTAATCCTGAAAACGCATACTAATTGGCACACTTGATTATAATTCATCATTTTCATAATACCTTCTCACTCCTGGAAGCTGATTACTGATCCAATTTTATACTCACTCTTAACCGATTTCAGGATGCTTCCTGTCTAATCTCCAATCAACCGTACCGATGCGATAAGCGATTGTGTCTTGAATTTGCATTTCGGTATTACGAAAAAAAAATCCTTTGTCATGCAGTCCACGAGAGCAAGCGATTAGCAAAATTCCGTCTTCGCAAAGTTTGGTGGCTTTGGGTGTCTTCTCCTCTTGCTTGTTGGAAGTATACCTACAGGGAAAAATAAAACAGAAAACATATAGCAGATAAGCTCAAGTACACTTCTGGTTCAAAATTAGTTTCACTGTTCTTACTTCTATATCAACCGAGCCAAACAGGAATCCGAATTCAGGGTCGCAAAACGCCATTACCAAATACGTTTTGATTTGTCCTCATAGTATATTCACATTAGCGCTGATATCAAGTGATATACGGATATACTTGATATCCGATGATATCATGTGCGATATCACATGATATCCCATACAATTTGATGTCAACACGTATCACCATTTTGGCATGATTTCCGGGATATCATGTACGATATCATGTCGAGTTGTCAAAAATCGCAACTAGCAACACGGATAATGGCATTGAAAGCACTCATTTATGAACGTCACTTTGAGAGTGACAATATAATTTCGAATTTTTCAACGAATACTGGCGTTCGGAGACCATTAAAAGCAAGACTTCAATTATTGATTGAATTGTAAGAGAGAAAAGCAATACTATTGATCTTACTCCTAATGGGAACATTCAATATGACAACTTGATTGTCAAACGATATCATTTCGATCATATGTGAACACTTCCACGTGATATGCATATCATCTCGGTATGTCAAGTGATATAAGCGCTAATGTGAACATGGCATCAAGGTCCTATACAAGCTGATCATTATATTTTCGTTCACGAAACCCTATCCCTGTGATTGATTGTGACAGTTTTCCGACGTTGATAGCGAAATATTTTCTGGCAACGCTGCAAGAAGCTAACGTTGCTATGGTGCAAAACAAGTTTATTTATTTATGTTTTTCAAGTGTTTCATTTTGTTCCTTCGAACGGCGGCTAATATGTCTAAAGGTCTAATTAAACATTAGTGGTATTTGCTGGTACGATAAAATTTAACTTGACATCCGAAAAACATTTCGAAATTTTCTACCATTCTGACGGTTGCAAAAATTCTCAATGTTTGCTGTTGGCTGTCCCCCAGTATTATGGGCTGTCCGTCATTATGACAAGCAGCAAACCGAGAACCGAGTTTCTATTTTGGGTAATTAATAGCAAACCGCAGCAGAATTATTCAGATTACAATACGGTTCACGTCCGTCAAAGAGCGAGAATCGCTGTTCCGAGCAGTCTCCATCACTCACTCAAACACAGGAAAGCGAAGAATTTTAAACATGAAGCCTCAGAGTTTTGGCCAAAAATAACCAGACAATGCAAGCTAAAATTGAACCGAAAAATAAACACGTATAAAATTTTCCCCCTCCATATTATGCACCCCAGTGGGCTACGTGGAATTTTGGAAATGAAATAAGTTTTCATCAAAACAAAAAAAAAACGGACGGATGGAGTAGGCGGTGAGCTGAATGTTTATTACCCGGCTGCATACCGACGGATGACGCATTTTTCTTCAGTTTGCAAACAAACAAAGTGTCACATCGAATCATCTTCTCATCTTACTGGAAACGATGTTCGTAACGACTTCCGGTGTACGGTCTCAACTAACGTGTTCGTGTTGAGGTGCGGACAATTTTCCAGTGCTGCGACATAGTGAGGTTATCCCATCACCGTATCGTAATTTCAGCGCCTACTGGTGACGATTGTAACGAGCTTTGCTCACTAAAATCTTTCGGCTGCGGCATTCGCAAGTAGAAATCTAATAATGGTTTCTTTTTTAATTTGCACTACACCGGTGCAATGCTACGATTCCATTGCACAGAGCTACACCAAACTACACCAGTGGTATCGGTACAGAAAAAGTGTAGCACTGGTGCTACACTGCTCTCATATTTCCAAATACAAATGTGTGGTATTGTTCAAAATAATGTTCTTTGATTATAACATACAGAGTGAAACAATAATCTGATCGGTAAGGCCGTCTCTGAGAAAACGAAGTGAGTTCTATTATTGCTGGTACTTCTGAAGCCGGAATCCGGGAACCGGTATAATCGAGGTCACTCTTCCGTTGTTTCGTTCAATTGTTCAATTCCTTCGCTCGTTACCTTTCTTCTCGTT
Source organism: Malaya genurostris (assembly GCF_030247185.1). Classification (NCBI taxonomy): domain Eukaryota; kingdom Metazoa; phylum Arthropoda; class Insecta; order Diptera; family Culicidae; genus Malaya; species Malaya genurostris. The sequence goes on from NC_080570.1 coordinate 20,922,493, forward strand.
TGTTGGATCTCTCGGAGATGAAAGAATCAATTTCGAAGGACCTTGACTCATTTGAAAGTTACTATTAGGTTATCAATCTCTCAGTTTTTTGTTTAATAGTATAATCGATTTATTGCTTTTCCTCGCACTCGTTTATTCGATTGTTTCTTAATTTTTTCGTTTTTCTTCTATCGTTTTTTCCTTTCTTGTTTCGTACTATCGACTCATCGTTCTCTTAGTTGTATCGTTTTTCCGTCATCCGCTCTTTTATTTCATGATTGTCCTATCGTTTAATCGTTTCACCTGTGCATCGTTTTTTTTTGTGTTTCGATTTTATCGTTGATCCTTTCCGTTTTTTTGCTTCATCAATTTATTATTTTTTTCTGTTATACGTTCTTTCATTTAAACGTTTTTCTTTATTATCGTTTGATAGTTTGATCGTGTTTCTTTTTCTAGTCTCTACGTTATTGACACTCTATCGTTTCATTATGTTATCGTTTCAGCCTATCACCGTTCTATCGTTCTTTCAAAGCTTTGTTTCATCAATTCTTCGTTTATTCACTTGATAGAATTCTAGTTTTCTGGTTGCTTTTTATTTGTTCGGTTCATCGTTTTATGGTTTTTCGTTTTATCATTTTATTATTGCAGCGTTTAGTTGATTTTTCGCTATTTCTATTTAACACGATTTTCGTTTCATCGTTTCTTCCATTTATCATAATGACATTTGTTCGGCTTATTCGTCTTTTCTTGTTGTGTTATAGTTTCAGCCTTCCTCCGTTTTATCATTCGTTCGAGGCTTCATTTCATCAATTCTTCGTTTATTCACTTGATCGAATTTTTGTTTTCTTTTACTTTTCGGTTCATCGTTTTTTGGTTTTACGTTTTATCATTGCATCATTTAATCGATTTTTCTCTATTTCTTTTTAACACGATTTTCGTTTCATCGTTTTATTCATTTATTATTTTGACACATGTTCGGTTCATTCGACTTTTTTTTACCGTATTATGATTTTGCTTTATCGTTTCATCGGTTTTTACGTTAATCGTTTCGTCTATTTCTAGTTTTATCGATTTCTCGTTTTATTGTTTTTTCTAGATTTTACTCTTTTATCGTTCTATCATTTTATTGTGTTATCATTTCAGTTTTTCGTCGTTTTATAGTTTTTTTTTCGTTCTTTCGAAGCATCATTTCATCGATTTGTCGTTTAATTATTTGAACAAATTTTATTCGTTTTTTTTTGGTTCATCGTTTTTTCGTTTCATCGCTTGACGATTTTTTTTTTCGTTTTATCACTGATTCGGTTTGTCGCTCTTCCTAACTAATATCTTAATTTCATTTTATCGTTTTATCTATTTATCATTTTGTCACTTTTTCGGTTTTCGACTTTTCTGTTTCATTATCTTATAACTTTATTGTCTTGACATTTTATCAGAGGACTTTGTTAAGTTTTGTTTTGCGTTTTCGTCTCATCATTTTATAGTTTTATGGTTTTATCCTTTCATCTGTTGATTAAGCGCAAATCTTTTCATTATTGTATCATTTTTTATGGCTTTAGAATTTCGGTTTTTGATGCGGAACACATCGTTATTTTCTATATAGGGGTGCAAATCAGAAACTCAAGGAAAAATACACATAGAAATGGGGTGAGGTTTTAAACACTTACAGCTCACTCTATTTTGTATCAATTATTAATGTTATTTCATCAATTGATTGGAAATATTTCGAAGTTTCGATTTGAATGTATCAAGCCACGTATTTTCAATTATAAATCATTGAAATTTTGATAAGTAGCGAGCAGTGTCCTATTTTGTCTGCTAAAAATCTTCGGTATGCCGGATTTCCCTGCCATAGACGACGAATTTGAAGGAGTAAGCGATATATTGAAGGAAAAGCATCGCTCTGATTGGTCATTCGGATCAAAAGCGAAGCTGTTGGAAGCACGCGAATCTATAAATAGAAGCAAAATTATAGCTAACGTATCAGTCCTATGCGTAGCATGCTAGAGGTAGGTTGTTGCTAGACAACAAGACAAAAAGTGCCATAAAAGATTTGAAGCTTTAATTGGTACACTCTGATCTTGTGTCATGCAAGCTCAGATGAAATTCCATATTGTGTCGTTTCGCCTGAGAAATTGACAACTACCCCAGGGTAAATTTTGAGTGCTTAAGATTCATTTCTAATTTATATAAGATGAACTCGATTGATGATGAGAAAAAGTTTATCGCTTCAACCGAAATCGCAGAATGGTAGAGAAACTTAACGCTATAAAAATAACTGCTTGCATACAAAACTTGAACACAAGCTTGGCGAAGAGAAGCTTAAATATCGAAATCCGTATCGCAAGTATATACAAAGATATAATTGCATACATTTGGGAAATTGGTATAATTTCGTCAGTTATAAAACAAATACAAATCAAGACAAACGATGTTTGGTGTTGGTTCCTAATCAAGATCCATCTAAGCAGACTCTCGTGCAGTTGAGGATTCAAAAGTGTGACGATTGATTGAACTGTTTGATTGTAGATCATTAGAAATTTTGAGTTGTTTGTTATCTTGTTCCACAACAATAGCTCGAACAACCCCATGGGAGTTCCTTGTAGTTTTTGGATTCCGTTTTCGATTTTTTGTATTCAATTTTTGGTTTTTGTTTTGCGGTTATCGATGAATCGTGTTTTTTTTTCGTTTTATGTATGTTCTCGTGTTCTTGTTTGTTGGTTCATGGTTTTCAGTTTCCAGGTTTCATTTATGTTTTGATTATAGTTGGGAGGTTTCAGGTCAGATTTCAAGATTGTTAATTACGTTTTGATTTCAATTTTCGATCCGTATATTTGTTTTCAACTGAATATTATGAATAGAAACTGATTAATTTATGTCGGAAGTTATCTCACTTAACTCATCAACAGCTACAGACTCTAGTTCTCATGGGCAGTAATTTCTGCAACCAACAGGTTTGAAATTTTGTTATTACCTTTTCGAGTAGCACCGGGAATAGGCTATAGGATTGCAGCCGAAGTATTATGATGGGCCATGATGCCAGGGGTGCCTGGGAGTGATATGAAATGAATAGCACTCAAACCCTTAGTTCGTTCGGTACGATCCGGATACATTTGCTTGGTTTAGAAATTGACTGTCGGTCGACTACAAAATTAATTGGACAGCGAAGAGTGGTGGTAATAATGATCGAACTTAACCCCACCAAACTGAACAATGTACTCAAATTTTAATTAATATTTCGACAAGAAACATTTTCAGCGTTAGAAAGTTTAAATTTTGACGGGAACAAAAATTAAACGCAATATTTTCATCCATCGCTCATCGCAAATTCCCGTTAGGGTTCAGAATATTGTTGAAAAATCATAATACAGAATGAACAAATCCATCTCGTATAGACGCACAACCGGAAGAGTACATTTCTCTCAATCTAAAACCGTGATTTGAAATACCGGTGATGTAATTTATCTTCCTTTAAGGTTGGTTGAACGGAAATCGACTCGAGTAACGTCGAATTTCTTCGCATCGTTGTTCTGCCGGTTCGTGGGGTGATACAATTTATATTGAATAGGGAAATCTTGGAAGTTACGACAACGACGATGACGACGACGACGACGTAGACGGTACACAGATCCAATTCATTGGTGGTAAATCATGAAAAGCGATGCGTGCGTGGTTAGTGGTGCACTAAATGTTTCATTATCACTTTTGTACGTTAGAATTATAATAAATTCTATCAACATGTGCATCACGTGCTCGTCTCGAGGACCCTTAACTGATAAGAACTTCATAGCTGAGAGTTCAAAGCAATTTTCTTCCGTTTCTCCTTACACTGGATGATGTAGCCAGCAGCTGCTGCATAAGTTCAAGATAGCACTTACCATGGGCTCGGCAGGTTCGTGTCTGCAAAACTGATAACTGCAGACCAACATATGGAAGCCATTGTGAACAGTTCTCGAACTATAATCCGACCAGGGATCAATCTTCTTTTTTTATCGTTAAATGGAACAACCTACAACGCAACAGCTGATGTCACTTTTTAGATTTGCTTGTTTACGTTTCGCCGTTGCTGTTGGTTTCCATGCATCCTTGGATGCACATCATTCATAAATGCAACCCGCCTCTTTTGTTGAATAGTTCTTTTTTTTACTATTTCGAATGAGAATGACTGTTTATTTTCTCGAAAGGAACATATTTTCTTTTTGACATATCTTTTCACTTAGCTTCTATAAGAAAAAAGTTTCGTTTTTTCATGTGCTAATTCAACAAGCTACATCTGCTGCCTAGTCTTGACTCGGCTACATTATCTCCATTGTACACAACTCGGAACGGGACTTCCATGGATCCTGTTTAAGTTCGTTGCAGTACATGCACTATATCCGATTTTAATTATTCTAGGAGGGAAATTCGTACGTAATCGAGGCTAAAGTAATGAGAGTATGAGCAAGTTCGAGTATTAAAATTAATTAACTCGGTTTCAGAACAAATTGATCAAATATTTCAATTTACCACCGGAAACTATTCGACGGTGGCGCCACCCTTTGCTCCAGCACTCGAAGAAAGCATTTCTCTTTCGTTCAACGAAAGCTGCTGCTGCTGCATTATCCATATTTGTACTGTGCTTAGAAGAACGAGTTTACATCACATATTAGAACCACATTTCTTCTCATTTTCCTAACTATTCGTGGTTAAAATTTCCGTACTGATTGGACATTGATGAAAATTGCTGTTAGAGAAATTAAGTCTAGTTGAAATTATAATTAAAATATGAATTAAATAGCATTTGGTAGCAAATCCAGGACTAGGTGCCTTATTCAATCGAAAGTATGTAAATTCCGGAAAGCTATCAGCAATTTTATGACTTGTCTATCCACCGAACAAACTCGGAAAACAATTCATCTGAGTAATAAACAGACAAACGATTTAGTTTTTATTTTTGTTTGTTTTGTTCGCCTTGACAGTTGACTTGAAACTATGCACAACCAACGGAATGTGTTCTAAATTATCTACTGAATCCTTATCCTAGAGCACCCATCGAATTACCACCCCATGGTTCGGCTGACTCTCATGGTCCGCCCTCTGCCTAGTCGTACTGTGGATGTCAGGAGTACTCGTGGCTGGCCTGACTGCTGGATGAGTGCTCCCCCCGTAGTCGGCTGTTGCTGCAGCTACCGGCCTGGGAGGCCAGATCCTGCGAACAGCTCGACGATAAGCGAGGTATGAAGTTCAGTGCCTGCAGCTCGGTAATGTCGGCTACCATTCCGGGTGCTGCCGTCGGATCGAACTGCTGCTGTTGCTGCTGCTGGCTTTTATTGCCATTATCCAGCACGTTGACCACACTTAGTACCGAGCGGCAGCCCGCACCGGCACCTCCTCCGGTTCCCAGATGATGATGATTGTGGTGCGGATGAAGATGGTGGTTCCGCAGTTGCGTCGGATCGGCACCAACCCGCATCCGGAACTCTTCGGCGCTGTGGTACTGAGGCCGCCATCGGACCGAAAACGACCGATGCCGATCTGGATGGGAGAGGGGGTAAAAAAGAAGAGAAAAAAATTAATTGTTTTTTATTCCTGGTGAGCATTCCACGGGGGCTCCATGATGATTGGAATGAATTTGGGCTGAATATGGGCTCGTGGGTTTGATGTTTGATCAATTGGTTATTTATTTTTGTTTCAATTTGTGCACTGAAACGCAACCGATCACCGCTGGATACTGTGTTTCATCAAAGTTTAAAATAAAACCGGAGTTTGAAGACGATGATGGCACAGGGAGCCGTACTACAATGTACCGGGGAGTAGCGATTATTTGCTTGGTAAATTTCATTCTAATTAGATTTCATGATCCGGAACACATCACGAAACAGAGAAACAAATTCTGGGAAGACATTCTTTTCAGTTCGGTTTCAATCTAATACTAGCACGGAATGCACTGATGAATTTTCGAGGAACGCTCTTGACACTGGCTGGTACACCGTTAAAATCAAACAATACAAAAGGAAATCTTTCGTATACGGTTCCGTTCCGTGGCGGCACAAGAAAAGTGTTTTTAGTGTGTCGTTAGTGTTTTTTGTCGGAACCTTTCCGTGCTTAGAGTAGGTAATGTCAGAGAAATAGCTGCGAGATTGACGTAGGACTGCATTCGAGATGTATATAGATGTTAACTGATTTGACACCGTTTGATCGTTTCAGCTGTTGTAGGACTAGAAAGAACCATTCGGTTTCGGAAGATTGCGTTCGTATTCTAGGTATTAGAGCGACAACTAAAGACAGTTTTCTAAACACGTTCTTCAGTTTACTTTTGGGGTCCTGAAAATGTTTCCGTTTTGCTATTTTCTGAAGAGGACCCCTCAATTGAACAGTTTCGGAAAATCGTATTTTTGCCTTTCTCATATAGAAAGGTTATGCAATCACTGTGAAAACCGACTTTTGAACCGAGGCCCGGAGGGCCGAGTGTCATACCTTATGATCAAAAAAGAACCGGAACTTTTATACACATTCTGTCATGAAAATTTTTCAACTTCTTTGTATAGACGCCAAACAAAAACTAATCTTACGATATGCGTCAAAATTTGACAGAATGTGTATAAAAGTGTTGCCAACGTTGAGAGAATAAAAGTTTACTGATTGGACAAGCGCGGGAATATTAAAATGAAAATTCCGGTTCTTTTTTGATCATAATGTATACCATTCGACTCAGTTCGTCGAGTACGCAGAATGTCTCTGTGTGTGTGTGTGTGTGTGTGTGTGTGTGTGTGTGTGTGTGTGTGTGTGTGTGTGTGTGTGTGTGTGTGTGTATGTAACGTTTTTTTGCACTAACTTTTCTCGAAGATGGCCGATTTTCACAAACTTAGATCCAAATGAAAGGTCTTGTGGTCCCATACAAAATTCCTGAATATGATTTGGATCCGACTTCCGCTTCCGGAATTATGGGGTAAAATGCGCAACAAATTGTGAAAATAAGTGCACTAACTTTTCTCAGAGATGACTAAACCGATTTTCACAAACTTAGATTCAAATGAATGGTCTTGTGGTCCCATACAAAATTCCTGAATATTGTTTGGATCCGACTTCCGCTTCCGGAATTATGGGGTAACCGATTTTCACAAACTTAGATTAAAATGAAAGGTCTTGTAGTCCCATACAAAATTCCTGATTATTATTTGGATCCGACTTCCGCTTCGGGTATTATGGGGTGAAATGTGCAAAAAATTGTGAAATAAGTGCACTAACTTTTCTCAGAAATGGCTGAACCGATTTTCACAAACTTAGATTTAAATGAAAGGTCTTGAGGTCCCATAAAAAATTCCTGAATATTATTTCGATCCGACTTCCGGATCCGGAAACATAGGGAAAGTGGGTTAAAAATTGTATACCATTACTGAAAATGGGGAAAACCCTTAACAATTTTTCTAAATCGACCTCAAATCTTTTCCAATTGATAGTTTTTATCAGTAAACGGTCAAACAAACCGATTTCGGTTATTCTATTAAGAATCGAAGAAAAATATTTTGAAGAATACCACAGTATTACATATTATAGTGTGATTGATATGAAAAAAGCATCATTACCATTAACTAAGAATGAATGCCATTCAAGACTCGGATACTGCGTGCGTCACCCTCCATTCCACCTTGCTCGCTATGCTTCTCTTTTTCTCGAGTCTGCCGAATCACATTCAAGAACCATTTTCAAATGTTTGCCGTCCGTTATCCTGATGACATGCCCAGCCGATCGTAGCTGTTCTATTTCAGCTGTATGTATGATAGGTGGATCTCCAAGCAGTTGTTGAAAACCATGGTTTATACGCCGTTGATTTATTTCTTGTGGTAACGTATTACTTTTCTTGTGTCCTTATCCGCGGTCATAAATGAATGAATACACGAATTCATCAACCACTGCGATGTTGTCTCCACGCGCCATTATTCGAGTGGGAAGGTGTTATATTTCAAAGCCTTTCCCTCTCATACATTTTGTTTCGACGAATTTATTGTCAGTCCGATCCCAGTTTGATTAATCCGTCCTTATGAGCTTAAGCCGTTTGACTTTAGCTGTCTTGTTGAGCAGTTTCAGGCAACTTGACTGTTCATACCATGTGATACAGGAGGTCGACGAACAGTTTACCCTAAAACTGATCGTTTTTTAGATATCGCTTGGTTTCGAATTTTCACTGAACATAGCAAAAATGTGAGATTAAAATTGACTACAGTGTATTTGTTGATTTATTTGATTTGAATACAATAAATGTAAAATGACATCAGCTCATAAATAAAAACTTTGAACCGTATATTAAAACCTAAATATTTGTCAATTCATTAGTTCTGATTCATGTTTCTTTCACTGGTTCTTCCTTATGAAATACAACCGTCCGCTGGCAACATGTTCACTAATGCGTTCAACCGAACTGTTTCCTTACATCCTTACTAGCTAAATCGAGACAGACGTACGGGCGTGTGTTAATAGCTTTAGAGATAGCCCTGAACTCACGTTGTAGATGGAAACGCATGGTATTTAGTTCTAAGGACATGTGACATATGCGCCCTTATTCTGAATAACGACGTATTGATTTTTCGATCGAATGCAGTTCGATCGAATCTTAGCTACCTTTGATTTTGCTAGCGTTATTAGGAATGCAAATGAGATACGATTAGAACTAAATACCATGCGTCTCCATGAGATGATGATAATTTGATGGATACGCATGGTTTTTCGAATGATTTATTTTTTAAAAGTCTGATATTATACCCGTCCACATTTTTTAAAAATCTAAAAAAATATACAGCGTAATGTACTCATAAATGATTTATTTTTGATGTAAAATCTAGAGTAGTACCACATGAAATATAATACAAAAATTCTGAAAAAAAATCAGAAAGGTTTCCCATAATTCCTAAAATATTGCTGATTTTTTTCAATCTTTTTGCTAAAGAGATTTGGGAAAATTTAAATAAAATAAAAATCACCTAACTCTACCAATAAGGCAGTTAAAGGGTTAAAATTTTGCGAAAATCTTCTAGAATATAAACCCTTTCAAACAGCGTATATCATTTGTTTCTGTTTAGGGTGAGTTTTTATATGCAAACCCGGCTACACCCTTTGGTTTTTGACGCATTGATGACCAGTTCGCCTAGCTTCGGCTTTCAGTCCGATGTATGTTTTCATCGTCTTCTCAAGGTTACGTGTCACAATATTAACGTCGTCAGCGAAGCCGATAAGCTGTACGACCTTTCGGAAGATCGTACCACTTGTGTCGATCATCGCTCTTTGAATTACACCTTCCAAAGCAATATTAAACAAGAGACAAGAGAGTCTATTTGCCGTACCTCTCTCCGAGCTTTGAAGGGACTCGAGAGCGTCCCAGATACTCGGACGTAGCAGATCACTCTACCCATATCCATTTTCATATCTTATGATTACACTGTTTTCTTCCTTGTACTATCATCATAGTATGAACCGGTTGGTTCACGGTTACTTGTCCAACATTTCTCGATCAAAATTGATGTTCTATGCTATCTTATAATGAATCCATTCAGTTCATAAAATTAATAAGTTTGAACGTTCTCTTTCTCAAAAAACTTTTATTACAAAATTAAATCGTTTCATCTGTCTAGGTTCTTCAGATTGTTCCTATCCATAAATGATCTTTTAAGTAGCTTTGAAATCATCATTGTTGCCATCCAGTTAAAGGATAGTTTTCAAAAACTTTACAATGTAAAAATTCTTGGGAAGGTAACCGTATCTCCGGAACCATTTGATCTTTGAACCTGATCCACAATTCTAAAGTAGCTTTCAAATGCTGCTCATTTATTGAGACGTCCTGGGCGATTTGCTCACAAACGAAAAAATGTTCCATCACGGTTGGTCACCTCACCCATCTCCCTGTAGGGTCTCAACAATCGACTCTCTCCAGTCAGTGTTGTGCTCCACGTGTACAACTTGAAACGAGCTAAAAAAAGAAACTCGTTCGAGAGCTTCCAATGGAGCAAACACTTCAACTGCTGTTGGTCATGATTCCTCTACTGTAAAAAAAGCATCCAGTTTAGTTGAAAAGTTCTATGGGTGGATGTAAAATTTGTCACGTGTTAGCGTGCTGTAAAACTTTCCACATAACAAGCTCCCGAGTTCTGTTCCAGCCAAACAAAGCGGCTATCTTCTGTTGCTAAAGTGACATTTCATTGCAAACCCAGCTTCGACTGACAGTAGGAACGTCAACTACATCAGCTTGCTTCGATTGCTACAGGCGGTTGGGCAGGTTGTTAAACACCGAGTAGAGCTAGGAAGGAAAGTTCAATTACACGAACGCTGAATAATGAATAAGCAACTCTTTTTTTGTGCGAGGTGTTACAAAGTTTTTCTCTGATCAGTATACAAATGACGAGAACGATGATAGAAATAACCCACCAGTTCCTCCTCCAACAAACCGTTAGTTCGAAGCCCGTTCGAACCTGATTCTTTGATTGTGTCCCGAGTTCCATTTCCTTATATAGCACATCACTTTTATTTTCACTTTTCTAGTAACTTGCTGCGGTTGCTACGATCTGCATCCATTTGTCCTACTGCAAAGCAAATATGACAAATCGATGAATAAAATAAACATAAAATGGGCCTAGGAAATGAGATTGAAACAAGTTCAACATTTATAGTCGAGAGTAGCAGTAAATACTCCTTCCAACTGTTTCACCTATAATCCCAGCTGGTACCTTGCGGTTTTCAACAGAAAAAAACAATAGAAGATACTTCTGTAGGCCAAATTTATTTAGACATTTCCGAAGCGAAAAGTTACGACCTTTCGCCTGTTCAATAGAAAGTGCTAGAGTTATTGAATGGTTGTTGATTTGGGCCATGAGCTGGAATCCCTCCCCAAGCGTCCATACGAGAGAAAATGTAAACAAAAAAGACATAAGACCTTCCTACCTTTTCAGGCTAATCCCATATAGTAGGTACACCTTTTCGAGTCTGTTATCCAGAATTCCCTTCAATAACTCTGTTGCGGTTTTTGTCCGAAGCATTTGCCGTTATCGTCGTTTGCCACAAAGAAACAAAATGACACTCAACATAAATTACGTTTCTGTCACTGAGGATACGCAAGCTTCCAGTTTTGTAGAGACTGAAATCTGAAATACTCATAGGAGTTGTTATTCTTCGAAGAGACATTGCAGCACTGAACTTTATTCGACTCAATTTTCGGTACATCGTTGCGTAGGGAATTGAAACGGTCTGTGAATTTGTCGCAACATGTCATGTCTGCAAAGTATGCAATATGATTTCATCTTCCGTAGATTTTTTTGGGAGCACCTTACTTCAACAGACATCTCAATTAACATAATTGAATCCGTTTGTCGAAAAACAAGCTCAATCTGGATAAGCAATATAAACTGTGTGATGAACACAACATGTAATCAATTTACCAATACTAGATGCTTTGTCTAAATATTCCATATTAAATGGAACTGCTTAGTGGCAACGGCAATTCAACTTGTACTTGCACCTAGGAGCAGAAGACGAAACGTAAAGTCATCGACGTCTGAAGCATCAGAAAAGACATTGCACTTCAGCACAATAGCCAGAAGGTTTCAATCTTTCAACCTGAGTTGAAATAACTCAATATTTGATTAAACCATAAGAATTAAATAAGATATTGAATAAACAAATAGAGAGTGATGATTTCCAAAATTTGCAATTTTTAACGTAAATAGAATCTCTTACCACACAATCATCCTCCCTCAAGACCTCGAAAAACTAATTCCGATGATTAGGTTAGTCCAATTAAATGCGTAACGCCACTTGATTATGCACGAGTTCGTGTACCGGCATGAAAAGTTGTAGATAGTTCCCAGAAAATCCAAATCCCATTACATTGTTTGTCCTAATGAACGTACAAAGAAAATTCGGTCGCCTTCGGAATTGACTGTCTAATGACTTGGTATGGTACCATCAAAAAACGACTAATTGGGGTAATCTTTTTCGTTTTGCTGGCACAAATCAAGAAGACAGGACAGACCGACCGGGGTCAGGTTTTTCTTTTCCGGCAGGAGCTTTCGGCTTGAATTACCATCGTTTCGAATAACACAGCGAAAAGTTTCCGTTTTCCTGATTCCCAAGTGCGGCAACGAAGTAGGCTTGTGTTAACAAGATACAGAGCTTCTCGGAATCATCATCGTTCAGTCATCATCAGAGAGGTAGACCAGTACCCAGTGAAATTTGTAGACCCGCATAAGTCCGATCATCGGTCCGATTATCGGACCGATTGAGCACGATATAGGGCCGATCGTAGCGCTTCAATCGGCCCGTCATCGGACAATTCTGCACCATTTGCAACAACCGCGTCGACATAAAAAAAAGCTTTATGTTTACATTATGCATCGCTAGAGAAACAGAGCGAAGGAATATCAAACAAGGCATTTTCGAGCCGACATCTTCCCGATAGGGTGTGAAAGAGTGTTAAACATTCTTTTGTTTCGATCATAGAGGCTTTAACCTTTAGGTCATTCGCCTCTTAGGGCCAGAAAAACTCTGACCCTATGTTCGAGGTTGGAAATCCAACCCCGATATATCTCATCACCTGAGTAATCAGACATCCGCTCTCTGCTTTGGTATATCTTCACTCTTTTGTTCTACCGATACACTATGCAAGCTCGAAACGCAATCAAAAGCTTTCTTGCACGATGCGTCCGATGTTCGGATTTACTGGGTAGGTGCTTGAACTTTTCACTTTTCTTTCGAGCAATCATTATCTGGCCTGCTGCGATGAGTTGGAATAAAACAAGCGAGAAATTCATTTGTTGGTTTTCCATGTGATTGATATTTTTGACTGGTAATTCTCGGTTGATTTTTCAAATGGCCGTGTGAGTAAGTGATGGCTTCTCTTTGTTCACTTTCTCTTGTGACGTGATTAAAAATTTTTCTTGGATTTTACAATTCTGTTTGAAAGTTCAAGGTTTCGGGTATCATTTCATACAGAGGTGAGTGATAAACGTGAAAACCGCTTGGTAATTAATAAAATAGAAAGTAAACACTCTTTATAAACTGTCACTTGTTCTTACGGCCTTTTGAAAACTCAATCGAGAGTTCGCTACGGATGCTCATTGAATATTTACCTAGGTTATAGATTTTCAACTTTGATTTACGACGCGACGCAAAATCCAAGAATTTGTAACAAATTTTAACTTCAAAGCTTAAGACAGTTTATTTTGAGGGAGTTAGTTCTAGCTTGAATTCTAGATTGTATGCGTTAATAAATCAGTGAACTAATTAATAAACATTCATCGGTTCATCAGTTGAGGAACATATTTTGTACAAATGACCTAAAATAAATGTTACTCTCAGCTCCGCTTGCAAAAGTTGAGAACGAGTAAACAACAAAAGCGGAAAAATTAGTTTCAAAATTCGACTGATTCTCCCTGCAGACTTTAAAATCCGTGACAATTTGAAGCTTTGCTTAATATACAGGATGGAAACTAGAGATGGGCAATTCGTTCGCAAACGGTTCAACAGAACTAGATCTTTCGAAAGAATGAATGACCAATAGTTCTTTTTTAGAACGGTAGTTCCTCAGTTGAAAGTCGTGGACCTTTTTTTTCTGCTCGCTCAACCTTTTTCGAGAACGGTATCTCGGTTAATCTTTCAACAAGCAAACTAACTATGAAAGGAACGAATGGACGGCTCTCGAGAACTAGTTCTTTTAATTGAACTCTGCATCACTGAGCGGTTCTTTGAAATTAACTGTGTTGCCCATCTCTAGTGGAAACAGTTGTTTCTGAACAATATATATGAAAAAACATTCATTTCGATTATAATTATATGAGAATATTTATATGAGAATAAAAATGGCTTCTTTTTGTAAATGAAAATGGCGCAAATGTCCACATCCACGAAATGTGCCAATGTACGGGTCTATATGGCGGCGATTTCAGTCTGGTTGGCATAAAATCGGGTGATCTCGGGAACCAGTTAAAAACACCGTTTTGTCGTGAATACGACTTACTTTACTATGGGGCTTTTCAAATTTTACCCTTTGGGAGAGTGATAAGTTTTTAATCGTGAATATCTCTTGTTATACTTAATGCAACAACATAATTTTTCCTCCATGCTATCAGAAATATAATCAGGAATTTGTGAATAAATTTTCAACAGTGTAAAATAACCGTAAATAATTCAAAAACTATGTTTTCTCAAACTTTTGGAAACAATGAGGAAAACTCACCACGTTTGCTTGCCTTTCTCGCACCAGGACGACGGTTTTGAGGCAGTCAGACACATATCAGTTCCGATGTTCTACTGGCCGAGTGTAATAGATAAACCTTGACCGAGGATTGTTATTTTTTTCTAGTAAGTTAGACGGAACTGAATATCGTGCTGAAATTCTTTCACCAACATCAGTAATAATGAGGTGGTAAACCTAGATTCTGGTCCACTTGAATTCTGAAGTTAATTTTAAATTCCAAATTTAGTTTCATACTTCTATTTCAAAATTTAGTTCCAGATCACTGGTTCAGAATTTTAACTATGAATCCAATTTCTGGATTTTGAAACTGGTTTCAAATTTAGATCCTTATTCAGGGATTCGAATCAATCCAGAGATATGTTTTAGGATTTTATCATCAGAATTAATAAACAAAATTCAGGCAATGAATTTTAGATTCTGGAACTAAATATATAGTAAGGTCTGAACATCGAACCTTCATTCAAAAAATGAATTCAAAACCAGAGTTTAATTCCTAAACAAAGTTTCAGAATTCAATTAATCAATTCAGTTTCAGCATTCATTTCCAGAATTCAGAACCTACATGTTGGAGCAGTGAATTGTGAACAAGATTTGTGGAACTAGATGCTGGAACTGAATTCAATTGCTTTATTAAGACTTGGAATTTAAGTTTAGGATTTAGTTCTATAACGCAATTCAGAAAATTCTAAAAATAACTTCAGTTCTCCTTACTCCTAGAACTAGATTTATGACCTGAGTTCTAGATTTGCAGCTGAATTCGGAGCGTGCCCCAAATGTCTTGAATTTTAACAGTTCTAATCATTGGACAAATTACGCAAAGCGGTTTTTTAGAACCACTAAAGTATTTCCAAAAGAATTTGAAGAAGTTTATTTCTATTGAGCATCTGAATCTACAAAACTGTATTTGTTCCGTGCTATTTAATTGTATGGTAGAATATGTTTGCCGTCAATTAGTCGTACTGTAGTATAGATTCATAGTTAATATTCTGGAAGCGAAGCAATGAAAGTTGCAAAATATACACAATCTAATACGAATGATTATCTTTATCCGGAAGTGAGAAAGAAACATGTCAGTTTTATTCGTATTCACGTCCTCCAGTTATGTCTGTGACATTACCCACCCATCTTTTTCAATATGATTCGTTCGGGGAACAATGGTCGTATCAAATCGATTGTTAGTCATGTTGTTGTATGGCATGTTGCACCGTTCTGTTGAAACCAGTAGCCATTCAAACCGTTTTCACGAACAATGGGTAGCCCAAAAGCATTTATCATGCCTCGAAAACGGTCGTCATTAACAGTTTTTCGTAGCTTCATCATCGTCTTGGAAAAAATAGGGATCAATCACCATATCTGCACAAATACCACACCAAACTGTATCTTTTTGGTCATATAGAGGCTGTTCCTCAATTAATTCAGCGTTTTCAGTTGCTTCCGACAATTTTGCTTATTATCGCATCCATTTAACGTGAAATGTGCCTCGTCTGACATGATGACATTTTACCAATTTTTTTTTCAATAATATAATATTAACACCCAAACGCTCGGGTAGGGATTTTCAACGGATTTTTTTTTCAAAAAATCATAACTCTTGATACCGTTGATCAATTTCGATGCGTCCAGTGTAAAAAAAACAGATTTTCTTCTAGTCCATGCTGACTCATACGGAACCGCAGCGGTCCAAAAACACCGGAGTTATTCCAGATCGCGTTGGGGTGATAGCTGGTAGTATAGCTGGTAATCCATGCGACATGTAAATGTATTTACATTTTTATGTTTATTTATTCCTTTCACATGTAAAAATGTAAAAACATTCACATTTTGCACAAAAAATTGAATCAGGGACAGTCGAGGAATTTTTTAAAAGCCGGTGTTAAATTTTCTGCGATCCACGTGTGATCCATTCAGTGTGACGTTAGATGGTAATGTTTCCCGAAACGTGCCTGGTATATCTTTCAGCGGTTGTTTCAGATCGACAAATCTCCTAAAAAACTCGATATTTAGGCTCGCTTATCTCTCCTTTTACCGTCCAAGGTCACTAGTATTTCCGCACGAAATGTATCTAGGTCGTAATTTTCAGTTCCTCAATTAAGGTCTACACGTCACAAACTGTTCGCAATTACTTTTATAAAAATATTCAAACGTTTCATATTTTTTCCGATTCACACAAATCACATTTTGATTTCTTTTCAACTGTTTATATTGTTCAATTTAACAAACTTTGGTAACTAAGGTTACTGCTATTCGGAATAAATAATTTTCGGGGTATTTGTTGCCAGTTTCAATAAATTTTTAAGCGATTTCGTTTTGACATTACCAGTTACTGAGGGGTAGTTAAATTTACGATACACACCCTTATTCTGAATAACGACGTTATGATTTTTCTATCGTATTTCATTTGTATTCCCAATAACGCTAGAAAAATCAAAGGTAGTTTGGATTCGATCGAAAAATCAATACGTCGTTATTCAGAATAAGGGTGACAGTTTTGGTATACGAGTGGCAGGTCATGCCGTCAGTTCCAACGTTCATCCGTGCTGTGAATTGCATTAGTAAGTTGTCATCCTACCAACTGCTTGCTTCATTGATTTTAATGCCATCGTTAATGGAACTTCGGCGAATTTCATATTCTATTCGCTTCGCCCTGCTTTTCTATATAGACTTCTATGTCTGAAGCGGTACACACGATTATTACTTCAGTTATCTTGAAATGATATCGAAATGTTTGAACTACTGACACTCCAATCCAATCTGCTCTAATTGTTTTTATTTTTGTCGAAATTACGCATGAGAATGTATCAGCAAATGAATTAACATTTAAAAAATATAAAATTAAACAAACAAATAAAGTGACAATACTTACCTTAAATGAATTGTTTCCGTTAATTCTCCTTCAAAACGAAACTTCATTTGCAGCTCTCGTTTTTCTTCGTTTGCTGTTCCCATTCCGTATGAAAAAAGGCGGGTGGGTAATGTCAGAGACATAACTGGATGTCGTGAATACGAAAACAACTGACATGTTCCTTAACACTTCCGAATATCAATTAGTTGATCAATTGTATGAATTATGCAAGCATTCCCCACATTTTTCGCAAAAACAAAGAAGGCTTCACTTTTTGTTGAGAGGCTTGTTTCTACCTGTTTTCGTTTGTAGCCTTTTCACTAATGGGCGGTCCTAACGGCTATAAAAATAGCCGCATACAGAATTTTAATGTCGATTATTTCATTTCGGATTTGCATAATTTATTGAAAGAAACTATCAATATGCTTTAGAGATTCGTTTCCAGCATTCAGAAGAGTCAAATTGCGTAATTCTCTACGACATTAAACTCTGGAACATTTTTCGCGAAAAAAGGCTTCACTTGATCTCGATTACTGTAAATTTCACACAGCGAAAAGTGCACAAATCTAACCAAACTGTTCTAGATTTGCACTAAACTGAGGATATTTCCTTTCGATTTGCGAACAACAAATCCTAATAGTTCTTTAGAAAACTTTTAGAGCCATTAGAACGGCTGATATTGTGTAATGCTCTCCACCGTTGTTTTTTTTCCCAATGGACTAGCAGCTGTGACGTAATCGCTCTTGTCGAAAGCGAAACTAGCTGTGCAGACGACACAAAACACATCTGCTCACAGTGGCGATAGAATCCAAACTGATTGAATTTTTGTTAAGAGATTTTCTTTTATGTGATTTCGTTTGTAGCTTTTTCACTAATGGGCGGTCCTAACGGCTATAAAAATAGCCGCATACAGAATTTTAATGTCGATTATTTCATTTCGGATTTGCATAATTTATTGAAAGAAACTATCCATATGCTGAAGGGACTCGTTTCTAGCATTCACAAGGACCAAATTGAGGAACTCACTGCGATATTCACCACTTTTCGGAACATTTTTCCCGGACGATTTGTTGTACAGCAGCAGATATTTTGTTCTCTTCCTTAGAACGCGTTATGATTGGCTGGTGTTGACATGGATCAAATGAGACAAGTTTTTCAATAGTGTACTATTGAAATACTTCAATGCTTTTGCTATACACGTTTAAATTGAAAAATTTCGATTCTATTGGTAGTTAGATTATATAAATCCTTTCACAGATCACTGAGCTATGAGCTTTAAAAATACGAGAAAGGCAAACGCGCCTTATGAATTATCCTCTTTGATACTCGTTTATACCAAACATTTCAGAAAAGTTTAATTTTGAATTATTTGAGACTATGTCACAAAACTGAAAATTTTATCATAAAATTGTGATCATATTTCCGATGGCATGTCGCAAGAATTATGTTGATTCATTAGATACAACAATAGATATTCACGATCAAAAACTTATCACTCTCTCAGAGGGTAAATTTTGAAAAGGCACCCCATAGTAAAGTAAGTCGTATTCACGACAAAACCGAAAAATCGGTTTCGAAGATTATTCAATGTTCATGGTTTACATACAACTTACACTTTGCAAATTCTGAAGAAAGAACGTTACGTATATAGATCACTGGCTAAATAATTTCTACATACAAAATTATTGAAACACAAAAGCGTTTAAAATTCACGTTTAACAAATAAGCACTATAACAGATGTCTACAGAGATTATTTGCAAATGTTTTTGGTTCGTTTTTTGAGGCTTGATGTATCCATACAGCTTCATTTTACATGCAAACAAACTACTAGGTGTGCTTTTGGATGATTTCCACGACGTTTGTGACTCCCAAAGGTAGCAAAGAAAACATGATTCGGTCATCATATGGTCAAATTACTGCAAAAGAGATATTTGATTAGTAGATCGCATCTTTTTCAAAGAGTAAAGTGTAGTGTTAGGTCTAGCATGGACAATGCCTGTCAAATTTGGTTGCCGCTTTTTGTCAGACATCGCCCAAAGCGCTATTGGTATGGTATGGCCCTTCTCCATTGAGTGAGGATACAGGCAAGCCCTGAGCATCATTCAATCTGTCTCAAGGTTGTGCTAATACCCAAATTACGTATGTTGTCTCAATTGTATGAAACTAAGGACAGTTTTGGTGGCTTACGATTCCTGGGAACGAAACCAACGAGTCAGCACTCTAGCAAACTACAATATTTCCATCGGAACGATTTTGTTTGATGATAGCTATTTGAGTTCATAATTAACAATACATTCGTCGACATACAGCAGCAAAGTGCTAGGATAGCTTCATCAGCATTCCGCTTAGTAGCACCAAGCAAACATCCGGCGAATAATCGCTAAGATCAACGAAACACCCTGTGCCAGACTTATACGCATATACAGCACGAATTGAACTGAAATAACAATGCAAAGTCAATTCCGACA
Source organism: Malaya genurostris (assembly GCF_030247185.1). Lineage (NCBI taxonomy): Eukaryota > Metazoa > Arthropoda > Insecta > Diptera > Culicidae > Malaya > Malaya genurostris. The sequence continues at coordinate 20,941,998 of NC_080570.1, forward strand.
GCGACATATAAATGGAGAAACCACGTAGTTATATTTGACAAGCATCGGCAACACTTGTGAGCTGCACGATTTCCGCTCAAACAGTATTTGTTCTCGAATTACACCGAGTTCCTCTTGGTGCGCCATGAAAAGTTTCACCCTGGCATTTGTGAATCATTGTCACCACATCACCCGGAACCAGCATCCCCGTCATCATCATCATCATCATCGTCAGCACCATCCCGACTAGCTAAGCACTACTGTGGACTCTGGGAAGGCATCATACTTACAGGACCGGCATCGACCAAGTTCCGAGTTGTTGGAGTTTTTGTTGAGCAGCACTCCCTGAGGGCCGACGGTCTTGATGCGGCTGTTGATGAACTGCAGACAGCAGAAGCAGATGATTTCCTGAAAGTACACTCGGAATCTGGTGGAGACCGAAGAGTCAGAAAGAAAAATGGATGTTAGTGCTTTAACGGTTGGTAATGAATCTGTGGAAAATCTCGAACGCGACACGTACTTGGGTGCCACTTTTTTAAATGCTTTTAGCGGAAGACTGTCGTCAGACATTGCGGGAGCAGAGGGCAAAATGAAAACGGCACGTTGTAGATGATAGAAAGTTTAATTGGTCTCGGTATGATCGTTAACCGGTGACGGTTGAAGTTGATGAAACTAGATGGTGGTTGTTTTTCAACCAAAATCAAAATAATGGAGACGCTCGGTTTATGGTTGTGCAATCGTACAACCATGCGGCCCCATTGACTGTGCGGAAAAAAAACTCACCTGCTGTTCATCCAGTAGTAGATGATGGGATTGACCATCGCGTTCGACATCGCCAGCCAGTAGAAGCCCAAATAAAGCTGCTGTACGTAGCTGGAAGACGTCATCTGGTTGTTGTGATAGGCGTACACGAAAAACAGGTGATACGGCAACCAACAGATGGCGAAAATGGTAACCACGATGATGAACATACGAACCACCTACGAAGAAAAAGAGGGCAGAGATTATATAAACACTCGCTAATTAAATGTCAATTAATGCCTAAAAGCTAACAACCGATCCAATCATTCTATGATTAATTGCATTTCAATCTAAATATGCTCTCAGAACTTTTCCCAGATTTCATCTAATTGGACCCGGAGAAAATTGCCAGTTACTGGTTTTTTCATCTTCTCGGAACAGAATCTAGACGCCGGAAAGGAGATAATAAATTATATTCAAATTGTTTTCCGTCCGACACGTAGCAAATTACGACTGGAAGAGGCTACCGAGAATTGAACAACGAAAGCACGTAAAAGTCGTTACGATAATTGATGCCAGGAGCCAGCCAAACAAATGAACTTTCCCTTGTCAACAGTATCGAACAGGTCTCATTATTTCATTAGTCCTTCGATGGAACATTTTCGATCTTTCGATTGTTTTGTTTCGTTCTTTTTTCTGAGCTGAAATGGGTTGTGCGGACTGTCCCTCGTCAACGAAAGAAGAATCCTTTTGTAGTACTCCTTCCTTACGAACGGCACAATGTCAATGCCGTGTGTCCTTCAAGTAGCTGTCTACAACAGTTTCAGTATTAGTATGATTTGTTGAAATAAAAACAAAAAAATATATAGGAAACAACAAAAATTCTACCAATTAAACAATTTACCACTTGGGTTTTGTTTGGAATGTCACCACAGACAATCATTTTTTAATGTTTGCTACGCAGTAGGACGCTGCTTAGCAACCCGAATGAAGTGATTCCCTCCGGACAGTTAAATGTGGTAGAGAGAAACAGTTTGTAGGGAAATTTATTTTCAGCCTACTGAGTGCTACTGCGTAATTTTGAATCTCCCACTTTGAAGAAATTTCTTTCCACCACATTTTCCTCGGTAACGGGGCGTGAAATAAAAAAGTAAACTGTGGTCTGCAGAAGCGTTCAATAATTGTCTTGGACATGATTCGAAATAATTTTACTAAGTCAATAAATTTCAGCCTAATTGGGCTACATTGGGCTGAGATTTGGTTATCAGCGTTGTACAAAAAGTGTTTGCTAAGCGGTTTATGTTGGATTGATAGGTGGCATAACAGTTCCAAATAAACTGTTGTGCAATGACGAGTCTAAGACGAAACGTAAATAAATCTCAGATTTTCGACACTATTGCTTGGAAATATTTCTACGCATCGATTCGTGTAGCATATTTTAGATAATCAATGATCGGAACGGGAAATTAACCAGACAAAAATATTTTTTCTATTAAATATTATTTTATGGTGGCCTGTGTTTTCACAAAAATCGTTTGTTATAAAATGGTACTTCTTTCGATTTAATCGGTAAGTCCATGTTAGGAGTAAAATCTGGAATCTAAGGTGAGAAAATTAATTTTAAGAAATCAATTTGGTTCTAAATGGAATGGCTAAGTCAGTCAGTCCTTAGTCAATTAAAAATACTCTTGGTTTATAACCATCTACAGTTAGTGTCTGTTTTATTAGCGAACAAAACGCACTCAATCACTGAAATTATTCCGTATTTATGTTATGTGTCGGTTTTCTACGATACGCTTTGTGCGATGATTCGTTCAATACAAATGTTTGCAGCTTTGCGCGTCTTATTTTGGCACTGAATTTCACTTTAATTTAATGCTCGTTCAAACCAAACATTTTAGAAAACTTCAACTTTGAGCTATTTTTGGATATCTTATACTATGGGGAAAAATTTTGTTGCATCCTAAAATACAACCAGAGATAGAAAAGGCGTATTCACGACAAAAAGTCTTTTTTAAAAGAGAACGGTAGCTTCTTCAGCAAAGTTGCTAACTAATAATTTCCAATAGCTTTGCAGTAAGATGTAATCAATGTTAAGCCCAAATAAGTAAGTTAGATTACAGATTTCAATACAAACATGAACCACCATAATAACATTTTTCATCGAAAGAAGTGCCATTTTATTACGAATAACTTGTGTGAAGCAAATTTTTCGGCTTCTGTGAGAAGGTGACAACCACGTTCGCAGAAATTTTTTCTCGCACACATTCTTATTGGTGATACCGGTAAAAACGAAACGTTTTAGATTCTCGACTACAACTACATTTGGCCTGACAAATCAAATCCTGTTTAAAGCTTTCGAGCTCGAATTGTCCTTCCTCCCGCGGTCAATTCGTTTGTTTAAAAAAATTATTCTGACAAACGTTAATGAAGTCAAGTAACTCATCTGTATTCCAATTCGAGTTCCACAAGGAGGTAACTTGAACCCTTGATATTCATTCTCTTCATACATTATACTAGCACCAAGGTTGAGAATCTGGTGAAATTTTCCGCATTATCAACCAGGAAATAAAACACAACATGACATGTTTATCACCCTTAATATTAACTTATCGGAGTACTAAAAAAACATTGAACAACAAGTTCAAAATTACCGTAACTAATAAGTAACAAATTATCCACCGGGACTCGATTTGTTTTTAGTAGAAATGCTTTGTTTATTTCATATGAACTTGGCGAAGTACTGGAAATTTTTTTAAGTTAAATTGAACAGCAAATTCAAAACTACCGTAACTAATTAGTAACAATTTAGCAACAAATTGTTGCTAAATTGTTCCACTGGATTGTATTTAAGCTTATTATTAAGGAGGGGTCCTTCGATTATTTCATTGAACTTAGCGAAGTACTGCCATTTTTTTTAATTAAATTGAGCTACATATTCAAAATTACCGTAACTATATAGTAACAATTTAGCAACAGATTGTTGCTAAATTGTTCCACTGGATTTCGATTTGTATTCAAGCTTATTACTTAAGAGGGGACCTTCGTTTATTTCAGTGAACTTAGCGTAATACAGGAAGACATTGAAATTGAGCACCAAATTCAAAATTACCGTAACCAATTAAAAACTACTTGGCGACAAATTCTCCACCAGATTTCGATTTGTTTTTAAGCTTATTTAGTGGGAATGTTTTACTAACTTCATACGAACATAGCAAAATACTTGAAAAGAAGGAAAAAATGAGCAACAAATTCAAAATTACCGTAGCTAATTAGCAACTGATTCGCAACAAATTATCCACTATCGATCTGTATTTGAGCTTATTTAGTAGAGGTGCTTCGTTAACTTCATATGAACTTGGTAAAGTACTTGAAAAAATAAAAAATAAACGTTTAGAAACAAATTTAAAATTACCGTAATTATTTAGCAACAAATTTTACACTGGATTTCAATTTGTATTTAAGCATATTTAGGAAGGGTCCTACGTTAGATTCATATAAACTTAGTGAAATACTTGAAAAAGTTAAAAAAAAATTGAGCAACAAATTCGTAATTACCGTATCTAATTAGAAACTACTTGGCGACAAATTATCCACCGGTTTCGATTTGTTCTTAAGTTTATTTAGTAGAGGTGCTTTGTTAACTTCATATGAACTTTGAGAAGTACTCAAAAACCATGTGCAACAAATTTTAAATTACCGTAACTAATTAGCAACAAATTAGCAATCCCCTGGGTTTCGATTTGATTTGGTAGTAACGCTTTGTTAACTTCATATGAACTTTTCGAAGCACTTGAATTTTTTTTATATTGAGTATAAAATTCAAAATTACGGTAAATATTTGGCAACAAATTTTCCACTGGGTTTTAATTTGTTTCTAGGCTTATTTGAGAGGGGTCCTTCGTTGATTGCATATAAAACTAGCTAATTACTTGAAAAAATTAAAAAAAAGAACAACAAATTCAAAATTATCGACCGGGATTCGATTTGTGTTTAAACGTATTTAGTAGGAATGCTTCGATATCTTCATATAAACTTAGGGAAGTACTTGAAAAATTAAAAAAAAATGAGCAGCAAATTCCGAATAACCGTAACTAATTCGTAACAATTTAGCATCAATTTGTTGCTAAATTGTTTCACTGGATTTCGAATCGTATTGTAGCTTCTTGTTTAGGAGGGATCCTTCGTTAATTTCATATGAACTTTGAGAAATACAAACATTGAGCATCAAATTCAAAATTACCGTAACTAATTAAAAACTATTTGGTGACAAATTATCCACTGGGTTTCGATTTGTTTTTAAGCTTATTTAGTGGGAATGTTTCATTAACTTCATACGAACAAAGATGGAAAAAATGAGCATCAAATTATCCACTATCGATCTGTATTTGAGCTTATTTAGTAGAGGTGCTTCGTTAACTTCATATGAAGTTGGTAAAGTACTTGAAAATAAAAAAAAACGTTCAAAAACTAATTTGAAATTACCGTTTACTAATTAGCAACTATTTAGCAACAAATTTTACACTGGATCTCGATTTGTATTTAAGCTTATTCGTTAACTTCATATGAACTTAGAGAAGTACTCAAAAACCATTGAGCAACAAATTCAAAATTACCGTAACTAATTAGAAACAAATTATCCACTGGGTTTCGATTTGTTTTTCGGTTTATTTACTAGGAAAAAAGGTGGGTTAGTAATGTTAGAGACATAACCGGATGATGTGAATACGAATGAAATGGATGGTTTAGTTTTTTTGATGATAAAGAATCTGAACTCTGGACCTGGAATTCTGGAGCTGAGTTTTGAACCTCATACTGAAACTCAATTTTAATGTTATATTCTAGAACTGATCACTGAATCTGTGTTCTGGAACTGAATTCGAGACAGGGATTCTAGTTCGGGACTGAACACCGAACTCTGGATCAGACTGCTGATTTGCAACAGAATTCCGATCCAGGATTTAGTTTGCAAATTCGGATCCAGAATTCAGCTCCGAAACTCGGTTCTAGAGTCTTGATCGGGAATAAAGTTAAAAAATCTTCTGAATCCTGAATGAATTAAATTTATAGAATTGTGGAATTTAGGAATTAAACTCTAAACCAGCATTCTGGAACTGAATTATGGAACTGGATTTCGGAAACATTTGAGAACTGAATTCTAGAATTACTACAGAACTCTGGATCCGAATTCCGGTCCTGAATTTTGGTCTATGGTTCAGAACTCAGTTTCAGAATTCTGGTTCTAGAATCAAGTTCTGTAATTCGGTTCCAGCTCTGGAACTCTATTGTGGCCCTGGATTTTGGACGAAATATTGAATTTTAGAGCTGGATTTAGGGAAAAAATCTGGTCTTGACTTCTAAAACATAATTAGTACTGAACACTAGACATGGATTCAGGACCTGGATTCTGATCTGAGTCTGGAATTTTTATCTTTTTCACTTATCAAATATATTAAACAACTTTAATTTCGAGTTAAACTACTGAAAATTATTTTCCACACTGCTTATCTTATCTCCGATAACTGAGAAAAAAAAATTATGTTGATACGTTAAATAAAACAAGAGATATTCACGATCTTGCTGCCCAATAGTAAAGTAAGACGTATTTACGTTTAAAAGATACGAGAAAAAAATGCGAAAATTTTCTAATTAGAATGTATCACACTGTAAACCTTAACTAAACTGATTTTTTTCACTTCCGATTCGTATATTTTAACAGATAAGTAATTCTTATAGTTCTTTAGATAACATTTGGAGTCATTAGACGGGTTGATTTTGTGTAATGTTCTTCGTCGTTGTTCACTTTTCGTTGTATTTTTCACTATTGCAAACGACCAGCAGCAGGACGAAGCAATCGCTCTTGTTTGAGGAGAAACTGGCTCTGCGAACGCCCCGCAGCAGAGTTGCTCACAGTGCCGATTGATTCCATACTGAACCAATTTTGTTTGAAGAGAGAAGAGTTATTTCCCATGATTTGAGTGATAAAATCATGATTGATTGTCATGACTTCGTGAGAAGATAGAATGATTGTTTCAGGATCTTTTAATCATAGTAACGGTAACGGATTTCTTTCCGGTAGTAGGGTATGGGCTTCCTATAAAATCTCATTTGTAAGGACGTTAAAAACCTGATTTAAAGAGAGCCAGAGATGCCATTTATACAAATTTATCTATATTGTATAGATTTTGGTGTTCGCATACTGATTTAAATCAGAGTACAGATTTTATACAGATTAGTACAGGATGTGAGTGAGAAGTAAAAAATTAGACTTTTCTCTCTGAGTGTCTATTAGTGTTTGATAGTGATTATTTAAAGGTTTATTAATCAAATTTCATTTTATTAGTGAAAACAGATAGAGAAGATGTTTGGATGTATGACACCGGTCGGAAGACGGCCAGTATGTAGACCATGTTCGATGTACGTTCTACCATGCCTAACCGTGTTTAGAGCTGTGTCTATCACAAGGTTCAGGGTGGCGAAATGGTAGCGCGTATGCACGGAATGCATAAGAACGTAGGTTCGAGTCCTGACTCTGAGCGTATCTTTTTCCAAAACATCATTTCTGTAAGTTCTAGCCAATTTCTCTGTAATGCCTCTGTTCAACCGAATGAGTTCGGTTCGATCGAATAGTGCTTTGATGATTGGGTTACTCATTGGGCAATTCATAGGGTTGGCGGTTCAATGCATTGGGCGCTGGTCTTACAAGTCAGATGTCGTATGTTCAAGCCCCGACCTGGAAGGATTCCTAGTGTCAGTAGGATCGTAGTACATCATTGCATAGGATTCTGTGCGCTATGAATCGGCTGCGAAGTCTGTTGAAACAGAAGGGCCAAATTCCACAAATAGGAATGTAATGCCAAGACTTGACTTGACACCTTTAAGATTCCACCAAATAACCGTCTCACCTTGCATTCATGCAATAAGGCCTCTCCAATTCCACATCTTCAGAATTTTTTTAATCTTCGAAACGTTCGTTTCCACCAGTAAATTGAAGTCGCTTCGTATTGTAAACCAGAAACAGAGCTTCCAGGAAAATACTTTTGTTAGGTATGAATGACGCCACTTTGTGGTAAAGCATACTCTACACCAATGGAAATGTACCGAACCAAAGACGCTAAACAGTTGACAGGGATCCTAGTCAGTGCGGTAAAAGTTCATTTCAATCGAATATTCTTTGATGAAAATGAAATTAATGGCCGTTTACTGTCAGCATAGCTTTTCTCATTCATTTTACTGTTGATGCCGAAGCTCCCAGAATTCATCATCAATTGAATAACCGTACCTAGTCACAGCTTGCTCAGTTTGTAGTGCCAAATAGTCTACCTGTTTCATTGTCTTCCTTGTCTTCACTGTGGGTAGTGAGCAAGTGCGAATGAATAGGCATAAACATCAACTCGATAACACAAAACTCTCTCCGATCATAATGATAAATAGAGGGTGGTGGTTTTCTATTTCGAGTTTTCAATTATCACCAGCAACTTAAAATCGATATTAAAAATGAAAACTGGAACAATTGGTTGATGTTTATTTTCTAATTAATATTTCAGTTATTATGACTGGTTTACCTTTCATCCATTATCTTGAACCAATTCGAATGTTAACATGAATCTCACTTGAAGGCCGCTCTCTCATTCAATTGTAAGAGATCTTTTGCTACTTTAAGAGATACAATGACGGTGGTTAAACTGAGCTTCGGTAGAGAGATAGAAGCGAATGACGGACGGAATGATGCCCATTCCGTGCGAATGCGAAGGGCGTGTGTTAGAATGTGAAGTTTACTGCAGTAGAGTGCTCGTCACACATTCGATTTCAATTGTTTCGTCGAAAAATCATGTCGCCAAAGCCATTTCGCCGAAACCGTTCAAATTGAAGGAATTAACTGCATTCCCATCCGCATTCAATTATGTTTTAGAATCTCTATTTATTCGATGAAATCAGGTCGCGATTTTTATCCACAGCACAATATGCATACATTCTTTCTGAATTCGAGTACACTGAGGTATTTTTTTATGCGACTTTTTATATCCGAATTTTCAGAGTTATGCGGTTTTTTTTATGCAAAGTTTCAGAGTTATGCGGTTTTTTATAGCGAATTTCCAGAGTTATGCGGTTTTTTATGCGAAGTTACAGAGTTATGCGTTTTTAATGCGAATTTTCAGAGTTATGCGGTTTTTTTATGCGGTACGTAAACTCGCATAAAAAAAGACTTCAGTGTACTTTGACTTGTGCACCGAAGCTGCGTGTATTTACACAGATTTCATATACGTCCAACTTTAAATTAGTATCTCTTGTCGCAGCGTTAGTGTCTTTTCCGTGCACATAAGTTACTGCACAGAAGAAAAGGAAACACTCAGCTCAGCTCTGAGATTTGTTGTTACTTCATCAGTTACAAAGTCTACAAGTATTTGCTTTGGTATACCAATCAGGTACATTTTTGCGGTACTTTTCCGTCGTTTAAAAATGCTATCCAAGCTCGCTTTGGTCGGTTTGTTCGGATCAAGTTATCTTATTAGGACCATGAAACCTAGCTGTGAGTAGATTCCTTGGCGAACGCAGTGACTGAGTAATGTTGGAGTCAAAAACAACGTCAAAAGATTTTCCTGAAACTGATCCCTGAAGCCCTATTTTATCTAAGAAAAAAAAAATGCAGACGACCTAATTAACTGCTCACGAAGTAAGACCAAACAAAATAACCATAAAATAACTTTTTTACCCACACACCGAAACAAAACCTCAACCGTAGTCGCCATCAAGGCGCACGTTGCTCTGAACCAATAATCCTGTTGCGGACAGCAGCCAGTCAAACCGAACCAGTGCTACTAGAGGTCCGTTTCAGGTGGGTGCGCAACGGGATGGAACAAATTGCAAACTCAACACCCCCAAAAAACCAAGCATATCCGCTTGAACGCTCCCCCCCCGAAGGTGTGTTAAAACTGCTACCGGACAGCTGAGTCGCAAATTTTACATTTTTATGCGTCCTTTCCCTCTTAGATCGGCTGTATCGACTGGACAATGATGGGTATAGTGAATGCCAGCCAACCACCCAACCATCCAGTAAATATTCGTCGGAATTTTAATGAATTATTCAGCTGAGCCCGATTTTCGTTACTAATAAAATGTAAATTGAACAGTTGCTTGTTTTTAGGCTGACGTCACCACCAGGGCGGAAGCAGCGTCGAAAGGGGATTAAATGACTATAATTTAATTACATGGATTCCACCCTAATGATGGTAATTTGAACATTTCATTTTCTGAATAAAATGTTTTAATTTTTACTCTAGTTTGGGTAAAAATTAGTACCCATTAGTGCGCTATCTATAGCTGTTCGCATTGAGCAGACAGTTGGGCAGACGTAAAGTTCAGCTCAACTTTAAATGACACGGTTTTCAACTACGTATTCGATCGAGAATGAAAAGTAGAGCAAACAAAAGAAAAAAGATGAGTTTTTCAATTTCATCATACACTCATAAATAAATTGACCAAAATCAATTAGGATCAAAGGAGGCGCTGAAAATTTTTTCACCTTTCAAAATTGTATTCCTCAAACGCACAATGGCCGCCTGGTTCCACCATTCCAGTACAAACCAGATCGTTTCTGTTTTCTGGAATGAGATCAGTGAAAGTGAAATTCTCGGAAGCGGATTGCCTTCAATTCAAGGAACACTTCCTTTCTAGGAAGTTTGTTATTGGGGCTTACGCCTTACCACGTTGCTGGGACTGTTGTTACGGTTTTTTCACGTAATGTTTCATGTGCACCTAGCGTAAGAATAACTCCTATTTATGGTTCCACAGCAAATCGCATTGCTAATGGCGCGAGGTGGTTTAATAATTATGAATGAGGTTGGATTAACACCAACACCAACTTGTTCCTATTGAATTCTCACTCATATGAAAGTTCGCTGAAATGTTTGTTTCCCGGTATTGCAAAGGGGTAGCGTAACTGAAAAGTTAAAGTTTCATTCATAAATATGTTAGTATAAGTATAATAAAAACAAATAGTTTCAGTTCGAAGAGTAGTGCATTAATACCTTTCCTCATTAGCATTTTACGCGAAAGTGAGGAGTTTTTTGAGTTTTTAATCGCCCTTTTCGGTATTTCCGAAACCGGTGATGGTGAGCTCAATTCACCCGCGTCCCTTGTAGCCGCTTTGAGTATGACTATTCAGCCGCAATTTAGACATTTTTTAGTCTGAATTACAGGGTTGTTACGAAAAATTTCAAAATCAAAACGTGCGATATTTTAGCGAAGCGTTTATACCACTATTTTTATGCAGGTGATACATTCCGCAGAACTTGAAAATCCACTTAAATATAATTGAAAAATCTACATAATTTTGATATATATAAACACAATAAATAAGTCTGCATACAACACGGTTGTATTTGAGAAACCCCATGCAAACGATTTCATTTTTATTTTCTATCTTTTTCGACATCCTGAGTTAGTTTATACTCTCTGATGTACGGAAAATGTTACAGTATAAATGAAATTGCATACAATTGTGTTTTTGAAAGAAGTTAAACAGATTTCAGCGAAGATAATTGTTTTCTTTCAACATCTTCTTGCTTGGCAATCTTTTTCTTCTCGGTATAAAAAATTTTAAGGTAGACCATATCAGTATGATCTGATATACTCTGTTTAATTTCAGTTTCAATTATTAATCGTCTGTTTTTAAGCGTTTGTTTTCTGAGAGTCTCAGAGTCTCAGTTGTCTGAATGTCTTTCTTTCCCCCCTCATCTTTTATTCTTTTATTTGGAGCAGGCTAAAGTCTACTGGAGTTAGTTTCTGACAAACTTGCTCTCCAGCAGGCATAAAACCTCCTCATCCTTTGCATCAACAGATTACAATCCTACAAATGAAACACTTTCTTTAAATCTAGTGCTTCTATAGTAATTAAATCTAATGAGTGATCTTACGTGATAGATGAAATTCAAAAGAATTAAAACATTAGTTAAATATGCGGTACATGCTAGCAATGGGCTCGTTATATCCATAACTAGTTCTAATATAGGGCGCCCGAAGAAAAAAATTGCAATGGCTCGGAGCAGTCGATTCGCGACACTGAAGTTAATCTGCCACAAAACTAGACTTACAAACATTGCGACGGACAAATAATAAATTCAGACCAATCAGTTTGCAGCGGTCATGGCCACTCGGTAAGTTTAAAGGATATCTCCATAGAGAGCGAATCGGACAAATTTGCGTTGAATCGTTTCAATGATTTAGATATCGTTTTGATAATAAGGTGACCAGATAACTGCAGCATATTCGAGAGTTGAGCAAACTACAGAGCTTGCAAGCAATGTACTTGATGTGAATTCTTTAGTAACGCGAAAAATAAATCCTAAAAGCTAAGAGGCTTTAGAAATAGTAAATTCTATGTGTTCCTTAAAATTTAACTTGGAATCCAGAAAAACACCCAAGTTCTTAACAGACGAAGCGCGTTCGAGAACAGTTTATGAAATATTATAGTCGAACTTGAATACAGACTATTTGCGACTAAAGAAGATGACGGAGTATTTAGTGGCATTTAAAACCATTTTGTTGATGTTACACCAATTAGTTAAACTGTTCTTGTAAGAACTCTGAATCAGCTGCAGATTTGATTATATGAAATATTTTAAAGTCATCGGCGAACGATAGTTTTATGCACTTGATCGACAAATTCAGATCGTTGAGATACAATAAAAATATAAACTTTCCAAGATGACTTCCTTGAGGAAGTTAAATATGATCGAAGCCAATTTAAAAAATGATCCGTTGAATCCCAAAATTTTCTTATATATTTTAGGAAAAATTCCAGAACGCAAAGAATAATTGAAAATGTTGGATGATGGAACCAACAAACTATTAGAACAATTTCTTATCACCACAGATTAACTTTCAAAGGGTTTAACTTTTTCTTCTTCGTTTCTTTTCTTGCCCAACTTCGCTTCCTGACCACCATGACCGTATTATCAAAGAATAGCATTCCATTTATTACTTTCTTTGTATTATTGAACGTGTTTTCACTGAGACGATATCATCCATCAGATATCGATATCTTCGAGTGCAAAAATATGCTTTCTATTTCCGCATTAAAATGGGGAAACGCAATCACATATATCGAAAAGTTTTTGTAATTTCTGGTAACAGCTCTGCTGAAATAGCAATAAGTACAATTCGAGATCGGAGAGCATAAAATCGAAATTTTGTCCACTGAAGAAAACATTTGCTAGAACCGCCTTTTCGTAAATTTTGGTTTTATTAAGGTGAAAAGCCACCAATTCGACCAGTTCGCTTATCTTTAATTTTTAGGGTTCATAAAAAGCTTCAAAAATTTGCAAAAAAAAATTATTTTTTTCGAGAAATTCGCGCGAATTCCACGCCATCCCATTAAAATCAGAGAAGAAACCGCGCTAAACTCGCGAAATCCGCGCCATCGTAACAACCCTGGAATTATTGACTTTGCCCACGTAGCAATCCGCAAACTATTTCTGCTACGACTTAGTCCAAACTATGTTGCAACAAGAGCACGAACATGTTTTTTTTATGTTTTTACTGGTTGAAACAGGGTGAGGGAAATGTTTTTTCATAACATAATTTGTTACCAAATAGTTATTTAAGTTTCCAATCATCACATATGTTTGTCATTTTGATCTAATTATCATTTATAAGTTACGCGGGAGATACGTACGATTTACAAAAAAGAGTAACTTCGGAAACCCGCGTGAAAAAAAAACCGCAAAACTAAAGAATTTTTTTTATGCCTTACATCTTAGAAACGGGAGATCTGGCGTAATCTTAAAAAATATTTTCGAAAAAAATCGAAGATTTACAGAGTTGACTTAAAAAAAAGCTGGAGTAGGTAATCCCAGAGACATATTCGCGAGATTGACGTAGGACTGCATTCGAGATGTGCATAGATAGCAATTGAATTAATACCGTTTAAGATTTGTAGTATTGAAAAGAACGCGTCATATTTTGCCTGCATGTATTGAGGCATGTTCAATCTGAATCAGGGTCATTTCGCCGAAAACCGTTTCGCCGAAAGGGACATTCCACCGAATGGGCCACTTCGCCGAATGCCATTTCGCCGAAAACCATTTCGTCGAAAGGGTCATTTCGCCGATTCCTGCAATTGTCCTAATAATATAATTGGAATTGATTTAAAATAAATACGAATGAATGATAATACGCTAACGCCCGTTTTGTTAACCTACAATTGTACTTCTTGAATAAAGATTGATTATTGTGCTCTTGTAAAGATTGATTCATGAACCTCAGAACGAAGCTCCCAAGGACTCTTGTTGACTGTTAGCCACTAAGCATCAAAGCAATTGCATAGGTGTATCTACCAAGCAAATATATGTAATATTTTCCGTTTACTAAGTGAAAAAATATCTAATGCGGCTTCGCCACATCGATTTGATTCGTGAGCTGTCCGTCCTCGCTACCGCACGTTCGGACTGAACGAAAGCAAAGAAACCTAGCTTTGAGTAGATCGGGCAAACGAGGCGGTTACAGGTTTGTATGCAAGATGCCGCCGCTTCCAACGGCGATGGCATTCGGTGAAATGACCCGCTCCCGTTCAAGCTTTCGTCAATATTTTACCAAGATAAAACTAAACAATTGGCCACATTTCTTTTATACACGGAAACAAATCCATTGCCGGTACCATGACTAGGAAATTATGAAAATCATGAAACATGTCTTCTTATGAGATCATGCTAATTACTGATGATTTTCTATGAGCAAAATGATTCACATTATGATTTTCATAATTTCTTGATCATGGTACCGGCTATAGATTTTAAACCGAGTATCTTCAAAATAACTCCACCCATATTAGGTTTTCAAAACTAAAACTTGCTGTTGAAAAGTTGTTTCATGAAAGATTTCCGATATGAAACTGTCACAGTGTTATTTGGGGTTCATTTCTAGTTCCTAGAGGTCATATTCTCATATTGTGGTATTTTCTTCCATATTAAAGACTGCTCGTGGCATTTTTCTTGAACTCAAAGCAACTGAATGTTGGTTTTGTTTGCATTCGTTTACGGATTATTTTTACTTCCGATTTGCATATTTCAAAGAAAAATAATTCTGGTAGTCCTTTGGGGAACCCTTGAAATTAATTGATTTTTCTGCGTCGCCCATATATCGGTGTATTTTTCTTGAATGCAAACGACCAGCAGCTGAATGATGACGCAATCGCTCATATATTCCATTATTTTTATTTATCTCAATATTTCAGTGAAAAACTATCAAAATACTGTACGGGATTCATTTCTGGCATTCAGAAGGGCCAAACTGTAGAATTATCTACGATATTTAACACTGTTCGGAGTATTTTTCTCGAACGCGATGCAGAAAAATGATAGCTCACGTTCGTTTGGTGCAATTTTCGCACAGCGAAAAGTGCACAAAGCTAATTAAATTATTCCAGATTTGCACTAAACGGAAGAGTTTCACCTTAGATTAGCAAAGAAGCAATCTTAATAGTTCATTAGATAACATTTAGAGCCATTAGAACGGCTGATTTTGTATAATGTTTCCCATCGTTGTCCATTTTCCGTTTTCTTTTTCTCCAATGCAAACGACTACCAGCAAGATGATGCAATCAGATGCAGGTGTAGGTTAAGTAGTTTCATCTGCACCTTTCTGCGCCTTTCTATGATAGACAAGTTAAAAAATATGAAAAAATTTCATAAAACTGAAATTATAGCAGCATAGTATGTTTGAGAAAGTTGTGTAGTTTTTAATGATGAAAAACTTTGTAAAACATGAAAAACTCATATAAATTGAAAATATATATATGTTTTCTTACAAAAACTGGTTTTAGGACACCGTTTTCAGAAAATACATTATATCATGAATTACACCCAAGTTACGAGAATAGTACCTTCTGCAAATTTGTTTGAAATGACTTTCTGAACAACTTTTTCGAAGTAACTTAGTCCCTATGTTGGCCCTGAACTAAAATGATATTTTTATCTCACTTTTAGGGGGATTAATCACATAAAAAAAAATTGCCGAAAGATGGCGTCTATCATTCTAAGCAACTTTGCTGAAGATACTGTACCTCGAAAACCACGTTTTTAATGAGTTATCAATTAAGAGTGTGAAATTGGACTTTTGAACCACTGTGCATAGGTTGATTTCCATCTGGATCCGATTTCCGGTTCGGGAGTTACGGGTAAAATGTGCAAAATGAACTAAAACCGTGAAATCGATTTTCTCAGAGACCGCTAACCCAATTTTCACTAGCGTGGGTTCAAATGAAAGGTCTTACAATCCCATATAATCCTACCAAATATCATCCGGATAGGACTTCCCGTTCCGGGATTTGCATTTCGATTACGTGTTTTTATACGTGATACGGAAAATTCAATCAAATACACTCAAATAGCCGTATAATTCTTGAATTGGATAGATTTGATTAGTTGATGACCAAGTACATTGATTTTGGGTACATCGGATCTTCGTTCCAGATTTCGGAAGTATCGAAAAAAAGTGATCTTGTGCTCCAAACCGGAAATCACTCCAATTTCTTAAAAACGGTTGAACCAGTTTTCATAATCTTGGATCCAAATGAAAGCTATTATGATCACATACAAAAACGTTGAATTTTGTTTGGATAGAACTTCCGGTTCCGTAGTTATGGGGTAAAATGTACAAAATATTGAAAATATATGTGCTAATTTTTCTTAAAGATGGCGTGACCGATCATATGATTATATACAGAACTTTTGAGTTTCTTCTGGATCCGACTTTCGGTTTCGGTATAATAGGATAAAGTGTGTTAAATATTTTGTACCATCACTTAAACGGGCGAAACAAACCCTTGTCTAAACTGGTCTCAAAACTATTCCTTTCGATAGTCATTATCAGTAGATGGCAAAAAAAAAACTGATTCCGGCTATTATGGTTCCCAGTTTCCAATTCCGAAGGCACCGGAAATAGTGGTCATATTATCCAAAATGGATCCCACTCACTTTTTTCTCAGTGATGGTTTGACCTATTTTCACAAACTTAGATTCAAATGAAAGACCCTGTGGTCCCACACGGAATTCGTGAATTTGATCTGAATCCGACTTCCGGTTCCGGAATTATAGGGTGCAGTGTGTTTATAAATATAATATGCTTCTTTAACATCTCCGAATATAAATAACCGTTCACATTAGTTGATTGATTGTGTGAATTGTACAACTTGTACTGCTTCGCTTCTAGAATTTCAACGGAGCATCTACATTGAAGTATGAATTCGGAACTAGCTCCGAATTCAGATTCAAAATTAAGGTTCGGAATCCAAATGAAGAATTCAGTTCTTTCCTTTAGTTGTAGAATTCTGGAACTGAACTCATTTTCACAATTCATGATCCAAATTTAATTCTAGAACTGAATACTTAACTTGAGTTCCCAACCTGTCCTAAATCCTGTTCTAAAATCTTGTTCCAGAACACAAATTCTGGTTCAGATCTAAGATTTAGCTCCAAAATCCTCCGTATTCTGATAATGAATTTTGTTTCGGAATTTTGAATTTTTATTCCAGAATGAGAAATCTGGATGCGAAGGGCACTAGATTTACTTTCAAATCTAGTCAAGGAACCAGTTCCGAAAATCTAGCACCAGATTCTAGAATTAGGATTTAGTTTTGGAGTCAAAGTTTTAATGTTTGAACCGGTATTCTGGAACTAAATTCAGAAACTAAATTCCAAAACTACATTCTAATGCCAAAATTAAGCTCGAAATTCAGTTCCAAAATCTAACCAAAATGAGGCTTTACAAGCAAATGATAGCGCAACCTGAGCGTTTGAGGCTTTATACCACACAGAAGATCTGTTTTGGCTGCTGTGCTGATTAACTACTGACTACTCGCTTCGCCTGAGACTACCTAAAAGAACCGTCGTCCCAGTGCGAAAAAGGTAAGCAAGCTTGATGAGTTTTCCTCGTTGTTAGTAAAAGTTTTAATAAACTCTGTTTTTGAGTTGTTTATGGCTATCTAACACTATTGAAAATTTTATCACAAATTCCTGATCGTATTTCCGATAGCTTGCAGAAAAAAAAATGTTGTTGGGTTGAGCACTACAAGACATATTCACGATTTAGTTCTTCCCATTCTTGTACGGGGTAAATCTTGAAAAGGCGCCCCATAGTAAAGTAAGTCGTATTCACGACAAAAAATCGCTCCTTCGCACATTGTCACTTACCAAAACACACCCCTGAAATTGAAGGCTTTCACACTCTAACTCTGGAACCGAAAAACAGATTCAGATAAAATTAAAAAAGTAGCCTACGGAACGACCATAAGTCCTTTCTTCGTTTGTGAAAATCGGTTCAGTCATCTTCGAGAAAATCAAGTGCATATTTATCGGACTTTATTATCCAGTCCCTCCAGGCCTCGGATCAAAAGTCCGTTCCTCAAAGCGATTGCATAGTCATTCGGTATGAGAAAGGAAAAAAAATAAACTCAGTGAAATGCAAAATGGAAGTTATCCTTTCGTCAGACAACTAAAAGTGAACCAGTGAACCATTCCGTCGGCAAACAACTCTACACATGCATTGGTCCATAAATTTTGTTCAAACAGGAATCGATTTCAATCCGTTCCGTTATTCGTACCATCTGAAGTATCTATTGTTCAACGCTGGAAAACGTAACGAAGGAGATGATAGAGGATCCGAGCAAGCAAAACGAATGATGCCACATTCGAAGGTAGAAACTGTGAGCTTCTTCTGCTGAATTTATTTTCCTAGAGGGGTTGAAGAAAACTGTTTACTCTACTACTTTATTAGTATTTTGTCTGTGCAAGCTAAAACCCTACTGGTTCGATTGATTCTGCTAACTGTAAAGCTATTTTTAAATGAACAATCTAACAAAGAAACAAACCCTAACAATGTTGATCCGATACTGGACGAAGATCAAAAGTTGCTGAAGCAGTAAAGTAGACAGGCCTTTCGGATTGACAAAACTCTGGACACGAAGTTAGGGTTGAGAAACTATACAAATTAATCAGAATAATCTAGGAAAGACAGAAAATGTCGTGTCGGACTGCAAGGAGAAGATCTCATATGTCCAATCTATAATTGGAGCCATAGTTTGTAGACAAAATACGTACGCCTTTCAAAGGCCTTTCTAATCTATAATTTGTCGCAGAGCTTCAAAACAAAATACGCCTTTCACACAGCCAACTTGGCAACATAAAGTGTAATTAAACTGTTCTCAAATAAACCAATCAGGAATTTGAAAGAATACACGACTGCAATTTGTTTACCACCACAGAAGCCAAGCCTCTGTTGTCGTTCGCAATAAACTTCCTTGGCCTACTTTGTCTCGACGAAGGATTTAAGACAGGCTTAACACAAACTGTGCTCCAAACAAAAACAGCAGGCGGTGACTTTCGACGAAAGCTGCTTGCTTCCAGCTCACTTGGTGCGAAACTGAAGCGTGCTCGGAAAGTGGAAAAAAAGAAAATTGTTTGGGAAAGTTGATAATATCATTTTGTTGATGCACTTTAATTATGTTTCCTTTGTTTAAATTTCATCAAGATAAATTGAGCGGTTTTGATGGTTTGTGCTAATAGAACATGACAAATTTTCACTAGTTTTACGTTTCGTCTTCGAACGTATTGAAACGCGAAAAAAGATTAAAGCCCTAAATAACAATTAAATTTCAACGATCAAAACGTTGTTGCTTTATTTTCGTCTGAGATATTGGCGATGTAAAAGTGATTTGCAAGTAGCATTAGCATTTACTTCACGACTGCTTAGCGGTTCTGTTTTTTGTTGAACAGCGGGAAAGAACTAGTAATTCAACATAAACCGTTAGTGCAAGTGATGAATCAAAGGCGAAACGTAAAACAAAAAAATAATATTTAATATTTGAATATTTTTAATCAGCGACGCCATGAAACTAGTTTTTAGTGCATATAGTAAGAGTATGTGATCACAAGTTCCTATTTCATGACTTTCCATGTGTCTATGATGACATTTCGAATAGAGCGGAGTCGACTGCCTGCTATCGCTTTCTGCGTTAGCAGCAGAATGAGAGGGTGAGAATTGGTTTGTATGTAATAATTCATTTGAAACGCGAAAATTATTGAAAATCCTTCAATTAGGTCAAGTATTGCGCCTTGACGTCCGCTATTGCTGAAGTGTATTAAAGCCTTAATGTGACTTTAAATTGTCAACTTGTTTTACGAAAACCATCTGCAACATTCCTCCAATTCATAAATTAGTATTTTGCTTATCATCCTTATATAATTTGACGCCTAAAGCAAAATACGTCTTATGAGTAAGAATCGGGTTTGGTGTATAAGTAATAATTCTATTTTTAATATTAGTGTTTTATGCATGAGCGTCTATAGTAAAAATATTCAGAAATGTGCAATATCATACTATGTTCCAGGGGTGGAAATAAACAAATTTTTGATTCACAGTGAATAAAAATAGTCAGTATTATCTTTGCATATCACATACCTTATGATCAAAAAAGAACCGGAATTTTCATTTTAAAATTCCCGCGCTTGTCCAATCGGTAAACTTTTATTCTCTCAACGTTGGCAACACTTTTATACACATTCTGTCAAATGTTGACGCATATCGTACGATTAGTTTTTGTTTGGTGTCTATACAAAGAAGTTGAAAAATTTCCCTGATTATCGCTCAATTTTCTCGGATATGGATTATCCGATATCAATAATTTTGGGCTCGTTGGGTGAGTTTATTTCGTCGGTCGCATCGAAATTCCATGCGCTGTGATGTATTTGGAATTTATTCCGCAATACCGTCGCGGTGGAGTCATATCATTCATAAAAAACAGCTAATAATATTAACATGTGCGATGAATAATCATTATAATGATAAGAAAAACATGTCCAATCACAAAGCGTGCTATGCAGCTGATTAATTTTAGCTTGAATATCAAACACAGAAGTAACAGGAGTGCAGGATTTTGCTACACCAATTCAATCGCACCATTCAAACGCTGCGTCAAATACTGCGCTCATAACAACTTTGTCTTGAATCGTGAAAATCGAACGATACCAGTTCCATTCTGGAGTTATAGACCATTATAACTTTAGATTTTTACATCGTGATTCAAATGAGCGACAACAAAACCTAATTATCAACAATTGTGCCATACGCCAAGAAAGGTAATTAAACAACAAGTCTCAGAAAACACAACTGCCAAAAAAAGTACGGGTGTGTAATGTCAGAGACATAACTGGATGTCGTGAATACGGATAATACTGACACGATTTCTTTACACTTTCGAATTCGAATTGATAGTTGATCGATTGTGTGAAGATATGTGCCTCACTACCTCAAAATCGTCGTCCACACTGTTCAAAATATTATCCTAAATTCCTGATCATATTTTTGATGAAATAGTGAAAGAATTATGTTGCTGCCATTAATACAAGTCGAAATATTCACGATAAAGTTCTGCCTATTCTTCCATATGGCCAATTTCGAAAAGGCGCCCCATTGTAAAGTAAGTCGAACCTATTTGAAGAGTTCTGGAATTAGGAACTGGACCTGAGTTCAAGAACTAAATTTAGAACCAAGAACAGACTCAGAGATCAGTTGCAATTCTAAAACTATAATTTCGAAACTGAAATCAGTTCCGGAATATAGTTCCAGAATCCAGTTTCAGCATGCAGGCTCTGAATTCTAAACCTATATTCCGGAACTAAAATCTGAAACTTGAAGACGACTTCTCGCTACGACTACCGAAAAGCAAATGAGAACTGCTCTCATTATAGACGACCGCTGCTCCCGACGATTGAAGTCCAAATGAAAGCACGACCTAAGCGTTTGAGGCTTTATACCACGCAAAAGGTCTGCTTTCATTGCCACTGCTCCACCTGACGACTGAAGTCCAAATGAGAGTTGCGACCTGAGCGTTTGAGGTTTTTAACCACGCAGAAGGTGCACTCTCCAAAGTTGCTGGTCCCACGACGTCTGCTTGCATCCAATGCACGAAAAGAAATGATCGAATTTCGCATTTATGCATAAATATCTGTTTATTAATCTTATTTTTGTGTATTACATCAACATTTTACAGTACAAGTGTTTTGACCCTTTGGCCTTTCATCTTTGTTGTTCATACGATTCGTTATTAATATTAGGTGTTTTAGTTACTCTTGTTTTAGATACTAATGTTTAATCATAATATTTATTTTAATTATTAATAAAATATCTACCTACTTATAACTATCCCTAACCTAATACGTACAAATTTTGAATTATTTGTATTTCAGAGATTGAGCACCTCTCTTCAAATTTCGTGCAGTATTGTTCGAATTTTTGTTCTAGTATATCCAGTGAGGCCATCTCATGTACTTCACTAGTCCTTGTCCAAGGGGGTAGATTTAGAATCATCTTTAAGATCTTACTTTGAATGCGCTGGAGCCTAAGTTTGTGTGTTCGTGCACAGCCCCGCCAAACAGGGACTGCGTATTCAATTGCGGGGTAGATGATTTGTTTATAGACAGCCATCTGATTCTTCAGGCATAGTTTAGATGTTCTACAAATCAGCGGATACAGAGACCTAATGAGTATGCTGCATTTTTGAACGATTTTGTCAACATGTGACCTGAATATCAGATGTCTGTCAAAGGTGAGTCCTAGATAGATAACTTCATCGGACCATTGAATGACCTCATCACCGAATCGTATTCGGCATTCGTCTGATGGAACAAGTTTTGGAGATCTTGAATGTGAAAACAAGATGACCTGAGTTTTTGCTGCATTGATCACAATTTTCCAGCTTGTAAAATATTCAGTTAGAGCGTCCAGACCTGTCTGTAGTTTATTCTTCAGAGCATTAATGACACGACCTTTTTAAAGAATGGCAGTATCATCAGCAAATTGTGACAGAACACCACCACCTGGAAGAGGTGGGATGTCTGATGTGAAAATGTTGTATAGAATGGGACTTAGGATACTTCCCTGGGGTACACCAGCAGGAATAGTAAATCTTTCTGAAAGTGCATTATTCAGAGAAACCTGGAATGCTCTATCTGCAAGATAATTTTTGATAATTTTAATAAGATACATGGGAAAATTATACCGATGCAGTTTGAACACCAGTCCATCGTGCCACACATTATCGAATGCCTTTTCAATATCCAATATTGCCATGGCAGTCGTTTTGGACACTGATTTGTTTTGCTGGATGACGTTGTTAACCCTTGTGAGTTGGATGATGGTGGATCTTCCTTTCCGGAACCCAAACTGTTCTTCCACAAATATATCCTGTTCATCTGCGAAAGCTTTGTATTGACTTTGTATTGACTTTTCAAACAGCTTGGATAGGGCAGAGAGTAAGCTGATGGGCCGATAGCTCTTGGAAAAGGAAGGATCTTTCCCCGGTTTCAAAACTGGGATAACTTTAGCTAACTTCCACATTGAAGGGAAGTAACCAAGCTCCCAGCACCTGTTAAAAATTTTAGCTAAGAAGACAAATGAGCGAAACTCAAATGTTTCAGCTCAATGTTGAATGTGTTGTCGAAACCGGGGGCCTTCATATTTTTGGATTTTTTCACAAAAGCCATCAGCTCATTCGCATTGACTCTACTTTCCTCAGGAATCAAGCTGTCTGATTGGTCAACCTCAGCTACGCTATCAGCAACGGCTCTTTCATGTGGACTAACAATGTTGAGTCCTAAATTGTGAGAACACACAAACTGCTGGCCTAGTGCATTTGCCTTCTCTACTGGTGTGATTAAAGGTATTCCTTCAGCTGCGTCCTGGGGTGACATCAGCGGAGGAATAGGCTTCGGTTTTTTCTTAAGCACCTTCGTTAAGGACCAGAAGGGCTTTGAATGTGGGAGAATTTCTTGAAGCTTTTGCTGGAAGTTCCTGTTGCGAAGCTCAGATATCCGTTCCTGGATTATCCTAGTTAAGTTGTTATAAGTAGTCTTCCTATCTAGGATGCCAGTTCGTTGATACTGCCTCCGGTAGATATTCCGAAGTCGGATGAGTTTCTTGGTGACACTGTCGATTTGAAGAGAGGAACTCGGCATATGTTGTACTGGAACCGTCCTATCACGAGCGACTGTGATTGAATGCTGGAAGGAAGATAGGGCTGCATCGATTTCCATCGGGGAATCAAGTGGCAAATCGATATTAATAAGTTGGTCGGCGATATGTTGAAATTGGACCAAATCGGTGCGATAATAGTTCCTCCGAGGTTGAATAGGCACTGTTTCTGGTGAAGATCCCAACGTCAATATTACTGGAAAGTGGTCAGAAGAGAGCTCGTAGAAGACAACCGGAGAGCTGTCTATGGCGATGTTGCTGATGAATATATCCAAAATGGAATGAACTCCCGATCTGGAAAGTCGCGTTGGTTGATCCGGAGCGATGATGTTGTATTGTCCAGCTTCGTAATCTTCGGCAAGTACGAATCCGTTTCGATTCTGTCTTCTGTTTCCCCACAGCTCATGCCGTGCGTTCAGGTCCCCAGCAATGATGAATTTGTTCTGTCGTCAAGTGAGCATAGCCAGATCTCGCTTCAATGATGCACACGTACCATCTCGAAGATTGGTTTGTTTGGGGCAGTACGCTGCAATGATGATGATGGGTCCCATCGTCGTTGTATTCTCAATTCCGATGGCTTCTATGAGTTGCAATTTAAAGGCTGACAGAAGCCTGTGCTGAATGGATCGTTTAACGGCAATGGCAACTCCCCCTCCTCTGGTAGTTGTCCTGTCGAGCCTGTGAATCCTGTAATTGGAAATAAAAATAGAAATTTCAGGTTTAAGATGAGTTTCAGTTAAAATAGCAATATCGGCATTCTTCTCTTGAAGAAAGTCGGACAATTCAGCAGTTTTGCTCCTGAGTGAGCAAGCATTCCAATTTACTATAACCAACTCATTATATTGCATATTCGATGATGAATTTGCCTAAGGCGTTGATTTGATCTAACCGCGTTCTGCAGTTTCGTAGTTTTGTTGTCATTGTTTCAAAAATGACGATCAGTTGTTCAGCAGAGAATAAATCACCAGAGTCATCCTTTGCTTGTGGTTGATTATTGCCCCATCCAGGAGGGATTCTTGAGGAAGATTCTTTTCGAGATCCAGCGGCTGAAGTCTTTGGATTGCTGCGAGGAAGCGGCGGCAAATTCGGAATATCCCTCTTCGGTGGGAGCCGTGGGAAATTAACTTCATCCTTCTGTGGAACATTCTTCCGCGTTGATTGTTTGCGGGACGCCTGTTGTCGAATTTTTGTGAACTCAGCACGTTTGGGACACGATTTGCTAGTAGATGGATGGTCGCCATCACAGTTCACACATTTTACAGCGATGTCATCTAGTAGGCAATCGTTGGTATTGTGTGGTTCGGCACATTTCCCGCACCGACTTTTCATGTGGCAATTCCTCGCTCCATGGCCGTAGTTCAAACAGTTCGTGCACTGTGTGACATCCCGATGTACCGGTTTATACTTTTGCCATGCGTATTACATCAACATTTTACAGTACAAGTGTTTTGACCCTTTGGCCTTTCATCTTTGTTGTTCATACGATTCGTTATTAATATTAGGTGTTTTAGTTACTCTTGTTTTAGATACTAATGTTTAATCATAATATTTATTTTAATTATTAATAAAATATCTACCTACTTATAACTATCCCTAACCTAATACGTACAAATTTTGAATTATTTGTATTTCAGAGATTGAGCACCTCTCTTCAAATTTCGTGCAGTATTGTTCGAATTTTTGTTCTAGTATATCCAGTGAGGCCATCTCATGTACTTCACTAGTCCTTGTCCAAGGGGGTAGATTTAGAATCATCTTTAAGATCTTACTTTGAATGCGCTGGAGCCTAAGTTTGTGTGTTCGTGCACAGCCCCGCCAAACAGGGACTGCGTATTCAATTGCGGGGTAGATGATTTGTTTATAGACAGCCATCTGATTCTTCAGGCATAGTTTAGATGTTCTACAAATCAGCGGATACAGAGACCTAATGAGTATGCTGCATTTTTGAACGATTTTGTCAACATGTGACCTGAATATCAGATGTCTGTCAAAGGTGAGTCCTAGATAGATAACTTCATCGGACCATTGAATGACCTCATCACCGAATCGTATTCGGCATTCGTCTGATGGAACAAGTTTTGGAGATCTTGAATGTGAAAACAAGATGACCTGAGTTTTTGCTGCATTGATCACAATTTTCCAGCTTGTAAAATATTCAGTTAGAGCGTCCAGACCTGTCTGTAGTTTATTCTTCAGAGCATTAATGACACGACCTTTTTAAAGAATGGCAGTATCATCAGCAAATTGTGACAGAACACCACCACCTGGAAGAGGTGGGATGTCTGATGTGAAAATGTTGTATAGAATGGGACTTAGGATACTTCCCTGGGGTACACCAGCAGGAATAGTAAATCTTTCTGAAAGTGCATTATTCAGAGAAACCTGGAATGCTCTATCTGCAAGATAATTTTTGATAATTTTAATAAGATACATGGGAAAATTATACCGATGCAGTTTGAACACCAGTCCATCGTGCCACACATTATCGAATGCCTTTTCAATATCCAATATTGCCATGGCAGTCGTTTTGGACACTGATTTGTTTTGCTGGATGACGTTGTTAACCCTTGTGAGTTGGATGATGGTGGATCTTCCTTTCCGGAACCCAAACTGTTCTTCCACAAATATATCCTGTTCATCTGCGAAAGCTTTGTATTGACTTTGTATTGACTTTTCAAACAGCTTGGATAGGGCAGAGAGTAAGCTGATGGGCCGATAGCTCTTGGAAAAGGAAGGATCTTTCCCCGGTTTCAAAACTGGGATAACTTTAGCTAACTTCCACATTGAAGGGAAGTAACCAAGCTCCCAGCACCTGTTAAAAATTTTAGCTAAGAAGACAAATGAGCGAAACTCAAATGTTTCAGCTCAATGTTGAATGTGTTGTCGAAACCGGGGGCCTTCATATTTTTGGATTTTTTCACAAAAGCCATCAGCTCATTCGCATTGACTCTACTTTCCTCAGGAATCAAGCTGTCTGATTGGTCAACCTCAGCTACGCTATCAGCAACGGCTCTTTCATGTGGACTAACAATGTTGAGTCCTAAATTGTGAGAACACACAAACTGCTGGCCTAGTGCATTTGCCTTCTCTACTGGTGTGATTAAAGGTATTCCTTCAGCTGCGTCCTGGGGTGACATCAGCGGAGGAATAGGCTTCGGTTTTTTCTTAAGCACCTTCGTTAAGGACCAGAAGGGCTTTGAATGTGGGAGAATTTCTTGAAGCTTTTGCTGGAAGTTCCTGTTGCGAAGCTCAGATATCCGTTCCTGGATTATCCTAGTTAAGTTGTTATAAGTAGTCTTCCTATCTAGGATGCCAGTTCGTTGATACTGCCTCCGGTAGATATTCCGAAGTCGGATGAGTTTCTTGGTGACACTGTCGATTTGAAGAGAGGAACTCGGCATATGTTGTACTGGAACCGTCCTATCACGAGCGACTGTGATTGAATGCTGGAAGGAAGATAGGGCTGCATCGATTTCCATCGGGGAATCAAGTGGCAAATCGATATTAATAAGTTGGTCGGCGATATGTTGAAATTGGACCAAATCGGTGCGATAATAGTTCCTCCGAGGTTGAATAGGCACTGTTTCTGGTGAAGATCCCAACGTCAATATTACTGGAAAGTGGTCAGAAGAGAGCTCGTAGAAGACAACCGGAGAGCTGTCTATGGCGATGTTGCTGATGAATATATCCAAAATGGAATGAACTCCCGATCTGGAAAGTCGCGTTGGTTGATCCGGAGCGATGATGTTGTATTGTCCAGCTTCGTAATCTTCGGCAAGTACGAATCCGTTTCGATTCTGTCTTCTGTTTCCCCACAGCTCATGCCGTGCGTTCAGGTCCCCAGCAATGATGAATTTGTTCTGTCGTCAAGTGAGCATAGCCAGATCTCGCTTCAATGATGCACACGTACCATCTCGAAGATTGGTTTGTTTGGGGCAGTACGCTGCAATGATGATGATGGGTCCCATCGTCGTTGTATTCTCAATTCCGATGGCTTCTATGAGTTGCAATTTAAAGGCTGACAGAAGCCTGTGCTGAATGGATCGTTTAACGGCAATGGCAACTCCCCCTCCTCTGGTAGTTGTCCTGTCGAGCCTGTGAATCCTGTAATTGGAAATAAAAATAGAAATTTCAGGTTTAAGATGAGTTTCAGTTAAAATAGCAATATCGGCATTCTTCTCTTGAAGAAAGTCGGACAATTCAGCAGTTTTGCTCCTGAGTGAGCAAGCATTCCAATTTACTATAACCAACTCATTATATTGCATATTCGATGATGAATTTGCCTAAGGCGTTGATTTGATCTAACCGCGTTCTGCAGTTTCGTAGTTTTGTTGTCATTGTTTCAAAAATGACGATCAGTTGTTCAGCAGAGAATAAATCACCAGAGTCATCCTTTGCTTGTGGTTGATTATTGCCCCATCCAGGAGGGATTCTTGAGGAAGATTCTTTTCGAGATCCAGCGGCTGAAGTCTTTGGATTGCTGCGAGGAAGCGGCGGCAAATTCGGAATATCCCTCTTCGGTGGGAGCCGTGGGAAATTAACTTCATCCTTCTGTGGAACATTCTTCCGCGTTGATTGTTTGCGGGACGCCTGTTGTCGAATTTTTGTGAACTCAGCACGTTTGGGACACGATTTGCTAGTAGATGGATGGTCGCCATCACAGTTCACACATTTTACAGCGATGTCATCTAGTAGGCAATCGTTGGTATTGTGTGGTTCGGCACATTTCCCGCACCGACTTTTCATGTGGCAATTCCTCGCTCCATGGCCGTAGTTCAAACAGTTCGTGCACTGTGTGACATCCCGATGTACCGGTTTATACTTTTGCCATTCGATGATTATGTGAAATAACGATTTAATCGTTTTCAGTTGACTCATGGTGATGGAGCCCTTCTCCAGATGAATCAGGTACAGTTGATCTCTAAACTTTTTGTCCGTATTATGTCGCTTCATTTTGAAGACCATCAAATGCTTTAGTCCAGCCTCCGACAGTGCCTGCTTTAGTTCGGCTTCCATCATGTCGGGAAGTCCTCGAAGTACAACCTTCATAGGTTTGTTGGCGGCAATATCGTGTGTGAAGTATTCCGCTTTTGTCTGCTTCAGATAACATTCCACTCCTTTGTAGTGGTTCAAAGCCGGAACAGTTATTTTGTAGCCTTCAGTACATAAACGGATTGTTGCCTGTAGTCCTTTGCTGATCAGTGTGTTGAAATCCGAGCGTAGAGTTGGTGGGAAGCCCTTCAGGTAGAAAGGCGGCATTTTTTCCTTCTTCTGCAGTTCCTCTTCGACATCAACTGGCAGATCAGCATATTGGTTTTTACTCAGCAAACGGTCGTTTACCTGTACATCACTTGGCTTCAGACGCTTAGCATCCTTTGGATCCTTCTCGGATCTATGGCGGTTTTTACCCATAGCTTGGGTAGGTAGACAACTGCGAATAAAAAATAAAACAAAATCGAAATTAGTCGTAGTAGGTTATTCGTCTATCCACATCGAGTGTTAGATGACGAATGATCGAATTTCGACCACGGTTCCCCTTTTATACGCAGTCAGTTGAAGATTTGTGCCTGACTACCTCAAAATCGTCGTCCTTGCGCGAAAAACCCAAGCAAAAGTAAAGAGTTTTCCACGTTGTTTTAAAATTTTCAGAAAACCTAATTTTTGAGTTGCTTGTGGTTATCTCACACTGTTCAAAATATTATCCTAAATTCCTGATCATATTTTTGATGAAATCAATTGCAAGAGATCGAATGTCTTTCGGTAATGTTTGAATCCATTTGATGCAAACATTACATTTAGGCGGGGCTGTTGGATGGAACGATGACCTCAGAACACGATTTGCTCTGTTTAGGAAATGGGTCATCGGAATTCGATTGAGTACACACCTCCCTGAGTCCGGGACTACAGTTATGTGCATGTATAAACAATACACATGGAAACATTTTTTTTGCGGTAATTTGTAGAGGATAAAATTGGCTTTGATTTTACGTTTCACCTTTGACTCATCACAATATTCAGAAAGTTTCATTCAAATCTGAAAGTATGTTATTCAACCTTAGAACCAATAGAATGACAGCTCTATAAGCCCCAGTCAAATAAAAGTAGAATCAAAAGTATTTTAGCACGATTATTACCGAATGCTAAGGCAACATCGCGATTTTCGGCTGAATGATGGCCTAGAAATGCTATACATCAGAGCTTACCATAAATTTAGCCTACCGAATGGATGTTTATAACGTCTATAAAAGTGACTATCCTTGATAAATGAACTTAGACTTACAAAAGTCCTAACACCTACTGATTGGGTGTGAAACGGAATGATTTTATTGTCACTGGATGGGATTGTGACAATATTTATGGGTCTTTTTTTTGGGCACGCTTCCCCTTAATGTATCGATGTTTGTGCAGTTCGTTTACGATGTTCATACTTTATTTCGTTTGTTTGTTTGCGATACGTGATTTCGGATTTAAAAAGATGTGTATGTAGTAGGCCATCAGATTTTGCGGCCTCGGGTACTTTTTTTGCAGACGGAACAGCAGGCTCTGAATTTCGTTTGTACGTGTTTACCATCGTTTTCAGATTGCACCGGGAGCTTCATCGTGAGCAGAAATAGTTCGGCTTTCATTGCAGTCGCTCGCGCTAGAGGTAGCACATTCACATAAATATTAAAGAATGTGTACGAAGAAGACAAACCAACCAACATACAGTGGTGAGCAGTAGTGAAATTTTTGTGTTCACCAGCGAGAATATTTCCACACAAAACACAGCCACATTTCGTACTCATGATGAAATAACAATAAACCGGAAAGTGGAATAAACTTTTCGGATGACTGCCTGGCTGCACACGCTATTGTTGACAGTTTGTCACTTGGAGTTTCGCTTTCACCGGTGCGCACACAACATAACCCAGTGCTCGGAACAGGTGTTGACAGGAAGTTTTTTTTTGGTTCGTCTTCGGTAAACTTGGAACGCTATTATGTTGCATATCTAACCTCACTTTGCAAGCATCAGGCAAAGCTTTAATGGTATGACCTTTTATTCAAAGTACAAACGAAGGTTAAACAGATTTATTTTTTCGGCATGCTAACTACAGGACATGCATTTTTCCAAAATCATTTTTAGTTCACAGTCCAAAGTGATTGCTCCCTTGCTCAAAGATGGATTACCGAAAAAAGTTGTGCGCAGCTATTATTGTTGCTATACAATCAGAAAAAAACATGTGGTTCGTCGATATTGGGTGGAAGACTGGTTGGAAACTGCTTTAAAGGATGAGGGAGATTACAAAAATTACTTCCGGATGAACGACGAAACTTTTATGAAGCTTCTCCGGTTGATTGAACCATACATAAACGAAACAAGATACAGTCATGCGTCGAAGTTCGCCAGCAAGTGGAAGACTTGCCCTAACGTTAAGGTATTTAGCAACTGGGAGAAGTTTCGGTTGATCTTAAATACTCTGCAATAATGTCTCCAGCGGTTATCGATACATGCGAGTCTTTGATCTTTGTTCTTCAAAATTGCATCAAAGTATGTCAAGACTAAAGACTGTCCCAGAAAGTATGTGTAGAAGAGATACGAAATAATAACTAAAAATTGCACAAATTATAAAATAAATGATAATTGTAAATATAATATTAATAAATCCTAATTTAAA
Source organism: Malaya genurostris (assembly GCF_030247185.1). Classification (NCBI taxonomy): domain Eukaryota; kingdom Metazoa; phylum Arthropoda; class Insecta; order Diptera; family Culicidae; genus Malaya; species Malaya genurostris. The sequence continues at coordinate 20,973,398 of NC_080570.1, forward strand.
TCACAATACGCTATTTGAATAATTATTTCATTACGACATTTATGATTGCCGCTTGAAGTAGCAAACATCGCGTTCCCCATATTACGGCTCATCACTTGTGGCATTTCTAGCAGCAAAGAACAACCAATGGCAGAGCGAGCTTTCTGATAACCTTCCTATAAAACTAGAAGGGCAACCTCAACCAGCTCATTCGATATTCGGACGCCGTGACGATCAGAAGCAGGTAGCAGCCACAAGAAAAACGAAGCAAGTTCTGGAAGAGAGAGCCCTCTTATTAAAGCAGCGCAATCTCAACCAGCTCATTCGTATTGCGAACGACGGTCTCATCAGAAGCAGCCACCAGGAAAACGAAGCGAGTTCTGGAAGAGAGAGCCCTCTTATTAAAGCAGCGCAATCTCAACCAGCTCATTCGTATTGCGAACGACGGTCTCATCAGAAGCAGCCACCAGGAAAACGAAGCGAGTTCTGAAAGAGAAAGCCCTCTTATTAAAGCAGCGCAATCTCAACCAGCTCATTCGTATTTCGGTCACCGTGACGACAGGTAGCAGCAAAACCAGCACTAACTTCTGAGGACGCCGTGACGATTAGCATCAACCAAGGACACCCACCGAGGGCCAAACGACGCACAGACACAACATGGCCAATCACGACAGTATGGACGCACTTTGATTTCGCTGTAAATAATTCACAAGTGTTAGATATTCAAATTATATTCGATATACTGATAATATTAGACTACAACAACAGAATATTATTCTCAACATTGGATACTTAGCCATTGTAGACTAGCTGGCGCACCTTCTTGCGAACGTTCCTCATTAAATTCCGTACAGACTTCTTGGCGACAAGTTTGACACTTCTTTCCAATCTTTTTCGAACTGTTGAATGGTTTCGGCTGACGAGACATGTTTCCTAAGATGTGCATTCGTTAATGCCCAAAACTCCTCAATTGGTCGAAGTTGTGAGCAATTTGGTGGATTCATGTCTTTTGGGACGAAAGTGACATTTTTGGTAGTATACCATTCTACCGTTGATTTCGAGGAGTGGCAAGAAGCAAGATCTGGCCAGAAGACAACAGGATTCTTGTGGCTTCGAATCATGGGTAGAAGTCGTTTTTGTAAACATTCCTTGATGCATAACAGTTCGGCTGAAAAGTTCGTATCGTTTAATAGAAACACACATTTTTATGCAACGCACATCACCATAATTGCCATCAGAGGCGATACAGCGATTATAGCGATCTTCCAACTTTCGATACCATTTTTGTAGTACGATTTGTCCTTTGCCTCAAAATAGGCCTCAGTTTCAGAGGTCTGAGAACAGGAAAAAGTCACTGAGGGCCAAATCTGGAGAATACGGTGGATGAGGGAGCAATTCGAAGCCCAATTCGTTCAATTTCAGCATGGTTTTCGTCGACTTGTTACACGGTGCATTGTCTTGATGAAACAAAACTTTTTTCTTCTTCAAATGAGGCCGTTTTTTTGAAATTTCGTCCTTCAAGCGCTCTAATAACGCTATATAATAGTCACTGTTGATGGTTTTTCCCTTTTCAAGGTAGTCGATGAAAATTATACCATGCGAATCTCAAACTACAGACGCCATAACCTTACCGGCCGATTGTTGAGTCTTTCCATGCTTTGGGTTCGGTTCATCGCGTGCAGTCCACTCAGCTGACTGTCGATTGGACTCCGGAGTGAAGTGATGGAGCCATGTTTCGTCCATTGTTAAATATCGACGAAAAAATCGGTTTCATTTCGATATAACAGCTCCAAACACTGCTCAGAATCATCAATTCGTTGTTGTTTTTGATCGATTGTGAGCTCACGCGGCACCCATTTTGCACAAAGCTTTCTCATATCCAAATATTCGTGAATAATATGTCCAACACGTTCCTTTGATATCTTTAGGGTGTCAGCTATCTCAATCAACTTCACTTTACGGTCATTGAAAATCATTTTGTGGATTTTTTTTCACGTTTTCATCGGTAACAGCCTGTTTTGGACGTCCACTGCGTTCATCGTCTTCGGTGCTCATATGACCAGTACGAAATTTTGCAAACCACTTACGAATTGTTGCTTCGCCCGGTGCAGAGTCTGGATAACACTCATCAAGCCATTTTTTGGTATCGGCGGCACTCTTTTTCATCAAAACGTGGTGTTTCATCAACACACGAAATTCCTTTTTGTCCATTTTTTTCACAATAACAAAAGTAGCTTCACTCAAAATGCAATATCTCACAAACTAATAATCAGACAGCTGTCAAATTTATACACGTATCTTTTGAAGGTTGGTACTAACTGAAAATGGTATGGATTTAGTTCTAGTGGCGCCCTCTCATAGAAACGATACGAACTTTTCAGCCGATCTGTTATTTCGCTGTTCATTGAAGCAGTGGTGATGAAGGGTTTCGAAATTTTACCGCAGCTACAAATTGCTTGACAGACCATAGCTTTCTTACCAATTTTTTCGACTTCAATCGATGTCTCGGACTGGTTTAACACTTGCCCTTCTCGCACCGTATAATATTGTGGTCCCGGCAAAGATTTGTATTCGAGTAATCGTATTGTACACCATTCGAACCCTCGGCCTGATCGATGCTTCTTGTTTCGGACTACGTTTTGGTTGTTTCTGCTTCTTATAGGTTCGAAGATTCAAACGTTCTTTAGCACGAAGAACATTTGACTTCGAAGTGCCCACTTTTTTGGCCACATCCCGAACTGAAACCTCCTTCTTTTGCTCGAACGTCTTCAGTATACGTTTATCCAACTGAGGGTTAGCACGACCTTTTTTCGACCCGTTTTCGATTTATCCTCAAAAGTGTTATCCTCACCGAACTTCTTGATTGCATTTCGCACGGCTTTTTCACTTACTCCTTCCATTTTTGCTATCTTTCTCAGTGACAGTCCGCGTTCTGTGCACCATTTGTACACAATTTGTTCTGCTGAAAGTCCATGCATTTCGAAACAAACTAATGAAAACGAATAAACAACTGCACAAGTGGTTAGAGAAGAGTGTTAACAACAGGACGCAGCCATAGAAATTGACAGATTCTGAACCATTGCGAAATGGCAGCGGTTTTTGGTTGCGTCCATACTTTCTGGGACAGTCTTTACTGATTCTGAAACTGTATGACAGTAGCTTTCCAACGCATATTAGAATGGTAAACCACTGGTATAAAAATCAAGTTACGCCATCTGTTAGAAAACGGCACGAACTTATTCATACTTATATCAAGGGCGATGGGAAATCGAAGCAAATATTGATATTTTGTTCGAGTTTGAAAAAGAGCTGGTGTAAAGAACAGTCATATTTTGGAGAGATGACAAAAAATGGGATATCCTAAAGGTTTTGCTGAAACTAAATGAAGAACAGTTCGCATTGTGTCCAGTCCTACCTTGTCGACACAACATTCGCTTTCGGCCGGACCAACAAAATCAAAAGGCGATGATAAAGTGTTGTGAGCGTTAGGACGATTTCAAAATGAGAAAAACTTACGGATAAATTGTTATTGAAGGGACCGCATCCGTTCTTCAATACAAGAAATGGAAATGGATCTAAAGAAAGTGATTGCGGCTCAACTGAACGAAAGTAATAATGAATTGCATGAATCAACACGCCGTTTATCAGAATACGGCAGTAGGCTTTATTGAGAATTTTGGCCAAGAACCAATGCGTCCTAAGTGTTTTCCTAAACGGTAGAAAATTACAATTCGACAGCACACTATGATTTGCATACTTTTGCACCATATTATATCACTTTAATTTCAATTATTTGACTATAGTTAGAATCTATAGTGCACCGGATGGCGTATTCAGACAGGTTACATTACATGAACATCGGCTTATCATACGAATAACTCACTCCATCGCAGTTATTCGTTGTCAGTGTCGTACACGTTTTCTTTGAAATATACATTATTTCTGCTTATTGAAAATTTCATGTTTCAACAAATTCATCGCCCTTCAACCGAAGCGAGTGGTGGAGCACTTCAACGGAGGAGAAATTTAATAAACATCTATTTGCGTCTTTTGACATGTCGCGACTAGGCAAATTTTCTGTAGGCTTCAAGCAAGTGGAGGAGTGTGTCACAACGCTCACAAGGGCAATCAAAATCTACGTGTTATTTGTCGTGGTATTTATTATGACAGAAAATTTAATTTATTATTCGGCGCTTCTCGGGCACTTACTGTGTTATTAAATCAGCCCGTGCGATGTCAAAAATTGTGCATGAACACTAGCACACCAAAACGGAAATTCCGTCAAAATTCGAAGCAACATTGTAATCATCGATTTTTAACTGGATTTTCTTTCCCTTCATTCGATTATACACTTTTATCTTCCATCTCAATGTGATTATGTACTCTGTCTGTACAGTGATTGGCACGTTTCGATTTCCCTCGTTCAGTAGTATCTTCAGTGACAACATAGCAAAACAAAAATCCAAAATGCGCCACAGTTCTGGGAAACCACACAAATCCGTTCCTGCGAAAATCAGGTAGATTTCCACCAAAATTCCTTCGAGAGTCATAAATACAAAAACCACTTTCAAGAGATAAATGCACAATGACAGCCAATGTAATCATGTCAATAACAGAAGCAAGCGGGGGGAAGTGAAGGTATTCTACGCATCACGCCCACTGAATCGTTCCGTAAAGAGCTTCCGTGGAATGACATTGCCATACTTTCGCTTTTCTAAGGGACGAAGCTTGAGAGTCTGTCAAGAGCGGCGGGGCGGGACACAAACCTAAATCAATCAACAACAAACCAAGTAGGCTTATGTTTGTCAAAACAAAACAAAAACCTGTAGCATATACTCGTACGGGCACGCAACCATCGATATGTCAGTCGGGATGTGAACCGAGAGTTATAAAACCACCGAAAGCCCCATCGAATCTCGTTTTCCCTCCCTTCAAACATCGAAGCGGAGATCTTGATGCTTGAAGCCCATGTTTCAAGCCCGAGCTTGAAAAAGTAACGCAGAACGTAATTGTTTAGTGGAAGAGAAGGAGAGAGAGAAAGAGAGGGAACGAGTTTCGTGTGTCACCCGTAGAATTGGGTGGATTCAAGCAAGCCCGGTTACCTGAACAAATATTTGTTCGCGCTGAAACGATCTTTAAAGTTAGTTAGATCACAGTACTTCGCTTTTCTGTTGGTTTGCACGGTCAAAATTAAATGTTTCGTAACGAGTACCTGAATCAATCCAACGCGGGTAGAATTTCGAATCTAGAAATGACCGATTCGCCGGAAGGGTAATTTCGAATACTATTCCGAACACACACACACTTGAGTTTTGAAACGAAATCACATTCGACGAAACGACACTTTCGGCGGAATGGCCCTGACCCTGATATTCGGAACGCATTTTATACGTAAAATGTTGCAGCCGAAAGCCATTTTCGCCGAAACCCAAATCATATTCGGAGTTGGCAGCATATAGATTTTAACACTAGAAGCCACTATGCTCACTTTATCTTTTTTATTAAAATTGATCTAGACTATCATTTGAAAAGGACTGTAAATTTTTACCAATGTTTTGCAATTAATTAGGGTTGGAAATTTACAAATCCTACAAAAAATTGTTGTGCTGGTGATGTTTTCAAAATAAGTCTAATTATCGAATGAAAATACTTGAAAAATTACCAATCAAATTTTACACTGAAAAAACAAACGATTTTGAAAATTTAAAGTCAAATTACAAAAAAAAACGCCGTTCTTCATTTGAACGAAATTTAGTCCCAACATAGATATGTATGTTCCATGTCAATCTTCCATATATTGTAAGATGGGCGTTTTGAAGAGAAAAGAGTTTTTCTAACAAACACTTTTCCTTATCCAGTACTGATACTTTCAGCAAATATCGGGCACCTAGCAATAGGTATTAGGTAATTTTTTTTCAAAATTGCGATTCATTGGAACCCTGGATGATTAGGACTTTCAGTTTAGTTTAGTTATTAATAAAACGACACTGGATAAAAAACTCATTTTGTACAACTTAATCATCTATCTTAGGACAAAAACTCTATCAAAATCAATAATGGTTTTGTTTTGTAAATCGATTTAAAATTTTTTTCAACGTCGATTTTTTTTCAGTGTAGGACTTGCCTTTCACTATATAAAGATATTAGAATTGCGTGAAAACCGACTTTCAAACGGAGCCTCGGAGACCCATTGTGTTATATACCATTCGACTCAGTTCGACGAGATCGAAAAATGTATGTGTGTGCACATTTCGAAGATATTATTACCGCTCAATTTTCTCAGAAATGGTTTAACCGATTTAAAAAAACTAAGGCTCGTTTGAAAGCTACTCTTTGGCTATTGATCAAGTTCGAAGATCAAATGACTGCGACTTCTGGTTCCGGAGATATGATGATATAATGTTCTCGAAGATGGCTTAACCGATTTTAATAAGCTTAGACTCGTTCGAAAGCTACTACTGATCTATTTCAAAGATCAAAAGGTTATGATTTTTGGTTCCGGAGATATAATGTTATAAGTAATGTTACCGACAAAACACGTTTTTTATCGCTCTTAAATATAAAGGTGCGAATATTATGAGATCACCTCTAATTTCGTAAAGCGGTAGTGTTCAAAAGTTTAAGCACCTCTAAAGAAGTCCCTTTGCAAAATTTGAGCTAAATCAAATATGGGTAAATTGTGCTGCCCGGCGGTTAAAATTTGAAAATTTTCGATCTTGAAAAAACACCATAGGGGATGTGGGGTGCAGGTACATAAAATTTCCGAAATCAAAATTTTTATTGATGCCAAGTCTTAAAATTTTATGGAACGTCGAAAGTTAGTTCCATCTCTAGAAATTGTTTTTAGAAAAAATCGTTTTTCTGGGATTTAAAAAAAATGTTATGTCCAAGAAAGTCGATTCACAAAAAATTTTCGAGATGACACTCAATCTCGACATTTCATGCAATTCTAAGATATTTGGCATAAAAGAAAATTGATTTTTAGATTAGCATCTTCTCATACGAAAAGCCAACGCTAATGTCAAGAGCTTGGTTTGAGAAATGATACCGAATATGTGACATAAACATTTTCGAACGATTCGAATCAATTATACTATAATTAATTGGTGTCAAAAATATTTCCAAAATAGTTTCAGAAATTATTCAATAAAAAGGTAAAGAATAATTTCATGAGATTGTTTCGAAGCAAGCGAAAGGCATTATCACACCACTAGGTGGATTAAGAAAGGGTTTTTGCCTTTCTCTATAAAAAGGTATTAGAATTGCTGGAAAAACCGACATTCGAACGGAGCCTCGGAGACCCATAGTGTTATATACCATTCGACTCAGTTCGTCGAGATCGGAAAATGTTTGTGTGTGTGTGTGTATGTATGTGTGTATATGTGTGTGCACTTTTCGAAGATATTTGAACGCGCTCAATTTTCTCAGAGATGGCTGAACCGATTTGAACAAACTTGGGCTCGTTTGAAAGCTACTATCGGGCCATTGATCAAGTTCGAAGATCAAATGGCTGTGACTTTTGGTTCCGGAGATATGATTGTATAAGTGACGTAACCGACAAAAAGCGTTGTATTTGAACGCGCTCAATTTTCTCAGAGATGGCTGATCCGATTTTAACAAACTTAGGCTCGTTTGAAAGCTACTGTCGGGCCATTGATCAAGTTCGAAGATCAAATGGTTGTGACTTTTGGTTCCAGATATATGATGGCATATGTGACGTAACCGACAAAACACGTTGATTTTTACCGCTCTTATATATATATATATATATATATATATATATATATATATATATATATATATATATATATATATATATATATATATATATATATATATATATATATATATATATATATATATATATATATATAGATATATACATATATATATATATATATATATATATATATATATATATATATATATATATATATATATATATATATATATATATATATATATATATATATTTGAGAGGCTCTCCGTTCAGTGAAGCCTGGAAAGCACTCACCGTATTTCCTGGGGAAAATACGGGAACAATTGAGTGCTTTATCTGCAAAATCATACCAGATTACCTTGGTTTGGGTCCCCTCACATTGTTCCATACGGGGCAATGAGAGGGCGGACTCGTTAGCCAAGGTGGGCGCACTAGAAGGTGATATCTATGAAAGACCAATCTGCTTCAATGAATTTTTCAGTTGCTGTCGTCAGAAAACTCTAGCTAGCTGGCAGAATACATGGAATAGTGGAACTCTGGGACGATGGTTACACTCAATAATCCCACAGGTATCGACGAAAGCTTGGTTCCGGGGGTTAGACGTGAGCCGAGACTTTATTCGTGTAATGTCAAGGCTCATGTCTAATCATTATATGTTCAGCGCGCATCTCCGTCGTGTGGGGCTCGCTGAGAGTGGTGTCTGCGTTTGCGGTGAGGGTTATCATGACATCGAACATGTTGTTTGGACATGTGTCGAGTATTGTGATGCCAGGTCCCAACTCATAGGTTCCCTTCGGGCCCGAGGTATACCACCCTTCGTACCAGTCCGCGACGTCTTGGCAACTCGAAATCTTCCTTATATGACTCTCATCTATAACTTCTTGAAAACTATCAATGCTCAAATTTAGTGCTCTCCCTATCTCTTTCTCGTCTACAGCTCTACCGCACTCTTCTTTACGTTGCTGGAAGTATGGCCTGTGTAAACGATGCTTCGGAGCATGCACCTGCCTTGAACTGACTGAGTTGCTGGAAGCTACCCAAAAACGTCACATCAACGTCAGAACACACCAACGAAGCATCCCAATCCAGAATAATCTCTTCATTGCTACAAGCTGAAAAACATGAAGATTCATCGAACGCAAAATGTGTCTAAAAGATGTATACCACAAACCAATGATGTATTCAAATTTCAATTCAATACTGTGTAGGTCCCACCCTCCCTATGTCCCCTTACTAACTGGGGAGTATGCCGCCCCGTAATACGGCATCCCTTTCTCTCTCCCTAACAACAAGACAATCGGCCACGTTAAGCTAAAGCAAATGAGCCTAATAAAAATTTTATTTGAAAAAAAAAAAAATATATATATATATATGTATATATATATATATATATATATATATATATATATATATATATATATATATATATATATATATATATATATATATATATATATATATATATATATATATATATATATATATATATATATATATATATATATATATATATATATATATATATATATATATATATATATATATATATATATATATATATATATATATATATATATATATATATATATATATATATATATATATATATATATGGGTGCCAAAATTTTGGGATCACCTCTATTTTCGTTAAGCTCTAGTGCTCAAAAGTTTAAGCACCTCGAAAAAAGCCTTTATGCAAAATTTGAGCTAAAACGGATATGCGTAAGGGGTGCTGCCCGGTGGTAAAGGTTTGACAATTTTCGATCTTGAAAAAGCACCATAGGGGGGAGTACATGAAATTTCCAAAATCGAAAATTTTTTTTGGTGCCAAAACTCTTAAAACTGCATAAAACATCGAAATTTAATGTCATCCCAAAAAAAATTTTTTTGAAAAAATCAACTTTCTGGGACTTTTCTAAGTCCCAAAAAGTCGATTTTTTCAAAAAAATTTTTTTTCGAGATGACACTAAATCTCGACGTTTCATGCAATTCTAAGCCTTTTGGCATCAAAATTATTTTTTCGATTTCGAAAATTTCATGTACTCCCCCCTATGGTGATTTTTCAAGATATATGAAAATTTCACTAAGTGGACTGAGAAGGCTTTTTTTAGATTAGCATCACTGTTCTCATACAAATAGGCAACGCAAATGTCAAGCACTAGTTTGGAAAAATGATGCTGACTGTGTGACATAAGCAAGCTTTTGTGAACTACTCGAATCAATCTGGTGTCAAAATTCGTATCCGAAATTATTTAATAAAAGTATGAAATATATTTTCATGAGACTTTTATGAAAAAAGAGAAAGGCATTATCACACCACTAGGTGGATTAGGAAGGGTTTTTTCAATATTTTTACTAAAAAATTTGACCGATTTTTTTAACTCACTAGTATAGTATAACACTTTTTTGTAAGATTTATCATTTTCGGCAATAGCTTTTTGAAAAAAAAAATGGTTAAAAATGTTTAGTCTTTTTTAAAGGCCGTTTTAATCCATTTTAAAAAAAAAAAACAAAGTATGCAAAGTGACTTTTTGACACAAAGTTTCATTCCAATCAGAGAGAATGCCAACATTTGTTCGAGTTGACGCGAAATTTGTCATGTTTCTGGAGAAGAGTTTCTATAATATATTTATTTTTTTAAGTTTCAGGAGGGGTTTGAACCCCCCAAAAGCCTCACCACCCACCCCTTTGTATACGCGCCTGAGTCGGACCAACTGTCGACTGTCCAACAATGCACAAAACGATCTATTTTAACATATTTACCTAAATATGATTAAGTAGAAATGGACGGCGAAACATATGTCGTAAAAGCTTTTAGGCAGCTATCAGGTTTGAGTTTTTATACACCTAGGCATATGTTCGAAATAGGTCGTCAAATGGTGAGATAACTAAGTCCTCACAAGTCCCTATCTCATGCCTCCCCGAGCGTCTATGATGACATTTGGTCAATAGAACGGCGTCGACTGGGTGCTATCGCCTTCTGCGTTAGTAGCAGAATGAGAGAGTGCGAAATGGCTTGTAGGTTGAAGCCCATCCTAAAGTGCAATGTTTATCATAGTATATTGTAACATATAATTCTGTCGTTTATTACATCATGTATTATTAGTATTATTTTTATTATGAGAAGAGCGTAACTTACACTGCGACATTAACTGTTATATTATATCATAGCATATTGTTTCATATATTATCGTCTTACACTATTTTATGTTATTATGGTATTATACTGCATTGCATCATAGCATATTATATTATATAATTATATTATATTTTATGATATTATATTATATTGTATTCTACTATATTATGTTATATTGTATTATGTTGTATTATATTATATTATATTATATTATATTATATTATATTATATTATATTATATTATATTATATTATATTATATTATAGGGTTTATTATGAGTAGTACTACGTACCTCTGCGCAAAATATAAATTTGTTTTCCTTATAAGTTATCATTATCATTATCAGTTATATTAAAGTAATCTTTTAACTAACTATCAAGGTCGTCACAAGGTGAGCTTGGTCCTCACTGGTTCCTGTTTCATGACTACACGTGTGTCTGTGGTGACAATTGGTCGATGGAATGCGTTGAGGGCAGAATGAGAGCATGAGAAATGACATATAAATTCAAGTAATATAATATCATAGCATATCGCAACATATCATTTTATTCATTCTATTATTTATTATATAATTCATTGTACTATATTAGATTCGTTTTTTATTATTATTTTCATTATTATATTTACTGTTATTATTATTAATTTGTCATCAATAATAATAACATATATTATTTTTATAGATGTGGATATTATTATTGTTATTAGAAGAGAAATATTCTACTTCCTGCAGTATTGCGAAGATAGAAGAGCATAACTGACACTCTACAATAACTGTTATTTTATATATTGTTTTATGATATATTATATTATATTGTATGACATTGTATTATATTATATTAAATTAAAATATATTATATTATATTATGTTATATTGTATTATTTTGTAATCTATTATATCTTTTCATGTTATATTAATTTCATTACACTATGTTTCATTGTATTTTTCAATATAAAACATTTTGCACGGGGTCGTAAAGGGTAGGGAGCATCAGGGCATCGGACGAATTGACGACTGGACGAGGGATTGTGGATAGCCAGCCCAAGTCACTTGAAGGAAACTTGTTTCCTTCTGAAGGTTTGAAATGAGTCTGACGCGCCCTTCTCAAACAAACCATCAGGCGGGTTCAAGCATGTATAGCGAAATGCTTCATCCATGCATTATGGTTGGAAGAGCATCTTTTATTCCCGCGGAATACGAGTAAGTAACTCTACTTACATATCCGCCCAACCCTTTTTGTTCGCTTTTCGGTAACAGCTATAGTAAGAAAGTGAATGGATGAGTCATATCGGGGCTACTGTAAGTCTACCCGCATCCACTGGCAAGTCCTTGAACTGATGGTGGCTTCACTTCACATCACATCACATCACATCACATCACCTAGGCATATGTTCGAAATAATAATTAGTATGGCAAGCCATTTGAAGTTGTCGTTGAATAATGTATAATTTTGTTATTGTAAGCGGCATTTTTACGCGGATTTTTGGAATCACGCGTTTTTACGCGTATTTTTGAAATCACACGGTATTTTTAACGCGGATTTCCGATGTTACGCGGGTTTTTTACGAGAATTTCCGAATTTACGTGTTTTTTGCGCGAGTTATCACGCGGTATGTAATCCACGCATATAAAAAGACCTCAGTGTGATCAGAGTTATAAATAAAGAAAATTAACCTTGGAGGCCCTTTAAGAGCGAGATGTCTGTTCATAATTCTAAAATCTCGCGATTCATCGCCGCTGTGGTGGCTTGATTTAGCTTGCAGCCGGTACTAAGTGCTATGTAATCAGCTGGGTCGGTGTTCATGAGAAAGAAAAAACTTCTCCAGCTCACGTAGCAGAGCCTCAACACGCTCAAAAGTGTCGAATTTCACAGGGGACAAAACTTTTCCGATCGCAATTACCAGCGTTTTATCTTTTCATCGTGCCAGCCACACTTCTCGGAAAAAGGAGAAACTTCTAGCCTCTACAAAACAACACATAAATCGAGCAAGTGAAAGCTGAAGCAACACACCGGGCGTCGGGTGAATTAACTTTGGTTACACCGTAGCAAGAAGTGTCGGAGAAAGTTGCAAACTTTGTTTGGAAAGCGTGTTTAGTGTCGGTGTTACCCTCTCTCAGCGACCGTCCACTGCCACTTTGGGGTTTTGGATTGAAGTTCTCCTCTTCCCTTCAGAACATCTGTGTCAACACAGTAGGCGTGGTGCATGACCGGGGATAAACGACACTTTTCGTGTGTTGACTATGGTTAAGAAAATAAAATCCCCATCATCCCCACGGCGTTCCATTCCACAAAGATGCATTCCGGCCTAAAGTTTTGCCGGTGTCTCGTACGAACCTGGTTTCATCGTTTCATGATTTACTGTCTCCAAGTGCGTGGGTTGTTATCTGGTTCGGTCGCAACGCCGAAAAAGTTAACCGGAGAGTAGATGATTTGTTGATTGATTCGAAGATTTATATTGTACTCAATTTGTTACAAAGTTAAGGATTGATTTTAAGTAGCAGCCACGCATGGACGGCAATAGTATACCCTTGGATTGTATTTAATTTATTATTAGACTTTGGAAGGTAAAATCAGTTGACGTACGTCTATACGCCACAATTTGAGCACGTAGGCAGTAGCATCGGTTTCAGACTAAAATAGAACAAGATAACGTAAAATGGAAGTCATCACTCAACTGATTTTGTTGAGAGTGTAGCATTAATTGGATTCCACAGACGAACTGGGCTACGTTGCCCACTCGAACGCACTGATAACAAAGGAAACCGAAGCCAATGATTGTTTCTCGGAGAGTCCGGTAATTGAATATTGAAAAAAATGCTTTACTCAATTACAAGGTTGAAATTTATCTTCACTCGGAAGACCGAACCTTCACCTTCACGATTCGATAGACACTCGTTTCCGGGTACAACTTCCGTGAGATTCCATTGTTTCCTGTCAAAATGCGAATCATGCTTCCTGGTAAACACACACAAACCATACCCCGTTTCGCGCTAATTGAATTTGTTTTCCCTTTCATGCAACGCATCATTTTACCTCCCGAAAGGTGAAAAGTTTTGTGTACGGAGCAAATACCCTCACCCGCACAGTGGAGAAATGGAATCGGATTTGAGCTATACTGAAATTCAAAGGCAATAAATCAATCTAAATTAGGTAGAAATCAAAAGAATCTTCAATTGGGAGAATCCTTCCCGGAACCTAGGAAAATCGAATGTTTTCCGTCGTACCGTCGCACGTACTGAATTTTCTCCACGTTAATGAGTTTTCTTTCTCTCGAGTCTCGCATTCGACAGAACTTCGTACCGTTTCCGATGAAGAACATTATAACTTTCCCACACTACCGACAGAATTGTACGATGAACCCGACGATAAACCACCGAACGTGATTGAGTAATTTCTGGAATATCGAGACGCTTCCGTCGATCGGTTCGTAATTTTCTCTATTTACCAACAAAATTCATATCGCAACAGGCCGGGCTACTTTGATATGAAATGTGGCCGGGCTGACACGACACTCGAAATCGTAAATCATTCATGGGGCAATCGAAATCAAAGTTTGCCTGGGGGCACTATTTATAGCACCCGGTAATCAACCGTGTTTATCAACAAAACACAGCGGAAATAATAAAAACGTAAGACTCGCAGCAGCATACCTTTTTCTTGGATTTCATCGATTCCAGCTGCCGTTCGGTGTGTTCTCCTATCGAACGGCTGCCCCACAGTTCTCGACCCATCAGCGAGTAGCACACGATCATGATCAGCATTGGGATGCCGTAGGTCAGCACCAGGAACACCAGGTTGTAGCTGAAAAATAAAATGAACACAAATTATTGATTTCAGATGAGAAGTGTTACTAGTGAATTGATGGAATAACTACAGATTTCTATAGGATCTTGTCGATAACCCATAGTTTTCTATTGAATTTGATTTTTATCCGACTTCCGGTTCCGGAATTACAAGGTAATATGTATAAATCTATGTTATAATGCGCCGATAATTTTCTCGAAAATTTCTGAACCTATTTTCACAAACTAAGTGAACAATTTTCATTTCCATCAGTATTATTTCACAAGTGATGGCAAAACGAGGTGTATATTTTTATCAAACTTACTGGTAAATTCTTCTAATTGGCAGACCTTGTTAGTTAGTGGATATACAAACCTATTTTAGCACTACTAGTCCCCGGTGTCCGGTTCCGAAAGCACCGACAATAGTAAAGCAAATTATCTCAGCAATGGTTAAACCGTTTTTCACAAATCTTGATTTAAACTTTTTTCAAAAACAGTCGGAAATTTTTTTGTTCGATAATTTAAGTGGTCCAGAAAAACCACGGGAAAAATATTAAAAAAAAAATCCCCCGACAAAACTACCCCTTCAGGGATGAAAAACAGTCTGCCCCATATATGGGACATTGTGCATTAAATTATCTGAAAATCACGAAAATCAAGTTTTTCTTTAAATTATTAGTATGGTTAGTAGTTACAAAACAACAACAAAAAAATTCAAGTTATTTCATAAATGAAAATAGCAGAAATCAGCTGTGTGCAAAGTTCTCGTTTTGTGTCAGGTAGATGTAGATATGAAGGGCATTCTATGATTTTTTGTGAGTTGAGAATGTGTCCCAAATATGGAACATCATGCAATCGGTGAAAAATATACATTACAACGCTTTGTAGAATTTTTTTGAAATATGTGTTCCATATTCGGGACTCAATGCAATTAAGGGTTAAAAGATACTGTGCAATTTTATCCAGATCCGACTTCCAGTTCCGAAATTAGAGGGCGATGAATGTCGAAACATCCAAATCATCATTTAAAATGATGATGCAAAACCGGTACGCGTCGGCACGTGCGGTACTGAAGAAGAAAATACCTCCGGCTTTGATCCGTACACAGTTGCCACTCACTTTTTTCAGAGATGACTTGACCGATTTTCACAAAATTAGGCTCGGATAGAAGATCTCATAGTCCCGTAGGTTGCTGTTGAATTTCGTTATTGGCTTTAAAATGGTACACGGAAGCAAAAAAGGGTAAAATTCTTCTAAATTTGGCTCAAAACTGATTTAATTTGTAGGCTTACAAAACGAACCAACTTCGCTTGTACCTGTTCCCAGTTCTCGATTCCTGAAGTACCGGAAGAATTCGGACTCTGGAGAAGCAATTCGCTTGCTTGCCCTATTGCAACATGACTTAACATGTTCTGACACGTCAGTAAAGGAAACGGTGTCGCTCAAGCTTGGTAGCGTGGTAGAGGAATGGCTGAGTGTTCTGATTCGAAATTTGTGGGTTGGATACTCGGTAACTTTAAAATTTCAAACCGTCATTTAATGCGACTATGCAAAAAAAGAAACATTCTTATTAACTTGACATAACTGTGTACAAATTGATAAGGTTATGTTTATACCCAAAGAAAGTTTCTAATTTTATTCAAGTATGAAATAAGAATTCTTTACAGAATCTTCTAGTGATATTTTTGAAAATGTAAGTAATATGAAAAAGGCATCATTACACCACTATGTGGGTTAGAAACGGTTTTTTGTATTTCAGTTAATCCAGTTATGTCTCTGAATTCACCCTACCGCCTTTTAAAATTGGTAATGGTTCTTACAACTGTTCCATTTTTTAGTGAATGAAGTGAAACCTACAATTATGCAATATTTTTGGCGTTTGTTCTAATATCACATAGCTTGTAATTCGTAAATTGTCAAGAAATGAGGAAATTACTAAAACAATTGAATACTTATAAGGTAAAAGCTCAAAATGTAATACAGTCCTAGCAAGTCATCATATAATTTGATTTTTTTAAAAAAAAACCCTCTACAATCTTCCAATGTTGAGCTCTTACTTTCAAAAATTCAAGTTTGCAAAAATTTACCAAATTTATTTGAAGTTTTAAACTTTCCAACATGATTTTCTTATTTCAACATAGAGTCTACGACACTATTGATTTTTTTCTTAGATCAGTAGTTGAATAGTACCCGGTCTGGTTTATGAGGAGGATGAGGTAAAATATTTGTCGTAAAAACGACTTACTTTACTATGGGGCGCCTTTTTAAAATTTACCCTGTATATCATTTATTTATACCCGGCTTTAACCTATCGTGATCGTTCACCGGGAACAAAATTTACCCTATACAAGAATGGGTAGAACTCAAATCGTGAAAATCTTTTGTTGTACCTAACCAAACAGCATAATTTTTTTCTACCAGCTATCGGAAACATGTTCATTATTTTGTGACTGAATAGTTTTCTAAAACTTTTGGAAACAATAACGAAAACTCCGTCCGCTTGCTTGTCTTTTTCGCACCCGGACGACGGTTTTGAAGTAGTCTCAGTTCTGAAGTTCAACTGGGCGAGTATGAAAGATAAGCCATGATCTAAAATCGATTATTTCTTCTTATGCGTTAGATGGAACTAGAAGCAGTGGTGGGAACCGTCAACCAAACAAATCTTATACGAGATGTAAAGCCTCATTTGGATTAGATTCTGGAACTGAATTCAGAATCTGGGTTCTGGTCCAACTGAAGTCTGAGCTTAATTAAAGATTTAGGATTTAGCTTCAGGTTTCAGTTTCAGAATTTAGTTCCAGAATTTATTTAGAAAGCCATGACTCTGTAACTGAATCCTAATTCCTGATTTTAGAACTAGACTTCTGAAACTGGATTTTGATACTGAGTTTAGTGCCATAATTCAGATTCCTCAGAATTCTGGAACCAAATTCAAGATATGATTTCTGGAACAAAATTTTAGATCTGAACTCGGAGCCAGAATTCCTAAATTCATTTTCAGAACTCAGAACCTGCATACTGGAATTGAACTCGGAAATTCAGTTCTGGAGCTAGACTTTGGATTGAATTTAATTCTAACATAGAAATCGAAAGCTGGATTCAGAAAAAGAGTGTTGAATTCTGCAACTGAATTCGAAGCCAGTGCCAGGATCCGAATTCAGTACTTTAATCCAATTCCAGTTCCTAAATGCCCAGAATTCAGGTTCTGGTGCAGATTAATAGATGGTGGCAAAAGTGTACTCAGCAGTTGTAAACATCAGATACATTTCTCAAGTCGGTTCTGTTTACAACCATTGATATATTCCTAAAGGGCTATCCGAAGTATTCCTCCACTGAGTACGTAAATTTACAAAGAACAACTAAAACATTATTTGTTGTATTGTTTAATTGTCTTTTGGTCAGCGTTATTTTTGTAGTAGAATATATTTTCCATTACAATTTGGAAGCGAAGTAGTAAAAGTTGCAGAATCTACACAATCAATCAACTAAAAATTTTTGATATTCGGAAGAGTGCAAGAAATATGTCAATCAAATTCGTATTCACTTCATCCAGTTATGTCTCTGACATTACCCTCCCACCTTTTATTCTTTGTTATTTGAAGAGTATTTTGTAGTCTGTGAGTATTTTGAGTGTAGTCGAACGTTGTCGTGATGAAAATTTACAGACCTCATATTGTGATCATTTCTTCTTCTAAGTCCGAACTTGCCGTGTTTTTCCTTGAAACATTACTCGTCATTAGATGAGATGTACAAAAAAAATAGTGAAGCCTGGTAGCAGGTGGTGCTATATATAACGTATATGATCTGACCTTTTTTGCTTGAAGCTTTTCAGTGGACGAAAATCGCTGGAAACTTACTACTCGAAGTTTTGGTATTTTCCACAAAAACCTCTCAAACAAAGTTTTTTGAAGCACTGGAAATTGTAGAATTTCTTGAAATCTATCGAGTTTCCTTGAAATATTTGAATTTTTCAAAAGTTTCGGGTTAAGGGTACATAGCCATTTTAATTATTAAAAGTTTCGTCTTCGACTCGTCTGTGCAAAGCAGTTCAAATATGAACTGTTATTGCTCCACATGAATTTAAGTGGAATTCTAGGCAAACGTGAAATATCGCTCAACTTGAGTGTCAATCTAAGTATAGACATAAACACTTCTTGCTTTAATATGAGGCGCATTTTCAAAATTTACCTTCTGGAAGAGCGATAAGTTTTTGATCGTGAAGTGTGTCTCATTTCGGTTGGTTCAGATCCAGAGCTCAGTTCCTGAATATATTTACAGATTTAGAATGCAGTTTCCACTACTGAATCCAGTTCCAAAGTCAAGCATTCAATTACAGATTTCAGTTTCAAAGGTCGGAGGAATAGTCGACTGTTTCGCGATTGTGCGTTCGACATCATGGAAGCGATTTCATCAATCGGTTCTTTTCAGAGACTCCACTATTTTCGCAAAGAATTACTACGCTATTTTCTTTCTTTGCGAATCGGCATTTTGCATCATGGTTTTGTAAACCTTTCGCAATGCTTGCTCTGATTTGGGAAACATTATTTTGTGCACCGTTTACTGTGTTAATTTCGCTTCAAACTAGGGCAGCATGCATTAGCATTCCATTCAGCGGTTCGTCGTTCGCATTGAAGAAAAATGAACAACTACGAAGAAAATTCTACAAATCAACCCTCCTAGGGACTGTAAACGTTTATAAAAGAGCTTTAAGAACTATTCACCTGTTGAAATATGCAAATCGGGAATAAAATTAAACAGTTTGGTGAGCCGTTCGCAGGGCGAGAAAAATGAATTGTGTGGATTGGTTTGAATGCGTTTTGGTGCCTACAGGAGATGCAAGTGATGTCAGATATTCTATTGTTAAATACAATAAAGTAGAGGAAGTTATTCGTATTCACTTCAATCCGGTTATGACACTGACATCACCCACCCCCGCCTTTTATCTTCAAACGTAGGAACTTTGGCGTTGATAGCGTCTGTATTATCGATTAATGTTTCTCTGAATTTTTCTTAAGAATCGACATCTTGTCAATGTTAGCTTTGTCTAGCGAATATTGTTTTATATATGTGTGCTTTTTCCCTGTCCCTTGTAAAATCTGTTTGTATGTTAAAATTCCACTCAGATTATGCTAAATTCATTGAAGATGTTCTCACATCTCGGACTAAATCGAATTGACTGACGAGCAACAAACCATTGAGCTCTCTTTTATTTAAGGGATTTTTTTCTTTATTTGCAGCAACACACGATTACGGTTTTCTTATTATTTGCCGTAGCACACGTTAATGCGAAAACTCGTGGGGATAAATTCATTTCAAATTAGACATTCCTCAAAGTACTCTGCATCATCAACAATGATGGAAACCAAACAAAAGCAGCGACAAAGAAAAAAAAATATCCTTGGATTTATTCATGCGAAAGATTTGCGCACTATGCGCGTTCCACGGCAGGAAAAATGCATGGAGATTTTTCGACCCGCATGCCGGTCCAGCAATTCCCCCACGCTGATTATCAGGAAAAAATGCTCGTAAATTTTCCGACCGAACCAACAACAACATTGCCGGCATTGAAAGCAATTTTTTCCGGCTCAGAAGATACCGCATGTCGATCAACGGAAAATGGAAACGGGCCGGGCGATTAATCCTAATTACGAAATAATACCAAATGTACTGACGGAATTGGGTTTCTTTTCCAAAGGCTGACCACAGATGAAATGCTATTCTTATAACGGTGGGAAACATATGATACGAAACCCATTTATTTGTTGCTTATGTAGAGTGAAACGAACTTTTTGCTAGACTTTATATTCCACATTATTTAATCCGTTTGACTCCTAAGTGGAGACACACTTCAATCACAAATCTGGGCCTGCAGACTAACTTTTACTATAAGTAAACATCAAATCGTGAAAAATTTGCATGACCGGCTTCATAGAACCTGAACACAAAAGATTTACCTTTTCCTAAATCATGAAAGGCTCCATGCGCGATACAACGAATACAGTTTTATTACATTAACGAATGGAAAAGCACTCAGAAGAGCGTTTTTTTATTCATGTATCCCCGGATTACGTTTACGATTCAATCAAATGTTACAGTTCGGCTCACACCAAAAATCCTTCTTGGAACAAAATTATTTATGCTAAGTTTATCTGACAAAAAATAAAAACAACGAACCGTATGCAAAACACCTAACCTTTCCACTGCCCGGAATATCCTTCATCAGATAAAGGAACAGGCATCACTTTTTTGTTTGGGCCATCCAACGAATATGAGAGGATGAGTTTTAAGGTTATGAGAGAGAGAGGACAAAAAAAAACCCCGATGGTAACCATGCAGGCTGCGCGCTATGAATTTGGTTGATTTACGATTTCCGTTGAAATCGTTTAAATTTTCAAGGATCACTCAGTTCACTTGCAGAGTGTTTGGGATAATGATTTACGAGATATTTTATTTTTTGAGTGTAAAAGTTATCACAGTTCACGGTTTTTTTTATTTGCAGCCGGCTTGTCGAAAAACGATCTTGTAATCTTGATTCAATGAGCAAAGTTTTCATCATTTAATTTCGAACCAGAAGCGGGCCCCCACTAGTAGAGTTTGAAGTTTCGGTTCCGGTTCCTAACCAATTATTAATCTCAAATGCCATCTAGGGCAGGCAGGCAGTTCTAGTGGGACCTGATTCCCATGCTGAATGCTAAAAGCTTATTTAATATTCGATCTTGGCAGCAGCTGCCGTCAACTTAATTTACTGTCGGCACTAATTTCAGGACAAAATTGGCCGAAGCCGGGTAAGGATGTGGTCGGTTTGTCCCCCCCCCCCCCAAATGACTTCGGGCGTTTTGCGCGGCAAAATTGATTGCGATTCTAAATTTATGCCCAAACGTCTCCCGTCTTCCTCCAGCATCCAGAGCATCGTGGCTATCGGTTTTGATGGGGTGCGCCAAAATAGAAAAAAAAAAGTTTATTTTATCTATCAGAAAACGTTGATGACGATGCGGTCGCCGAATGTAGCGAATCGGTAAACAAGGGTAGGGCCACCAGCGCACCATTTGTCATTCAATGAGGCAGATAATAGGAACATCCTTATATCGGGTTATTTTCGATTGAGGGGCTCGTTTTTCAAGATGACAACTTTTCAAATAAGAAATATGCCTCCACTGTGTTTATTCCGCATTGAAGGTAAATAGCGTCCCCCGGTCTCCTTCCTCATGGGAGAAATTTTTTTTTCACAGTGAGCTTTAACTCCTCTGTAGGAGTTGGATGACTAAAAAGAAAACTCCGAGCAGTAGTAAGTGGGTACAGGAAATTATCTGAAATCGAGTTCGGTTACAAAATTTAAAATGTCAGAAGTTTTGAATTCCAAAGTTTCAAAATTTGAATATATCAAAGATCCGAAGTTTCATAACATTAATGTTGCAGGGTTCTAAATTTTTCAATTACCAAATTTACAAAATTTCAATGTTTCTAAGGTTTTAAATTCCAAAGTTTAAAATTTAAAACAAATCCAAAGTTCCAATTGCAAAAGCTTAAAATTTTGAATTTCTCCAAATTTAAATGGGGTAAAGTTAAAAAATTTAGCACCATAAACACACCCGGCGAATGAAATTCAAATTTAAATAAACGATATAAATAAAATAAGCACCATAAATTATATACTCGTTAAACAATCCAAGAGTTAGAAGATTCAACAGTAAACAAATTCTGTTGCAAAGGATCAAGTTTTTAAGTTAAAAAGGCGGGTGGGTAATGTCACAGACATAACTGGATGTCTTGAATACGAAAACAACTGACATGTTCCTTAACTCTTCCGAAAGTTGATCAATTGTATGAATTATGCAAGCATTCTCCTTTTTCACATTTTTTCGCAAAAACAAAGAAGGCTTCACTTGATCTCGATTACTGAGAATTTCACTCAGCGAAAAGTGCACAAACATAATCAAACTGTTCTAGATTTGCACTAAACGGAGGATATTTACCATAGATTTGCGAGCAATAAATCCTAATAGTTTTTTAGAAAACTTTTAGAACCATTAGAATGGCTGATTTTGTGTGATGCCCCTCACCGATGGCCTCTTTTCGTTGTTTTTTCACCAATGCAAACAACTGGCAGCCAGTGTGCCAATTTTTTACGAAGTCAAATCCGTAGATTTGCTTTTAAGTATTCTCATACCAAATACACACGATTTCTGAACATAGGCACATAGTAAAAAAAAAACAACAAACAAACTAATCTCGTATCGTAGCAACTTCGATGTTGCGTTGCCAGATATGTTTTTATCAACCGTTCTAAATTGTCAGCTTGAAACTAAGGAATGAGCCAGGCCAAATTGTTGCTTTGATGAACCAAAAATATTTGATGCCTTTGTATGAGACCTAGGGGTATTATTATTTGTATTTGTATTATATTGACATGAACCTAACACCTGGGCGTTCTGGAAAATAGAGACAGGCTTCCAAACATGAGTGGTCACCGGTGAATAGATGTATAATAACTTTTGAAATTGGACATGTTTAAAGTAAATATGGAGACTAAGTAACAATATTTTACGCATTTTCCGGATAATGGCCAATAAGCCCTCCGTCAACATCTACTTTAAAGAATAATTTCAGAGGTTGTAATAACAACACCAGACGAAATATTAAGCATCTCCTTTGAAATTACTGTTATAAATGACTCTCAGTGAGCGCATAATCATCCAGAATCTATCTTCAAAGTGAATATTGCCAGGCTTATAAACCGTTATGGAAAAACAGTGCGCGATTTTACAAATTTTTGTAGATATCCCGAGAAATAATGCGTTATCTGAAGATTTCTGGAGGAATAATGTAAAATCCGTAGATTTCAAAAGATTCGTCCGTAGATCCGTAGAAAAGACAGAAATCCGTAGGGTTGGCATTGCTGCTGGCAGCTCTGACGTAATCGCTCTTGTCGGATGCGAAACTAGCTTTGCCAGCGACACACAATACATCTGCTCGCAGTGGCGATAGAATCCAAACTGATCCAATTTTTGTTAAGAGGTTTCTTTTTACGAGATTTCGTTTGTAGCTTTTTCACTAATGGGCGGTCCTAACGGCTATAAAAATAACCGCATACAGAATTTTAATGTCGATTATTTCACTTTGGATTTGCATTTCATTGAAAGAAACTATCAGGATGCTGTACGGGATTCATTCCTGCCTTTCAAAAGAACCAAATTGTGGAACTCACTACGGTATTAAGCACTGTTCGGAACATTTTTCTCGAACGATTTGTTGTACAGCAGCAGATATTTTGTTCTCTTCCTCAGCGTTCTGATTGGCTGGTGTTGACATGGGTCAAATGAGACAGGTGTTTCAATAATGTACTATTGAAATACTTCAATGCTTTTTCTATACACGCTTAAGTTGAAAAATTTCGATTCCATTGGTAGATAAATTAAATAAACCCTTTCACAGATCACTGAGCTATGAGCTTTAAAAATACGAGAAAGGTAAACGCGCCTTCTGAATCCTCTTTGATACTCGTTTATTCCAAACATTTCAGAAAAGTTTAATTTTGAATTATTTTAGATTATGTCACACAACAGAAAATTTTATCATAAAAATGTGATCATATTTCCGAAGGCATGTAGCAAAAATTATGTTAATTCGTTAGATACAACAAGAGATATTCACGATCAAAAACTTATCACTCTCTCAGAGGGTAAATTTTGAAAAGACACCCCACAGTAAAGAAGGTCGTATTCACGACAAAAATTCAATAATCTATAAGTTGTACGATCTTAAGTTTCAAATTTTAAACGTCAAAGAACAAATGCTTGAAAGTTTCCAATGTTTCAAAGTTCCAAAGCTCAAAATTCCAAATTTCTCAAGTCCTAGAGTTTGAAAGCTCAAAAGGTGAAAAGTAACAATTTTTAAAGCTCCCAAGTTCCAATGTTGCTTCAATATTTACATAGTTCAGAAGGTGAGTAAACTTCAAGAGTACTAAAGCTTCAGAGCTCCGCAGTTTCAAGGTCCAAAAGTTCTTAACGAACAAAAATCTACGTTTACAGAACATCAGAATTCCACATTTTCGAAGTTTTCAAGCTGCAAAGTTTTTAAGTTATATAATTCCGAATTCTCAAATTTTCAAGTTTTAAAATTATCAAATTTCCTAAATTTCAAAAAGTTCTAAAGATTCAAAATAGTATAGTTTCAAAAAAACTTCGAATATTTCAAAGTTTCAAAATATCAAAGATCTAAACACTGAAAGTGTCTAAACATTGGAATGTTTCAGGGCTCCGCACAGCTTTCAATTTCCAAATTTTCCGGATCTTTGGAACCAATTTCAAAAGTTAAAATTTTCAAAGTTTTAATGGTTTAAAGTTCAAAAACGCAATTCGAAGATTCAACAGTAAGAAATACTGCAGTAAAATTTTCTAGTTAAAAAATTCGATAATTTACATTTTGAGCAAAATTTTATAAAATTAAAACGCCAAATTCTAAATCTTTCAAAGTTTGAAGGTTTTAAGATTCTAAAGTTTTTAAGGTCTCTAATTTCAAAATTTTAGTGTTCAAACCTTCCATAGTTTAAAACAACAAAACTACTCAAAGGTTTAAAGTTTCGAAGCTTCAAGGTCCAAAACATTCAAATTCAAAATTTATAAAATAGTAAAATTCTTAATTTTCAAAGTCTGAAAACTTCAAAGTTGCAAGTTACATAATTCCGGATTTACCAAGCTCCTAATAACCAAAAAAAATATTTTTTAGATTACCAAATTACCAAAGTTTGAAACTTTCGAAGCATTAAAATTTCAGAATATTTAGAACTTTTTGAATTTTGTTCTATTCTATTATAGAGGTTGTAACCTTGAGGCCATTCGCCTCGTCGGGTAAGAAAAACTTTCGGACCATACGTGTGGTGTTGTGAATCAAACCAAGGTGCGTTTTTGAATTTAAATCTAGTCCAACTTTGGAATTTTGAAAAGATCCAAATCTCTAAAGTTCCAAAGATTCAAGTTCAAAAGCTGTAAACATTAAATAGTTCTAAAGGTCTTTATTAAATGAAACAATTCAAAAGTTCCAAAATTTCAAGACCATCAAGTTTCAAATCTCTCGTTTCTAAGTTCTAAAATTGTTTAATTTTTATATTAGAATGCTTTAGAACTATAAAATTTTTAAAGGTTCAAGTTCAGGAGGAAAAAAATCAAGTGTTAAGGAGCGGGTAGGGTGTAACACTTTTGAAAAATCATTTATTATTTTCTTCATGTTTTCTTATAGTAAAACATTTCAAGAATATTCTGTGAAGTTTTCAAGCCTATTGGAACGAACCTCTGGAAGTTATGGACCTTTATTTATGGATATCTCATTCTTAGAAGAAGCAAGAGCTCGACGCACAGGCCCCAGATTTCTACTTCGATTGACTTCAAAACTTGACACAACATTCTTGAAATGTTTAATTATAACAAATTATAAAAGAACAAATATAATTTTTTGAAAATGTTAGACTCTACGGGCTCCTTGGAGTACTTAATTGTTTCCATTGATTTTAAAGACAAAAAATTTCAAACGCGTTTTTCCTCGAAAGCACACGGAACCACCCGCGATCCCATTTCAACCAGAATATTAGTTGATTTTCTGAATTCGATTGGTTAAAATTTGGTACAACTATTCGATTGTTGTTTTAACTAAACTGTCATTTTTGTTTTTCGATTAGCAGAAACGATGGTTGAAACAACTAATTCAACTGTTTGAAAAAAAAATGCTGTCAATTAGTGAGGACACATACCTTTCAATTTCAACAAATATTTTAGTTGAAATAACTGGTGTTGTTATTGAAACAAAATTCTGTTAGTTGAAAAATAAATCGGTTTTATTCGTTTGTTTGTTTTGAGATCAGTAAAGATCTAAATTCTAAAAAAATACTTCTGATTCGATCGGAAATGATTGATGTAGAAAAACGTTTTTAATCAGCAAAAGTGCCCGGAGGGGCGAGTAAATTAGCGAAGTTAATAAATTTACCTAAAATGATGCCTTCAAACGGTTGAACTAAAGTTATGCACTGATAATTTTAGTCAATTTATATGAGCTTGTGTGTATCAACCGCTGGGAATTGGAATTTTGCGACGGCAATTCAAACGCGCCATTCAATCGCAGCGCGTTCTGTGCGTTTGAAACCCTTCGCTCCTGTTACTTTTATAAATTGAATTCATGTCAAAACGCGTTTTATTACTAATGCATGAACATCATCATCGGTATCAAACAGCTGGAAGTAAAACAGTCTGCTGGAAGTAAATAGTGATCGAATTTGAAGCATAAAATTTTTGCGCATACCTAAAAGATTACGAGATGATCATTCATTAACATTTTCTAATTTGTCACCAAATCTTTTTCATCTCAAACGAGGTTTACTTTATCACAACACCGCTGTTAGATAAACACTTGTTATCATAAGATTCTCAAATCGAATGAACACAATTTCACCAAACGCTTTAACCATCGATGTTGTTTTCATTGACATTTTGAAGCGACGCGAACAGATTTCAACTAGAAAAGTTGTTGATTTTGCATTGTGATTATTGTTTTGCTTTCAACTGTCTCCGGCATTTGACAGCATTCAAAACAACATATTTTTCAACTACTTGAATATATGCAAATCAAAAACCATTTTGGTTGAATCAAAAAGAAATTAGTTAAATCAACTATCGCAATAATCAAAAACTGCGATATCGCAATTTTATGATCGAAGGGTTCTCCGTGCAGGTTTTGAAAATCCGTGTCCATCGTCATTCAAGAACTACTACTGTACCATTTTATTTAAATTTTGCACACATTTTCTACATATAAAAACCAGGCCCCAACGTTTTCCTTTTCGATGTTTGTTACTTTGGGGAGGTTTCACCGTTACAAAATGACGGATTTTTTCGTGAAAAATCGTAGATTTGCTGTGAACCACCAAAAATTCAAAAAATTTAAAATAAATAAAAGAGTAACGTTGGGTCTAGAAAAATTTCTTCTCTAACTATGCTGCTTTGATTTGGTCAGTTCTGGAAAAAATTCGTAAAAACGATGATTTTTTTCTTCGTTTAGACCCCTGTTAAATTCAGATGTTCAAAAGTTTCAAGTTTCAATTAATGTTCCAAAGATCTAAAGTATTGAATTTACACAAGCTAAATTCAAAATTTCGAAAGCTCCAATGTTACAAATAAACATATTGCTCTGTCTCTACTAAAAAAGAGAGTGCGCCATGATGTAAAGAAAGTGCAAGAGATTCAACTGAACAAAACTAATGGTGCAATATGCTTTGCTTCCATTGAGTGCACGATGCAGCGTAATTCGATGCTGAAAATAAGAAAAGAATAGAAGTACACAATGTTTTCCTGACATCCAGAATATATAAGTGTGTTGGAAAATACATTCTTACGTGGTCTTCTGATAGGATGGAGTGTTCATGAAAATTACTATTTGTAAAATGACCAGTTTATATGTCAGATCAATGGAGATCGATATCACATGTTTGAAATGCTCGTTTTGGTTTTGAAATCCAAGTTCAGTGCTTGTAGCTCTAACCCAAAGGTTTCCGAAACAGTCATAAGCAAATAAAATGATCTTCTACAGTGCTTGGCTGATCAATTGCATGAAAAACCCAGGTGCCATAGTAAATCATTCCGATGAATAGAAAATTTTCCCGCTTTTAAATTCAATACACTGGGAAAGCTATTTTTCACTACACAATGAACCAGACTAATACCAGAAATTCAATTGGAAGCCACTGGTCAGCCATGACCAGGTTGGAATTTTTTCCTCAGTATACAGACACTCAACTGAAAGTTCGTTGAAACGTGACAAACAATGTGTGTGTGTGAAATCATGTGTCTCATATCATCACTTCATCGTGTTGCGGTTTACAGCAAGCACATTTTTCCTGATGGCAGTTTCTGCTTGCACAAGGACGCCCATTCTACTTGAGGTTTATTTCCGGTTCAGCATCAAGCACACCATCATTTCCTCAAGTAGAATGGGCGCACTGCCGTTCTTCAACGGCAAGAGGGAAACTTATTTGTATGCAAAAACCGCGAACAGT
Source organism: Malaya genurostris (assembly GCF_030247185.1). Taxonomy (NCBI): domain Eukaryota; kingdom Metazoa; phylum Arthropoda; class Insecta; order Diptera; family Culicidae; genus Malaya; species Malaya genurostris. The sequence goes on from NC_080570.1 coordinate 21,002,058, forward strand.
AAAACAAGCGATAATTTCATTTATGCTCTCCATTGACAATACCAGATTCTAAACATTGACAAGCTATTCTCGCTTATGTTGGGTTTTTTTATTCATTTAATCGCAAGATGAATGACGTTCGTTGAAACAAGCCATCCGAGTCTAATGCTATATTTCAAAGTGAGAAGGAGTATCGGTAAACTTACTGATGTCATAGAGTTCAAAACTAAAAATACAGAAACTCATTACGGAGGCTTAATCAAAACCGAAACTTGTTTATCTGTGAAAATCGATCAATGATACCCGTAAACATTGCTAGGCTAAATCCGTTTGTTTGTAGAGCCACCAAAATTATTGCGGTGAACCGAAATAATTCCATCAAGACTGTGGAAAGCAAATATCTAAGCCCCGTTCAAGGCAAGGCTCTAATCGGGGGAGGATTTTCAGGAGGATCACCAATTTCTCATTCCTCCCCTCCCCCTGGTTGTCAAACGCTGACTGCGGTGAAATTATTGGATTAATTTTGTCCAACCCATCATCATTCACTCGTTCTGGTGTTGGTTTGGGATCGATATAAGTTTGGTGACTCGGAAGGAGATCCGTTACCTGATTATATTTATAGCATCGAATAACAAAACCAAATACCGAGATTTCGGGTTCGGTACTGACATTTCCGATTCATTCGAATTCGTTATCATTGTTCCGAGGTAGAAACCGGTAAAATATCGATCGGTTTCGTCTCCAGTAGTTTTGCTTTCGACGACACTCTTTTAACCAGATAACAATCAATTTCGAAACAGAGAGTTGACATCCATTCCTTTGTTTTGTAATCTTAGGCAATCATTTTCAAATACATTTCGATGCAAAATAATGGCCAGAATCATAACCACAATAGTTAATATGGTTCGATCCTGAGGAGACACTCTTGTAGATACCGAGGTGGAACGCAAATCGAATGACGTCTTCGAGGGTTTCCACAATAGAAGAACGAACCGATTGGTTCAATAGCATGTTGATTGCAATTTCAATTGTTCTAACAGCACTTCGACTAATCTTTATGTTAATAGGTATTTAAACTAATGACACACATGCTTCTAGAATAGATGTGTTCAGTCAATTGACAAATCACAATGTCGTCGATAATTAGAAACAATCCGATTGAAAGGTAACTTGCCAGTCTCTCACGCAGAATGCATAATTTAAGACTTTTTATGCAGACTGACTGAAATCGTTTGTTTCCCATTGCCAATGGCAACAGGTCATGGAAAATGTTTCAGATGTTTAACTCTTCTCGGAACAATTGTGCAATTGGAAAACTTCACTTCGTTTGTTACTTGTTCAATTTGTTTCAAAACCGTATTATTTGTTAAACGGAAGCTGGATATGAAACTGTACAACATTCTGTACAGCCAATTGCAATAAACGATTCGGAACATTATCCTTCCAGGCAAGGATGGCTTTTATCGTATCGAAGAACGCTCATTTGCAACTCTTCACACGATTCAATGAGTGCCATCAAAGAGAAACGGATATCATCGCAGCAACAAAAATACTGGCATGGTTCATTTAACATAGAATAGACACCAGCGCGAGAACGAATTTCTCTTGATAACATTTCTGAGAATCAAAGGTTAGCATGCTGCTGTGGGGATCCTCTCTGGAGCAATCTCGTTTCGCGATCCGATTCTTTACAGGCAGTTGATAATTGCGATAGAATCATTTTACTATTGCCGCTTATTCTAACTATGTGCATATAACCTTTGTATAAGTTGTGTCTATGAAAATGTATGTCAATGCTCCACACAAGGGTTTTGAAATATTGCAACCTAGTATGAGAATCAAGTCGAATCATCGATTTGATTTTCTGCGATAGTTGTCAACTTGCGATTCTCTCTTGGTAAATTCCACACAGCACCAATCATTATCAGAATGCAATTTTTCTTAAGGACCGTGAAATACTCAGAGTATGAAGTGGAGCGAAGAAATGTAGAAAAATTCTCTCGCGGTTCATCCATTGAGAGACTCGAGTTCTTGAAGCATCTTTTACTGGATTGAATATGTTGTATACAATATAGATGAAAATCGGGCAGCTTCTGTTAAATTTTCGGCAATCACCAACACTGCTTTCAGGTTTTCGGGTTCATTTCACAAGCAGTATTATTGAATGGTTTTCACTTTTGTTACAAAACCACCCAAAATCGATTGTCAAATAACATAAATAACCGTTCTGTAACATTTGTGAAACATGCCAATTTTAACAAGTTTAAAATGGTTAATTGGGAACTAGCATTCCAGAAGTTTGTTTAAAAAAACCAGCCCTAATACTTCTCAGAAATCAGCGTAATGAAAAAAGGCGGGTGAGTAATCCAGTTATTTCTGTGAGGGCGCGAATACAATTAAAAATTAGAATCGTGCGTATTAGTTGATTCTGTGAATTTGGCAACTTTTACTGCTTCACTTTCAGAATTGTAACGGTGCATTTACACTTAAGATAAGCCTTTTTGTTGACAAATATTTTCTATCGCACAATTAAATAACGCGAAACAGTTGAGGGTAAAACAATCGCAACATACAAAATTTTGATGTCGATTATTTCATTTCAGATTTTCATATTTCAGTATAAGAAACTATCCAAATGCTGTACGAGACTCAGCCAAAATTCTCTATGATATTATACACTGTTGGGAATATTTGCCACGAATGCGTTGCAGCCAAATGTAAGCTTTATTTACGCTCGTTTCGAGAGGTGCACCAAGCTAATCAAACTATTTTAGATTTGCACTAAACTGATGATTTTTACCTCCGATTTGCCAAGAAATAATAGTTCTTTAGATAACGTTTAGATCCATTAGAACGGTTGATTTTTTATGTTTCCCATCGTTCTCCACTTTTCGTTGCTTATTTCAATTCAAACGACCAGCAGCAAGATGATTTTGAAGGAAAACTGGCTCTGCGAACGTCCCGCAATTGATTCAATACTGAACTTAATTCTTAATACTGGAACTGGAATTGAGCTCTGGACCTGAATCAACCGGAATAATGCACTTGCTTTACTTCCTGCTCTGTCAACTACAAGCTGCAACTGCAAATATATCAAATTCGTTAACATTTTATACCTATTCAGGTACGAGAAAGACATCATGAGTTTTCTTCTTTGATACTCGTTGATACCAAACATTTCAGAAAATTTTTATTTTGAACTATTTGTGATTATGTCATACAACTGAAAATTTTATCATAAACTGATGATCAGATTTCCGATGGCATGCAGAAAAAACTGTGTTGCTACGTTAGGTACAACAAGAAATATTCACGATTCAAAACTTATCACTCTAATAAAGTAAGTCGTATTTACGACAAAAGCGCCATCCAAACATCAGTAAAAATACAACGATGTTAGTTGTTTTTCATAGCTTTACATAGTAGGAAACTTCATACAGTTCTTTGGAAATAATCAATGATTCTAAAAAGAACCGATTTATAGAATTCAAGAACTGGACCTGAGTTCCAGAACTTAAAAGGCTTAAAATTCATTGCAATTTAGTTCTAGAACTGAATTTTGAATTTGAATTCCGAAAATGACTTTATCTCCGAAATCCAGTCTCAAAATTCGGTTTCTCGTGCTGCCGTCCTGTTGCAGTGACCGTTCCAGACAATATAAAGCTGAAGTGCGTGAAATGTTTCGCACATTAGAGTTGTTTTCCTAAGAATTGGTTGTTAAAATATATAAATCCATCAGCAAGTGAAGAAGTTATATGCGTTCAAAATTATGACCGAAGAAGATTAGGCGGCTATTTAAAAAAAATTTGATTGACTCCTGGTCCCGTATACTTCATAAAGATACTTTTTAATGCCAAAAAATATTTTTTGAGATTTTTTGAATGGTAAGAGAAAACCACTATCACACGAATAAGAGAGTCAGAAAAGATTTTTTAATTGATATGTTCACTAGTTCTTTTCCCGATAGAAAATATCGCATTTCATTCATTGAGATCGATTCGCAGGTCATAAATACTTAAATTTCATCGACATTCAATGATTTTGATGGTACTTCTCCCGAATGGAAGAATCAGAAATGCTGGCTTGATGGGTTATTCCAGTGACTATTTTTTACTTATTACGTCAATGGAAGAAAATACCGTAAGAAGTGCTTCAGGATTGGTCTTAAAAGGACCAAATAATTAAATTACTTCCAAGTTACAAAGTGGCGGAATGTTCGAGTCCCGGTTTCGAAGAATTCTCATGGCGTTTTGCATTGAAAAACACCGGTGGTGTGGATTGCTCTGGTTTTGAACTTTCGAGCAGAAATTGTAATGAAACATCGTCAGAATGTTGCATTTCTGCTCGAAAGTGCAAAACCAGAGCAATCCACGCTACCAGTATTTTCCAATGAAAAACGGCATTAATGTAAATGGGATTGTATTACTAGCCATGAAAGAATCAACTGCGAAATCGGTGGCAATAGAATAATCAAAAAAATGCAATACATTGCAATATCATTGCATTTATCCATTGCGAAATTCAGAATCAACAGCACACAGAATAAATCTGCTCAAGCCTGATGTTGGTAGCACTAAAAGACTATTTAAATATCCGCATCACTATACACTGTCACAAATAGAGGCGGGGCAAACATAAAGTCAAAGTCTTGGCATCACATTGCTTTTGTGGAATTTGGCCTTTCTGTTTCAACAGACTTCGCGACCGATTCTTAGTGTACAGAATCATTGCATGGCTAGTACTATGGATCCTACTGACATCATGAATCTTTCCAGGTCGGGGCTCGAACATACGACAACTGGCTTGTAAGACCAGCGTCCTATGCATTCAACCACCATTGAAATTCTCACTTGTGCTTATTTAGTTCATATGTCAAAAGCGCAGTGATATAGATTAAGAAAACTGAGTAACTTCTACTTTGATTCTAAATTGATTATAAATAATAATCGCAGTGCTTTGAAAATGTTACGCGAGAGTTTTGGTTTTAAAGTGAGCAATAAATATTGATTGGATCTCTGGCCAGAGTCGGATCGAGACTCGATTTTCCCACCGTAGTGAGGGCACACGTCTGTTCCAATAAAGATATGTTAGTACGACAAAAATTTGTTGGTTTCAGCTAATTTTCTCTTTTCTAGAATGAGTAAATATGTAAATTTAGATCTAATCTAGAGCAAGGATTCAATTCCGGTATCTTAGATTTGACCTCTTGAAATTGTATTCTGGAATTGAATTCGGAACCGGCATTCCGGGACTGAACTCTAAAATTGATTTCTGAAACTCTATTCTAATGTTTAAATTAGGTTCCGAATTCAGGTGGACCGGAAATCAGATTCTGAACTCAGTTTTAAAATTAAGTTCCAGAATCCAATCCAAATGAAGTTCTACAGCGCGTTCAGCTCCGTGTAGAGTATAAGAAGATGAACATCGGAACTGATATGTGCCTGGCTATCTCAATACCGTCGTCAAGGGTACGAGAAAGGTGAACAGACGTTATAAGTTTTCCTCATTGTTTTCAAAAATTTGAGAAAACTCTATTTTCGAGTTGTTTTTGATTGTCTCACACTGTTGAAATACTGATCATATTTCTGGTTGGATGGAGAAAGAATTATGTGAGCAATTCCATGCGGAATCGGTTGACTGTTGGCACGACCCCCTCGATTTGTATGAATTATTTTGAACAATAATGTTGAGCGATTTGAACAATGAAATATTATTCTCTAAGCTACTTTCAATGAAAAAGCTCATAGGAAGAAGGGGTTGGGGTCCAGTAGGAGATTGATAGTACCTATTACCTTTCTCCGGACAGTACCAGGACACGGCATCTAGCGTGTGAAATCCGTGTGGAAAAAAATGAGCCAAGAATAGATCCATTAGGTTCCTGCTTTCATGTTTTCCTTTCAGTTATCAGATATTTTCAACGTTTCACTTCTGATTACTCTATTTTACTAAGTTATCTCTTCATTCAACTTTTTAATTTCCAGTTAGCTTCTTCCAGTTAGTTATTTGGTATGCTTTCTTTTTCCATGTTATTGTATGTCTATGCATGTTTTTTTCAGTGTGTATATATTTTTTAAATCTCATTTGATAACCTACAACTTCTTCTTAGACATATTTTCCGTAGAAGCTATAAATTTCTGGTTATAATTGTTTGAAAATATTGCGGCTAAAAACACATACTCCCTTTTCATAAATTAGTCTTGAGTGAAAAAAATCTCTACACCAGTGAAAAATACTTTATTTGTTATATCGATCATACATGTAAAGTCACATGCAAGTTGAAGAGGGTCGTGCCAGAATTTTGCCATTTCTGAACGATTTGGCGTGGAATGACTCATGTTGCTGCGTATAGTGCATCTCGAAATATTCACGAATAAGTTCTACCTATTCGTCCACAGGACAAATTTTGCAAGGGCGCCCCATAGTAAAGTAAGACATATTTCTGTCGACAAAATTAAGATATTTCAAAAAATGGGCAATATTCAGCTTACTATATCGATTTTGATTGGTTCTTTTCGGCAAGCATTAACTGAGAGAGGCTTTCTTTCTTCTGATCATGCTTATATGAGCCAGTCTAGGATATCTGTCCGTCTTTTTATTTCATATCTTTCGCCTCTCTTAGTTAATGCTTGCCGAAAAGAACCAATCAAAATCGATATAGTAGATATTATGCGGCAATTACAACCAAATAAAAATACTTAGCTTCATTGATTTATATCCGTTGATACTTCTTCTCATCGAATCCTTCAAAACTTCTCTTGGGGCTCTCGTTTTTCTCCGTTCATTGTTTCCAGTCCTTGGTTTACATACAACTTACACTTTGCAAATTCTGAAGAAAGAACGTTAAATATACAGTATCCATACGATCGCAGTTTAATTAGAGAATGTTTGTCGTGAGCGAAAGCAAAGATGGAACTGCTCATACTACTCGTTAGATTTATTGTGCACTCATTCTACAATCCTGAAAGTGAAAATAAATGTATTTTATTGTTTTCGCACAGTAGAGTATGAATGATGATTGATGAGTAAGTGGAGCATTAGTATGGAACTGAGTAAAAGAAACGAATGTCTAAAAAAGTAGTAACCATTCTACATCGCAGTCTCAGAGAGAGCATGCAACCAAACTACTAGGTGTGCAGATTTTCGCAGATGTTGTTCACACCGTTTGCGGCTCTCAAATCGATTCGGTCATCATATGGTCAAATCATTGCAAAAGAAATAAGATTTGATTAATAGATTGGTATCGTCCATAGTTCAAAGCGCAGTGTTTGTACTAGCATGGACAATGGTACATTCAGAATATGGAACACTTTCATTTTGTTGTTCCATTTCCATTAAATCTGTCTTAAGGTTGTTTTAATGCCCCGGAATTCAAATGCCATTTAAATATTCGAACATGAAACGATTCTGGTGACATGTTTTCAAATATTTCAACATGAAACTACTCGTGTTTTTCGGTTTGCTCTAGGAATTTTCCGTGCCACTCAATTCTCCAGAACAAAACTTACTACCCGTCAAAAGTTCTGGTCATGTGAAAACAAACAATCTACTTACATGTAATCTGCCATAGAAGTCGGATACCGTCCATCTGGCCACAGCATGTAGCATACGGTTCTGGTGTTGCCATTATTGTAACTACGGAGAGAGAAAGAGAAACAATTGAAAACGGATCTGTGAGGATTTTATTTATACAGCAAATACAAAAAGAAAAACAATCGTTCCGATTCATAATGCGTTGTCGAAGAGAATTATTTTTACACTCGCGTTCGAAATCAGATGAACAAATAAACAATTATCGGTTTTTTTGCCTACCTCAATCAGATGACGGTTTGGTGTTCATAAATATCAAATAACTGAGTGAAACTCGCATTACCAATTAAATAAACATAATTGAATGACTTCTGACTTTTTCCACCATCATCTCATGATTATAATTTTTCGCTCAGCTCGGTTACAAACAACTATTATGAGACTGCTCCTTTAATTTCCTCTGATAGAAAATAGTGTAAAACAAAACAAAATATCACTTCCCGCTTCCCTCGGGGATTCCGAGTCGTGGACAGTGTAATTGACTGTTCCAATCTGTCCAATATTTCTACCATTCGTAAGACACAGACCATTTCCCTCTGTTTGATTCCAGTTGGGTTCGTGCTGCAACTTACCGTTTCGTCATCACAGTCGAGTACATCAGACAGGGAGTGGCCAGCACACAACTCAGGGCCCAGATGATGAGCAGGAACAGGCGAGCCTTCTTCCGGGAAGTCCGATGCCGCAAGGGATGCACAATTGCAATGTATCTGCAAAGAAAGAAGCGACTTGATGAAAAATATCCCCGCAACGGGTGGACGAGAGAGACCGACCGAACGAAAGAAAGTTAATAATGCCTTCCTGACACACCGAAGGTAAATTGCACCGTCGGAAACGGAACCGCTGAAGCGAACGATAAGACCATGAATTGTCGTTGGAAAATTCCCCAACGACGTATCACTCCGAGAAGCTCGTTAAACCAAGATGCAATATGATTTTAAACTTTTCAACAACGATATTACGGAGGACATCCAAGAGAGAGAGAAAGAGAAAGAGAGAGTGAAAGATCGAGGATGTCCCACCAGAAAGGAAATTATGCCGCTGACATTGACCCCGTTGCTTGCCGTGCACTTTGTCATAATGGTCGCAAATTCCGAATGGACGTTCTTTTAGTGACTTCTTGCGCTTTGCATCGGATTCCGTTTGGATCGAGTCCAACAACTGGATGCTAGGGATGGTTATTGTTCTTGTTGGTGGATTATATAAGAATAGCACACAAAAACAATAGCAGAGCGGCTCTATTTGGATTAGTCGTCACAAGGTGAGATAACTAAGTGCACACAAGTTCCTATCTCATACCTCCCCATATGTCTATGATGACATTTGTTCAGTAGAACGACGTCGACTTGGTTCTGTCGTCTTCTGCGTTAGTGCAGAATGAGAGGGTGCGAATTGGTTTGAATGTAACAATTAATTTGACACGCGAAAATTATTGAAAACCCTTCAGATCGGTCAAACATTTCGCATTGACGTCCTATTGCTGAAGTGTATTAAAATTTCATTATGACATTGAATTGTCAATTTGTTTTCAAGAAAACCGTCTGCAGCATTTTTTGCAATTCATAAAGCAAAATTAAGACGTAAGAATAACATTTGTGTATAAATAAAAAGTGTTTTATGCAAAAGCGAAAAAATATTCAGGTTATACTATGTTCCAAGTGTCTTATTGGCTAGGGCAGAAGACTGAAGGTTTCGAAGATTTCGATACGGTCAAAAATGAAGCATTGAACGCAAACCTGATTATTGGTGCGATTAGAAAATGTTAATTGTTCATACAAAACTGAAAAACTTTAACCAACTACGCGTCGATTGCTTGCCTATTGCAAGAGATCGAATGTCTTTCTGTAATGTTTGAACCCATTTGATGCAAACATTTCATTTAGGCGGGGCTGGTCGATGGAACGGTTCGATTCGCTCTGTATACGAAATGAGTCATCGTAATTCGACTGAGTCACCTCTTTGAGTCCTGAACTAAAGTTATTTGCCGTTCCTAGCTCGTTAAAGTCGGCCAAACCATCTCTGAGAAAGTGGACTGAGTTTTATTTTTGAGCGTTTCAACACTATTTTCGGTGCTTCCGGAATCGGAATCCAGGATAGGCGGAATTAATTTGATTGGCAACTCTACTTGCAATAACTAACGGCTGGAATAGTTTCGAGTCCAGTTTAGAAATCTTTTTAGGTTTTTTGCTTCACCGCCTAAAGTGACGATACAAAATTTTTAACATTCTTCACCATTCCGGAATCGAAAGTTCCATCCGAATGAGATTCTAAAGTTTTGTATGAGACCATAAGACCTTTTAATTTAATCGTAAGTTTTTGAAAATTAGTCACGCTATATCTGAGGAAAGCGAGTAATTAAGCAACTACGGTGTTGTGTTTTCTTCCTTCGTACCAGCACGTACCGATGCACGTACTGGTTTTGAATCGTCATTTTTAATGACGGTGCGAATGTTTTAACACTCATGTAATTGTGGGACAGAAAGTCGGATCCGGATGAATCTTTACAGTAGCTTTTGAGACAATGTGAGTTTTAATTTACAACGAGATTGGTGAAAATTGGTTCAAGCATCACTGAGAAATCAAAGTGAGTTCTATTTTTGGATTTGTTCTCCACTACTTTCGGTGCTTTCGGAACAGTAGTGCCGGATTAAGTTTATATGTGCACAAACTAACAATTTTAGCAAACTAGAAGAAATAATCAGTCAGTTTTACGGGATTTGTACCTGTTTTAGCCATTGTTTGCAAAAAAAAATACTCATGAACTTTTTCACTTATTGGTCTCTAGTTCCGAAACCGGAAGTCGGATCTGAATAAAATGTTCTAGAAATTTTGTTTAATAATTTCAAGACTCTACGTTTAAATCTTAGTTTGTGAAAATCGGTTAAGCTATTTTTACTCTGTATTTCCAGAATCGGATACCGAATCCGGATAAAATTCTACATCTACTCATGGAACCATATTACCATACATTTGAATTGTGAATTTGAGTTTGTCGTGAAGCTGTTTTTGATCAATCGGAATTATTTCCGGTTTGGAGCATACACAGTCACATTTTTCGGTCCATTCGGAATCTGGAACTGAGATTCGGTATACGCGAAATCGAATCAAATTGGTCTTCAACTAACCAAATCTGCCCAGCTGAAGAACTATGCAACTAAAGACTGTCCCAGAAAGTATAGACGCACTTTGATTTTTCGCTGTAAATAATTCACAAATGTTAGATATTCAAATTTTATTCGATATACTGATAATATTAGACTACAACAACAGAATATTATTCTCAATATTTGCTACTTAGCCATTGTAGACTAGCTTGCGCACCTTCTTGCGAACGTTCCTCATCAAATTCCGTACAGACTTCTTTGCGACAACTTTTGACACTTTTTTTCTAATCTTTTTCGAACTGTTGAATGGTTTCGGCTGCCGAGACTAGTTTCCTAAGATATGCCTTCGTTAATGCCCAAAATTCCTCAATTGGTCGAAGTTGTGCGCAATTTGGTGGATTCATGTCTTTTGGGACGAAAGTGACATTTTTGGTAGGATACCATTCTACCGTTAATTTCGAGTAGTGGCAAGAAGCAAGATCTAGCCAGAAGACAACAGGATCCTTGTGGCTTCGAATCATGATTAGAAGTCGTTTTTGTAAACATTCCTTGATGTATATTTCGTTGTTCATTGAAGCAGTGGTGATGAATGGTTTCGAAATCTTACCGCAGCTACAAATTGCTTGCCAGACCATAGCTTTCTTACCAAATTTTTCGACTTCAATCGATGTCTCGGACTGGTTTAACACTTGCCCTTCTCGCACCGTATAGTATTGTGGTCCCTGCAAGGATTTGTAATCGAGTTTCACGTAGGGGGCTGTCCATAAAAGACGTCACGCTTTTTTTGACAATTTTTGACTCCCCATCCCCCCTTTGTCACAAATTGTCACAGAAGCAAAGACACCCCACCCCCCTATGTCACATGTCACGAATTTAAAATAAATAAAATTTATCTCAATACATTCTCAATATGTATGACAAACCATACAAATATGAGGGAAAAATCGATTTATTACATGCTGTCATTAGATTAGAAAATACCCCTAACACTACAAAACCATCGGAATTATTTTATTAATATCAATTATATAAATTAACAAAAGTATTTGGTTGGAATTGATGAAACATTTAAATCATCTGTTTTATTCCTCCTAGGGGTACACAGATATATTATTGATTTAGGTAAAGAATAATATTTCCTTAGTGTAGCATATAGGGCTGAAAAAATAAAGACCAAAACCTCATCAAAACGAGATCACTGCCGGAGAATCTTTTCAAGATCAGTTGATCAGTGAATTTTAAATCACATCGATCAATATCGGTACTGACCTTCCGTCACACAATGGGTAGTGAGTTTGAGCTAAAATGATTCTTGATATATGTAAGTTCAACCATTGGATGATTCGATAAGCTTTGATGTTGGATGAGGAAAATCACATATGATCAAGATAAGACATGACATGATCTACGTCTGAAATCGTTGATCTCCCGCTCATTTTCAAATGGAGGACAATTGAATAAACTGCATCAGAATCAGTTAAGAGAAATTCTTATGATATTCTATTATCAATGCTAGAAAATCAAATTACTGATAACTTGTCAGTGCATTACTTAAGTTAAACCGTTTGAAGGCATCTTTTTCTTTTTTACTCATATTGGGCAAAATTTATTAATTTCGCTAATTTACTCACTCCTCCGTGCACTTTTGCTGATCACAACAGAAATTATATCCTGCATCATTCATTTCCGAATTTACAAGAAGAAGATTTTACATCAACAAATACACGTCCTCCTATAGAATGTAAACGTTTATTGTGAAGATTTTTTCAGGAAATATGGCAAAGCAGTAATATAATTAGGTATTTCAAAATTGTGCTCATTGAAAATATTGGACGTCACATTCCAAAAACCTCCCCTCCTTCCCCCTGTCACAAAAGGTTACGTTTTATGAAACACCCCCCTCCCCCTATCGGCGTGACGTCTTTTATGGACAGCCCCTAGGTTTCGTCGTCCATGATTATGCAGTTCAAATTTCCAGCAAGAACCGTATTGTACAGCTTTCGAACCCTCGGCCTGATCGATGCTTCTTGTTTCGGACTACGTTTTGGTTGTTTCTGTTTCTTATAGGTTCGAAGATTCAAACGTTTTTTAGCACGAAGAACACTTTTTTGGCCACATCCCGAACTGAAATCTCCTTCTTTCGCTCGAACGCCTTCAGTATACGTTTATCCAACTGAGGGTTAGCAGGATCTTTTTTTCGACCCGTTTTCGGTTTATCCTCAAAGGTGTTATCCTCACCGATCTTCCTGATTGCATTTCGCACGGCTTTTTCACTTACTCTTTCCATTTTTGCTATCTTCCTCAGTGACAGTCCGCGTTCTGTGCACCATTTGTACACAATTTTTCGACGTTGTTCTGCTGAAAGTCCACGCATTTCGAAAAAAAAACTAATGAAAGCGAATAAACAACTGCACAAGTGATTAGAGAAGAGTGTAAACAACAGGACGCAGCCATAAAAATTGACAGATTCTGAACCATTGCGAAATGGCAGCGGTTTTTGGTTGCGTCCATACTTTCTGGGACAGTCTTTAGATGAATTTAGCAGTAAGTTTTATAAAAAATGGCACCTCTTTCCGCTATCGCTTGTGAAAAAATACTCATGAAATCGAAAATTTTCAATAATTGCACTGTAAAACCGGAACCGCAAGTCGGATCTGGATCAACTTTTCGAGATTTTTTTAAAGAGTTAGTTTGTGAAAATCGGTTAGGAAATTTCCGAGAAAATTAGGTGCACATTTTTTTAATAAAAACCATTCATAATTAGGTAAGAACTCTCCAATTATTGGGTCCTTTTTATTTATTTGTACTATCCAAATGACGAACTGATGAATGGGTATGAAAAATTTAAGAAAATCGGTGGAGTCGCTACTTTATAATTGAAATAGCAAAGTGAGTGAATAAACAGAATTTACTACTGAGACATCTTCGTAGAAAAAAAACACTGTCGTTTCGCCAACATATATCTCTGGCGAAAGCATATCTAGAAACCAACAGTTTCCTCAGTATAAGAAAAAAAACAGCAATGAGCATTTCTGGACCGTATCTATAATGCTTGCCACTCCATTACCCAGTAGCGAGCACAGAAACATTACGCACAATTGGTGACCACTACTAAATCATAAAAACTCATAAAGGAACGAAAGCAAATCACATCACGAAAAGGTCATTATCACAACCTGCGGTTTTTGGCAATGGGGCGAACAACGGGGATAAGGCAATGAACCCAACATTGAGCTGGAGAACATTGGGACCGTTGAGGCCTGATAGCGTGCCAACAAACTAGCCCTGACCACGGACAATACAATTGCGGTGACAAGCACGCACTGAAGCGAACGTAAGAACGAAAGCTATAAAAACTTCTAATGTCCCATCACCGTATGACAGTTTACTTTCTGGTGTCGTTTGGCGAAGTGCAGAAGACGCGTTTGTGTGTTAGTGTTGGTTTGTAGAAAAAAAAGATCCGGAAAAATGATTCACAAGAAAAATCTCCTGCTGCTGTACGATCGCCCTCGGGAGCCCATCTTCATGAGTAAGGGAAAAGCGATCTTCGATGTGCCGGATAACTATCTGACCGATCGGTATCGGCCCATCGGACCGGAAATCCAGAACCGATTCGGAGACCAGGCGGAAGAACGAATTCCGGTGCGAAGCATTGCCCTGCCCGATCTGCGCATTCCGATGTCACTCGGCCGTCAGGAGCAATTTTCGCTGTTTATTCCGCGCCACCGGAAGATTGCGGCACGGTTGATTGATATTTTTATGGGTGAGTACAAGGGATGGGACATTCCGGGGGAAAGGATTTATTGTTTGGGTTAATTAGATTCCGAATGAATTCAAATAAATGCCGTCTCCGGCGCCGCCGCCGCTCCCGCTAAGCGCCTTTAGCAACAATTACCGCTGGGAACATAAATCGTATTTTACGCTTTCATTGAATGAAAACACGATTCATTCGATTTGTTTACACAGCGAACCACACTCATGGGCATGGGCTAATATTATTACAATCAGGATCGCTGGGCTGCTGCTGGTCGATCCTATGACGATTGTTGTTGGCTAAAAATTGGTAACAAACACAAATAACAGAAATTAGACAATGCGATGTATTTCGATTGAACAGATTTTGCGTTACTAAGTTTGTGATTACATAATTTGTTCGGTTCGACCAAAGGAAAAATTTCAAGATATTTGTTAGTTTTGTTCAAAATGTAATCAGATCAGTGGCGTCTCGTGACAAAAATTACAGATTGTGCACTGAACATGTGGTATGATAATGACAATGAAATAATAATATACTTTTGGATAAGATTTCATTATTAAATTATTATTTGGCGCTTAGCACGTCAAGCAAATCTGTCAATAACATCATCAATTAAAAACCACTTTGACGTTGTAACTGAGACAGCAATTTGTTTTTAACTGCCATCAGCATCAGCCACTGAAGCCTCTTGAAGGTGCGTATACAAGTTCTCACAGAGCCAAAAGTGACAGAGAGAACAAACAAATCACAGTGCTGAGCTGAGTAATTGCTTCTTTTCATGAATCTGTGCAGTGACTCATGTGCACGGGAAGGACACTAACGCAGCGACAAGAGATACTTGAAATTTTAAGTTTGATGTACATGAGATGGCAAAGTGTTTGAGTTCAGTGTGCCACGTATTGGCTACCGCAATGCGTTATGAAAAGTTCGTTTGGCTGGCAGCTTAAGGTGAATTTGTGCATATTGTGCTGTGGACAAAGTCGCTCATTATATTCTATTCGGTACCATCCAACCTGGTTTCATCGAATAATAAATAGAGTCGACTTCAATTTGACATGTTGTGCAGTGCACGAAGTGCACATAAGGACGAGACGCCACTGAATCAGATAATTCATTTTTTCATCACAGTGTGTTCAATTGTTCCATCAATCAAAGTCTTTCATAGAAATATCTTCTTTTGAGTAGTGACAATAAAGCTACAGGGTGGACCTGAACGAAAATGAAAAACATTTTAAATTTATTCTCATTTCGTTTATGATTTATTTGGTTCAAGGAGATATGTTGCAGCTATTTTTTAGAAATGAAAATGGCCCTTGACCTTGAGTACAAAATGTGGCGTTTTGGCCAATGTATCGATCGATATGGTGGCTATTTCAGTCTGGTTGGCATCAAATCGGATGATCGCGGGGGCCAGTCAAAATCACCGTGTTTTTCCTGATATGACTCGTCCCGGGGAACAATGGTCATAACAAATCGATTGTTAGTCGAGCTGTATGGCATGTTGCACCGTCCTGTTGAAACCAGTAGCCATTCAAACCATTTTCACGAACAATGGGCATCACAAAATCATTTATCATGGCTCGATAACTATAGCCATTGACAGTTTTAGTTGCTCCATCATCGTATTGGAAAAAATAGGGCCCAATCACCATATCTGGACAAACATCACAGCAAACTGTATTTTTTTGGTCGTATAGAGGCTGTTCCTTAACTAATCGAGAGTTTTGAGCGGCATAGAAAAGATAATTTTGCTTATTAACACTTCCATTTAACGTGAAATGTGTCTCGTCTGACATTATATTTTTAGCCTCGTAAAGCCTGTAAAACTGAGCAATTGCAGTGTGTTCTTTTGGTATGTACTGTTCCATGGTAAAATTGGAATGATGCTTCCAACGCGGTATGTCATTAGTCGATCTGACAATGCTGTCAAAAATTATTGCTTTCACTATAAATAGTCCACCCTGTATCTTCGTGGAAAAAGTGTGTGTGGCTAATGTTCTCTGGTTTGCGTGGACCGATCTTCAAATGGTTGTTTTTTGCCTTTATCATATAGAAAGGCTATGCAATCACTGTGAAAACCGACTTTTTAACCGACTCTTTTAAAATTTCATATACCATTCGACTCAGCTCGACGAACTGAGCAAATGTATGTATGTAACAAAAATATGCACTCACTTTTCTCGGAGATTGCAGAACCGATTTTCACATACTAAGATTTAAATGGAAGGTCTCATGATCCAAAGTCTGCTATCGAATTTCATTTGGATCTGACTTCCGGTTCCGAAGTTACATGGTAATATGTGAAAATTAGGGAAAAACAGTGCATTCAATTTTCACTGAAACAGCTCAACCAATTTTCAAAAACTAAGATTCAAATGAAAGGTAAACATTTCTAGAACATTTTATCCGTATCCGACTTCCGGTTCCGGAACTAAAGCTTGATAAGTGGAAAATTTAGAATTTCATTAGTATTTTTTCACAAATGATGATCGAAAACAGGTACAAATCCCATAAAACTGTCTGATAAATTCTTCTAGTCTGCAGAGCTTGTTAATTTGTGGCCATAAAAACTTAATTCGGCACTACTGGTCCCCACTTTTTCTGTTCCGGAAACACCGAGAGTGGTGCAGAGAAACATTTACAATAAAACTCACTTCGATTTCTCTGCGATGCTTAAACCGATTTTCACATCTTAATTTGAATTAAAGCTCATATTATATTTAAAGCTGCTGTAAAATTTCATCCGGATCCGACTTCCGGTTCCGCAATTACAGGGCGATGAGTGTTAAAGTTTTCAAAACGCCATATATATGTACCACACCGAACGAAGAAGAAAACACAAAATAAACGATATGTGCTTCGTTCAATTTCGTACACGCTATGAAGATAACGAAACGGTTACGGATGTCTGCTACTGGTGTGTAACATTGATAAAAGACGGTGCTGCGGTGTATAAAAATTTTAGCTATTTTTTGATCAGTACGACCAAAAGAATAAACGGATATCAATGAATTCAAATTTATGTGAAAAAATAAGAAATTTTCAAATCCAATAGTGCAGTAATACCGTGCCGGTGGTGTAGTGATGTCAATAACAACAATAATAATAATAGTAATAATAACATAAATAATAATCATATGCTGTTTATTTTGACTAACATATGCAGAAGTACTGAAACGCAGGTTCGCTTCGTTTGTTAGATTTCGTTTAATTGATTTTATCAAAATAGAGCTTAAGATACTAAGTCTAGGTTTAACTAAGTTCAAAACTGTTCCAATTTTTAGGTCATATTTGTTGCTGGCAAACAAACCAACTTCGGCTATTCCGGTCATCTGAATCCGGTTGCGGAAGAATTGGAAATGGTGATTAAAAACTGCAAAAGAGTCTCATTTACTTTCCTTTAAGATGGTCAAATCGATTTTCACAAAATCATAGGTTCAAAGAAAAAGTCTCACAGTTTCATACGGAATTCCTAAATCTGTTGTAGATAACACTTCCAGTTCCGGAACTACAGGGTAAAAAGGATTTGAAGAGTTTGTTAGATTAAGGCCGAACAAACTTCCCTATTATGAGAAATATGAGAAAGGCATCATTACACCACTAGGTGGATTAAAACAGGTTTTTTGTTCTAAAAGTGACGTTTATGAAGAGCTTTTAGGCTGTATTACATAAGTAAAATCATCCGGGAAAGTGGAGAAAATCTAGAAAATTGGTTCGGCACGTCAGTATAGACATTGAATTTCGTTGCAAATAGCAGAAGCTTTACGTCTGCTTAGCGGTTCAAATTTGAACTGCCGAGTTTTGCATTCAGCAGTTCAATTTGAACTGCTATACACTGATTAGTCAAAGACGAAACGTAAACATATCTAGAGAATTATTTTGCATGGAATTGGAAATTTTCCACTCAAGGCACGTTAGATCTTCGGCAATTGTTTGGCGCGTATCGAGTTGTGCAGTGCCACTATCTTTTTTTGTGTGCAAATTTTACTCAGCCTACTTGATCCATGTGCACACTTTTTCGAACCACACGTTTAATTAATGTCATTTTCGCTTGATGCCAAACCTAACCAGTTTCCGCCCTAACTGCTGTCAAACCGTTTTTTTGAAGCTAGTTCCGAACCTCGTTCTAACGTTGTTGAACTTAAAATCGAGTCAGTTTCGATCCTGCTTTCTATATTAGGTTTGCTCGAACCCCCGTTGCTAAGTGCGAAACCAACACAGTTTCGTGAAAAGTGTTTGTTTGATGAAACTACTCTGGATCAGTTTCAGTCAAAAATCAAAAGACATGAGTCATAAGTCATAAGTCCTAAGTCCTAAGTCCTAAGTCCTAAGTCCTAAGTCCTAAGTCCTAAGTCCTAAGTCCTAAGTCCTAAGTCCTAAGTCCTAAGCCCTAAGCCCTAAGTCCTAAGCCCTAAGTCCTAAGTCCTAAGTCCAAAGTCCTAAGTCCTAAGTCCTAATTTCAAGTCCTAAGTCCTAAGTCCTAAGTCCTAAATCCTAAGTCATAGGTCATAAGTCATGTGTCATAAGTCATAGGTCATAAGTCATAAGTCATAAGTCATAGGTCATAAGTCATAAATCATAAGTCATAAGTCATAAGTCATAAGTCATAAGTCATAAGTCATAAGTCATAAGTCATAAGTCATAAGTCATAAGTCATAAGTCATAAGTCATAAGTCATAAGTCATAAGTCATAAGTCATAAGTCATAAGTCATAAGTCATAAGTCATAAGTCATAAGTCATAAGTCATAAGTCATAAGTCATAAGTCATAAGTCATAAGTCATAAGTCATAAGTCATAAGTCATAAGTCATAAGTCATAAGTCATAAGTCATAAGTCATAAGTCATAAGTCATAAGTCATAAGTCATAAGTCATAAGTCATAAGTCATAAGTCATAAGTCATAAGTCATAAGTCATAAGTCATAAGTCATAAGTCATAAGTCATAAGTCATAAGTCATAAGTCATAAGTCATAAGTCATAAGTCATAAGTCATAAGTCATAAGTCATAAGTCATAAGTCATAAGTCATAGGTCATAGGTCATAGGTCATAGGTCATAGGTCATAAGTCATAAGTCATAAGTCATAAGTCATAAGTTATAAGTCATAAGTCACAAGTCACAAGTCACAAGTCATAAGTCAAAAGTGAAGTCAAAAGCCAAAAGTTAAGTCATAAATCAAGTAAAATTTCAAAAGCCAAAAGTCAAAAGTCGAATGTCATAAGTTAAAACTGAAAACTGTGAGTAGAAAAAATGAAAAGTAAAGGAGCAAAGCCAAAACGAAAAGCTAAGAGTGATAAGTGAAAAGTGTACAGTACAAAATGGGTTTCCTATGCATATCTAATATGATAAACAATGGAATAATCTTAAAAAAACTAGGACTAGATGTACTTAATTTTGATTACATCCAAAAATATGAGCCCCAGGCTAAACTATTTTAAAGTATGCTAAAAAACCGCAGTTGTTTTGTTCTGTTCACCTAGAGGAAACATTCAAAACCATCTAGCGGAGAATCATTGAACTACAGTTTCTCTTAGCAATTAATTTTATCTATAAGATTTTCTTCACTTTATAATTACAAATACAGACAAGAAAACTAGTAAAGTTTAATTAAATGAGTTCGTGTTTGTAAACAATAGTCTCTATTTCAAATACGGTAGTCCACCCAACAAAGAGAAAATCAACAAAAAGGATAAGGCTCAAAACAGAAACATATTTACAAACTGATACTTATCTGTTGCAATAATTATTTGCCCGACTGTTAGTTGATGATAAGTTATAATATTTTAATTATATAGAGTAGGCAAATTTTAGTATATTTTCTTTTTGTGAGCACGACAGTTGATTGTTCTATAATATTACCTGGGTCAAAAATTATCAACGTGGCAAAAACTTTCAGAGAAATCGCAAAAATTAAGGTGTTCATCTAACAAGTTAATAAATTCCTCTGCCAAATATTAAGTCATTCGAACTAGTTCCTCAAATTTACCATCCGCTATTTCAAACGGATTGCTAATATCCTTAAAAATCGACGGTAGTGAAGCCTAATTTTTTCTTGCGGCAGTACCAGTCTTTCTTATGCAAATGCCTTCATTGCTCCTACGTAACAAGTTTTTATTAGTTTTACTGAATTTTATCACTAAAAGAAATTAAATGTATTTCTGAATTTTTATCGCAAAAATGTTGAAGTTAAATTGACAAGAATTCCAATGTTATGGGATATTTTCTAAGCAGGTTCGACGAATAGATGTTCGAGATTGATTCAGAATCCAATATGGCGTCTTTCAATTTATCAACATTTCTTGAAAACTTTGTGTAACGATCAAACGACCCCCGAGTCGTCTAAAAATCCAAGATGGTGACTTCCGATATCAATGGTTTTTTTCCTTGTGAACGTCGAGTACTTGTCGATGCACTTTACACCAATCTGTAAATATTTACAATCACCGCAGGAGAAAGACTGCGTCTTCTGAGTTGTAGATGATGCAGTAGGCCTTGGTATCATCAGTAAACGATAGACGAGGACTTTGCAGAGAAAAATTGACATCTTTGATATACAGTGAAAATACGGAAGGTTCGAGATGGCTTCCCTGCGGAAGTCCGGAAGATGCGAAAAAGCTTCGGAAATGTGATCGCTAACTTCAATTACTAAACAACGATTTCTGAGGTATGGCTGTGGTCAACTATCCATCTGTTGAAGTGTTCAATTTGAGCAGCAAACATACTGAAAACAACATGCAAGTATAATATTTACCAGACGAATTTACTTCGAAGTAATGTATTAAGCAAAACCAACCTTCAATTCAATGTAAAATCTTGACAAGTGAGGTTTGTTCGCACGGTCATGTCTTACCTATCTGTATTCAAGCCTCCAGGGTTGAAAATAACTCAAAAATGACACTAAATCACATAACGAAACTGCGCTGCACAAACAGAATCACGTGTCCAACGAGAAACTCGTCGTGTGCTAACAATTTCCCCTATGAGTAGCAACTACAAAAAAAAATGCAATCAAAATTCGATATCCAGGATATGTGATTCAAAACGACACTGCATCACGGAGCAAGTTTGTTGAAGTTTTGGCATATTTCCTGATTGCTGCTGCATTGGGAGGTATACGTGAAAAATGTCACAGAAGAAAAAACGTGCTAACTTCACTACCATCGGAGGTAAGTTTGGTTGTGGAATAATCCTTTGATATCGAGTACTGGATAGGATGAGAGGTGGATTTCACTTACGTGCTCTGATATCATATCATGATTCGGTTAAAGTGAGTGGCTCCAGAGTGGAACTTGAAGCGGTGAATTATTTCGAGTATTTTTGCGGGTACAATCTGTAAAACACAAACGAATAACATGTTCGAAAATATTACCTTACATATAAGGTGTCAAATCGCACTATTCACTAACGTTATCCTGTAAAATACGCTACAGTTGAGAAACTGTATCCAACTCAATCCTTTCTATTTTTTTATTATCAATCACTACTATTGTATTTATTTTCCAATTTTCCCTCGATGAAATAGACATCACAGAAGAAGGCGTCGGCCCGGACAAGAAAAATTTCAACCCTTTCTTAGCTATGTTATCTGTGACCCGGATTTCAACGAACAGCAAAAAAAAATACGTTGTCAGAATTCTCCTGTTGGGAATCTCTTTCCTGGACAGGTTTCTTCTTACGCTTGCTGCACTTTGAATAACTTTGAGTTTTATGTTGAGTAGATCTCGTTTCTTTTCGCATACCAATTCCAAACGGGCACGCTTGCTGGTAAATGGAGGAAATTTTCTTTACTGTAGGTTGGGTCAAGTGTCCTTCGAGGCAGTACGATCGGGGAAGAAACGAACAGCTTGAAAAATCAGACAAACTTGGGCGAGACTGGCGCATTGATAAACAGAATTGAATCCCAATTGAATCCAATGTACTTGTTGAACTATAATAAAATTTCACTAAGTGAATCCTAAACAGGTCTTCGGGCACGTTTTTTGCTGACTGCTTCGGACCGTTGAAAATTTATACATTTTTCAAAACAAAAGAATGATAACACTCTTACCAGATAGTCGAGATATCTTTTTGTTCATTTTATCGGTTTGCTGATAGCATTGACACATTGCCTGTTGATTTTCGTAGGTGACCAACGATCTACATGACTACATTCCTTTGTGATTGAAAGTCACATAAGAGGGGATTGGTTTCGCAAAGAGCATGAGTGAGACACGTACATCATTCAGAAAATCGGAGAAGACGGACGAGGAGAAATTCTCCGTATTAAAACAAATAAATTTCGTTACAGACTCTAAATGGAGATCATGATTGCGCACTTTTGTTGTACAGTCCTCCACGTGCACCGATAGGTTCTAATTCCCGTTTTCATGTACGACATAATGTATGTTGTAGTTGTCAGCTTCGAACTAGATTGTCTAGCTCTCGCAAGAAAACTGAAGGTAAATTGCACTACTCGTTTTTTTTAGTTGCATCTCAGTAATTTCCGTTCAACGTGTATTCAATCCATAAGCAATTTTCATCTATCTCGTATTTATAGACGTATAAAACACCGTTTGAAGTCAATAACGATTGTCCTTGGACACGAAATCACAAACTCTTGAAAAAATAAAAATACGAGAGGTAGGGTTCCAATGTCCAATGCGGAAATGTATTGAAAAAATCTATTCTTAATCCACCTACTGGTGTGATGATGTATTTCTCTTTCATCGAATCAATCTCATTAAAATATTGTCTACCTTTCTAAAGATAATTCTTATCACTTATTTCGGTTCATTTTTGACACCAATTCATTCACATTGATTCGGGTAGTTCACAAAAGCATGCGTCAGCGCTGATGTCATATGTTTTGAAACATTTCTCGGACCAAAAGTATCAGCAATAATACATTTGAACGTGCCCTAGGTCACTAGCAGAAATATTATTATGCATGAAAAAAATATTTGTCGATTGTAGAAATGTTTGCCTTTTGATATTCGAATCGATCCCCAGACCAAATTTAGTCTCGAACGAGCCTAAAATGACGGACAGTCCATTACACAAGAAAGGAGTATTGACGGTTAGTCCATACACAAGAAATGAGTTTTGACGCTTACGTCAATTATGCCATTATACCTCCGGAACCGTAAGTTACAGTTATTTGAACGTCAAACCTATTTAAAAAACCAATAGTACTTTCCAACGGGCCTAAGTTTACTGAAATCGGCTCAGCCATCTTCTAGAAAATTTAGAGGAGTAAAAACGCGTTTAGTTGGTTACGTCACTTATACCATAATATCTCTGGAACCGAAATACACAGCGATTTGATTTTAAAACTCGATCAATAACTGAAAAGTAACTTCCAAACCAACCTGAGTTTGTTGAAATCGGTTGAGCCATCTCTGAGAAAATTGAGCGGTAAGAATACAACGCGTTTTGTCGGTTACGTCATTTATACCATCATATCTCCAGAACCAAAAGTCACAGTCATATGATCTTCTAATTCGATCAATGGTTCAATAAGGCTTTGAAATGAGCCTAAGCTTGTTAAAACCGACACGCCATCTCCGAGAAAATTGCGCGATAATAAAACAACTCGTTTTGTCAGTTACGTTAAAAAATTGTTTTTCGATTTTGAAAATCCGTAGTCCTAGAAAGTCGATTTTGTATAAAAAAATTCTTTCGAGATGACACTAAATCTCGACGCTCATGCAACTCTTTTTCATGTTCCACGTCTCCCCCTATAGTGATTTTATAGGAACGAAATTTTTCCAACTTTGACCGAGGCGCGGCACCACTTACCCATATTCGACTTAGCTCAAAATTTGCATTGGAACTTTTGTGATGTGCTTAAACTTTTGAACTTAACGCTTAATGAAATTAGAGATGACTCTAAAATATTGACAACACAATATACATATAATACAAATTTCCACAAAATATGGGACATTTATGTATAGAACGGC
Source organism: Malaya genurostris (assembly GCF_030247185.1). Lineage (NCBI taxonomy): Eukaryota > Metazoa > Arthropoda > Insecta > Diptera > Culicidae > Malaya > Malaya genurostris. Next base: position 21,026,422 of record NC_080570.1, read on the forward strand.
CGTGTTGTGAGCTTATCAACCGAATAACCTAATAGTAGCTTTAAAACGTGTCTAAGTCTTTCGAGTTCTATTCAGGCATCGTCACGAAATTTTGACACACTAAAAAACACGATGTTTTGTCGGTTAGGTCATATATATGATTACATCTTCCGAAGCGACAATGCTCGACATAAATTTTCCAAACTTGTTCAGAAACTACAGTGCAGTTTTTTTAATAAGCCTAAGTTGATTTCTTCGAGAAGGTTAAGCCAATGAGGAAAGTTCAGTTAGTCAATTACGTCACTTATACCATTATATCTCCGAAACCAAAAGTGACGATTTGACCTTCGAAACTAATCGAGTGTCCAAACGAGCCTAAGCTTGTTAAAATCGGTTGAGCCATCAACGAGAAAATTGCGCGGTAGAAAAAAACGACGTGTTTTGTCGGTTACGTTACTTGTATCATCATAGCTCCGGAACCAGAAGTCACAGCCATTTGATTTTCAAACTTGATCAATTTCCCAACATATGCTTTCAAACGAGTCTAAGTTCAAGAAAGTTGGCTTAGCCATCTCTGAGAAAATCGAGTGGTGAAAAACAACACATTTTGACGGTTACGTCACTTATACCATCAAAGCTCCGGAAGTCTTAGCTATTCGATTATAAAATTTGATCCAAAACTCAACAGTAGCTTTCAAACGAGCCTAAGTTTGAGAAAATTAGTTGTCATCTCCGAAAAAATTGCGCGGTAAAACAACAACGTACTTTGTCGGCTACATCACTTATGCCATCATATCTCCGGAACCAGAAGTCACAGCCATTTGATCTTCAAACTTGATCAATGACTAAAAAGTAGCTTTCCAACGAGCCTAAGTTTGTAGAAACCGTCCAGAAATGGCAAAACTTTGGCAAGACTATTTTTTGAAAAGGGTGTATGTGTTTTTAGCCACATTATTTTCAATGTGTTATGTGTTTCACATGTAGGATAAAAGTTCATTTGGCAAAACCGATATCACCGTACAGGAAAAAGTTACGGGAACGCGTACCGGCCCTGTGGTAACTTTTTCGCAAATTTTCATTTCCGGTCTTCATTCGTTAGTCTTTTTTTAAATATTTTCATGAAAACTTGAAACTTAAAATTGTGTAAATAAACAGATTTTAGGGAACGTAACTTTCGTTTCTTTTTTAAGTAGAGTTTAAGTTCAAGAGAATCGATTCAATATACAAGTTCGATGCGTGCTTTTATTATACTAGCTCACATTTCGCTCTCATATAAAATTGTTTGTTGATATGGAACAAGTTTTACTACAATAATTTAGAATTTGCTCTTTTTGAAAGCGCAAGTGCATAAAAAATAACTCGATTCGATTGGTAATCAGAATTTTACGTAGAGCGCTGTCAAAAGAATTATTTTCACTCAAATGATTGAAAACTTAACTCTTAGTGTATTGTAAAATTAACATTAACATTGATTGGTGGATTCGAATTGCCGTGTTGATTGCTGATTAGTCCGTCCTGTTCTCTGAACTCGTTTTATTTCTTCTTTAATTGTCTGAACTAACTCGGACGCTGTTCCGAGCCGCTCGTATCGTCTTTCCTTGTCAACCATGCGTCGTCCCTTGTCAACTATTCACTCGATATTTCCTAAGATTTCTGAAGCCAATTCTACAGGAGGGAACTTACTGAGTTCTTCGTTTGGTGGAGACCAACTCAATGTTGAATGACGCAACGAGACTCCGAAGTTCGACTACCTTTAAACAACTCACGTTCATGCTTAACGAATATTCCTTTCATCCACCTATCCGCAGGAATGCGCAACATCGAGGATCTGCAGAGCTGTGCCGTGTTCGCCCGGGATCGGATCAACCCGTACCTGTTCAACTATGCATTGTCGGTGGCTTTGCTGCATCGTCGCGATACCAAAGATCTCGATCTGCCGTCGATCGTGGAGGTCTTTCCGGACAAGTACATCGATTCGAAGGTTTTCGAACAAGTTCGCGAAGAAGCTACCGTTGTGCCGGAGGGAATGCGAATGCCGATCGTTATTCCGAAAGACTTTACGGCATCCGATCTGGACGACGAGCACCGGTTGTGGTACTTCCGGGAGGATATCGGTGTCAACCTGCACCACTGGCACTGGCATCTGGTTTATCCGTTCGATGCTTCCAATCGGGCCATCGTGGACAAGGATCGCCGAGGAGAGCTGTTTTACTACATGCATTCGCAGCTGGTCGCTCGGTATAACTTCGAGCGGTTCTGCAATCGTCTGCAGCGCGTTAAGCGATTGAACAATCTTCGTGAACCGATTGCTGAGGGTTACTTTCCGAAGCTAGATTCGTTGGTGGCAAGTCGTACCTGGCCAGGACGCGTTGACAATGCGGTTATCAAGGACCTAAACCGTGAGGTGGATCAAATCAAGCAGGACGTTGCGGACGTTGAACGGTGGATCGATCGCATCTACGAAGCCATCCATCAAGGCTACGTCGTGGACGAATCTGGCAATCGCATCTCGCTGGACGAAGAAAAGGGTATCGACATTTTGGGTAACATAGTGGAATCGTCGATTCTATCACCGAATCGACAACTGTACGGCGACATGCACAATGCCGGCCACGTATTTCTGTCCTACACGCACGATCCGGACCACCGGCATCTGGAGTCGTTCGGCGTGATGGGCGATGTAGCCACGGCGATGCGCGACCCGGTGTTCTACCGGTGGCATTCGTTCATTGACGACATGTTCCAGGAGCACAAGATCAAGCTTACCCCGTACACGAAACGACAGGTGAGTCACGGATTGAATGTAGTTACTTATATACCCTTATAAACCTAAGAAAAGTATTTTGCAACTGATTTTCCACCATGTAGGACATTCGATTAAACATTGTGATCCTTTCATGTTCGGGTTTTCAAACACGGCGTATGCACTAAAAATATCAATCTTCTAAATTACTGCAAACAACCACACAAGAAACAGTAATATTGAAAGAGGGTTCAGGAAATGCAATTAAATAAACGAATAAGTTCAGTCTTAATACAATTCGAACAGCTGCACAAAGCTTAAAATTTTGCAACTGTGAACAATAATTTATATAGTGTAAAACATCAGAGTTATTCAGCAATCATTCCAGCTTACATAAAAGATTGCCATGAAAGCGGGGGCGGTTTAGAGGCTCAAACTCCTCCCGAAACAGTCTTTTGAAAAGGGATTAACGTTTTTAACCAACTCTTTTCAAGGAGTTATTCTCGAAAAAAAATCCTTATCATTGATTTTGATAAAATTTTGTCCCAAGGAAAGTGATTAAGTCATACATTGAACGATGGGTACATTGAAGGGAAAAACAGTTTTTCAAACGAAAGCTATTTCTTGTTCGAACTGAAGTTTTTATGCAGTGTCTTTTATTGAAAACCAAATAAAAGACTCTGAAAAAAAAACTGAGAAAATTTATTCTAATACCCTATTACCAGTTGCCCGATTTTTGCTGAGAAAGAAAAAGTTTTTGTTAGAAACCTTTTTTCCCTGAATTTGTCATTTCTATACTCTAACTATTTGCAAAAAATTGATAAAAATGTCCAGTCCTTTTCAAAAGATGGTTAAATCAATTTTGGAAAAACAAAGTGAGTAAATGGTTTTTTTTTTGTTATAAAGTTTATATGCTGCCAACTCAGAATTTTGCGCGAAATCCTAACGAAGGTCGTCATATGTAGGTCAATTATGCTATGAATAATTTGCAATAAACGACTTTATCAAACAACATTTTTTCGCAAAATGCACACACAGACATTCTTCGATCTCGTCGAACTGAGTCGAATGGTATCTAACACTGTGGATCTCCGAGGTTCCGTTCGATAGTCGGTTTTTTCAGCAATTCTAATACCTTTCTAAAGAGAAAGGCAAAACGAATGTCAGGCCTTGTTGTTTCCAGTACGACAGCCTTGGTTAATCCACGTGAAATTCCTCGTGCATGCTTGCATACAAGTGGAGCTCATAACTTTGAAAGTAAAGCATAGGAAATAAATGTGTTCATTTATCGACGATATCACGAAAATACCAAACAAATTGCTGCAAAAACCGCATAACTATGAAAATTCGCATAAAAAACCGCATAGCTCTGAAACTTCGCATATAAAAGTCGCATGAAAAACCGCATAAAAAAGATCTTGGTGTACTGCGAAAGTAGAAATGTTGATCATCGCTCATGTGTCAATCAATGAGATATACGAACGAGGCTTTCACATGATTTCTGATGGGTGAATAAAGCAAAGCCCGTTACAGATTCGCACCTTCATGCATTTCTAAGACATTTAGTATCAAAAAAATTTTCACGCGAGACATATCCTCCGCATAAAAAAGACCTCAGTGTATGTTTTTTTTACTTTTTTTTCAACAACTTGTGAATTCCAGATCAACCAAAAATGTTGTCGTTTGAATCCCAGAAAAAAATCAAGTTAATTTTTTCTTACTTCAAGTGATATGAACCATATTCCGCAAAGATGGTAGTCGGATGGCGCCAAGTCGAGACTGTATAGCGAGTGTTTTAGAAATAAATCTTTTGATCTAAGTCGTCGGAACCGAAGGGGGCCAAGCGTTGTCGAGATGTGAAATTACGGAATCGTATTTTAGTATTGTGATCGTGCAGCATTCGCTCCAAACGAATTAACTAGTTTGGCTCGGTACAGTGATTGCTTGGTGGTTAACTAACTCGAAAGAGTGTGCTGTCAAACCAAGCACATAACACATCTTTTTCGCTATTACGATGCTCACTCGAAATGTAAGGACCATTTAGTCATATGAAATTAGTTAGTTTCCTGCAAATCGACTTCACTTCTCCACACCATCACAATTCACTTCTATACGTAGTTCGTATCGTGCACCAGCTTCCTAGAAGCTCACTGCCTGCGAATTGAACTAGTAGATTGACCCGCTGACAAAAGTGTAGATTGTAATGCGTCCAGACCCAGAGTGAAGCAATTCATCAACCAGGCCACTCATTGTTAACCAATGGTTAGATCGCAGTTTTTGCATACTGGTTTGCATACTGGAACTACCATTCTGGTCTTCGTCATGAACATTCATTCATCTATTATACAATTTACAATACCAAAATATCTTTCACTCATTACAGTAGATCGATAAACTCTCGATGAAGTTGAGCTAGTTGAATATTCTTTAGCACACAAAAAAAACTTACTACTACACGAACTTCATAGTTGACAGATTATTACGGAAATTGTTTACTGTACGCACATATAGGCAAATGACTGTTAAATCAAGCAAATCATAGAGATAGCTGTAGAAGGTTTGCACGTACATATATGCACAAATTTGAGTATGTGACGACTTGTCATTTATTGATATATTAGCTTACGGCCATTGCTTGTATTATTACCTTTTGGTAAAGTCAGGGGTTTAACAATCATTCGACCTCATCTTATAGACTAAATGTCCGCATCATGGATTCAACACTATTCATTAAATGCTGTGCGCCATAATATTCGTCCAGATTTTTTGTATTGGACGATGTTCTGGCGAATTTGACTCCTTCGACAAAAAAAAACAAAAACGTAGGCCTCATACCACTCTATCACCGGTTTCGCGAAATGGCACCATGCCAAATTCGGCCAACATAGAGTCACACCTTCGTGTGACCGGAGAAGGAGCTTTAAGCTCTTCTGGATGCATTCTTCTTGTATTTTCGTTATCATTACGTTGCGAAAAACAGCCGGTAGCTATCTGATTAAATGCAGAAGTTGTATGTTATAATCTTGTAACATCTAAGCTAAGTAACTTAAAGAATAGCTGTAATTAAAGATATGATTCAATGAAGTAACGATAACTTATAAATGATCATTCGTTCGAAAAGATGTGGTGATTGGAAACTTTAACACCTTTTTAGTAATTAATTTTCTTATGAAGAAACATTGCTGTCATCTTGTTTTAACCAGTGTAACATAAAAAAAGATGTTCGTGCTTTTGTTTCAACATAGTTTGGACTTAGTTGTATCAAAATCTATTGCGGATTGCTATAGGGGCTGGGGTCCATTAGGCTATTGATAGTACCTATTAGCTTTCTCCGGACAGTACCAGCCTAGATGCCGTGTGGAATTCGGTGGACCTAAATGAGCCAAGAATAGATCCACTGGGTTCCTGCTTCCATGTCGTAAAAGGTGACAATTGCAGGAGTTTCTTTTTCACTCTCAGTTATCAGATTTTTTCAACGTTTCACTTCTGGTTACTCTATTTTACTAAATTATCTCTTCATTCAACTGATCCATTTCCGTCTAGCTTCGGTATATCGGTATCGGTATATTGAACAAATTGTAAAAAAAAACGTTTTTGTTTGATAAATTAACAATTTTTTCTCGGTACCCGATTGCCCAGATCAACCAATATAACCAATTAATAATTTTAAGAAATAATTAAAATCATAAAGAGGAAATAATAAACATTACTGAATTTTTTACTAACAAATATCCTTCTCCCATATCACTTTTGGAGTGCACAGTAGTATATACGGCCTCTAGTAACAACAAGTGTTGGACTAACATGCCTTCCCATTCCTTAGATGATCTACGTTCGGGCCTGGTGGATTTGCTAGTCCCAGGTCGGAAATTCCCTGTACAATTTTGAGCTAATCCCGATCAGTAACGGACTAGCAACCAGGGGTGGTCGCTCAAGCTCAAGCTCAGAACTAGTTGCGGATTGCTGCTTGGGTAGTGTCATGAAGCTAAATTCGTCCAAATTAGTGTTGAACGAAAGAGCATTAGGTCTAGCAAATTTTGGCATTGGAGGTACCGAGTGTAAAGAAAAAATAGCCAGCCAAATGCGGTAGTTTAATGCTAATTCAGACATTTCAATTATAGCATTTCCCGGAGTAAAACTCCTGCCGAGGCATCTATTTGAAAACAGCTTTGGAATGTGTTTCTTCATCAATCTAACAGTGCCATTCCGATTAGGTTTGCTACTTGGGTAGTGTCATGAAGCTAAATTCGTCCAAATTAGTGTTGAAAGAAAGAACATTAGGTCTAGCAAATTTTGCCATTGGAGGTAGCGAATGTAAAGCTTGCCAAATACGACGATAGTTTAATGCGAATTCAGACCTTTTAATTATAGCATTTCCCGGAGTAAAACTCCTGCCAAGGCATCTATTAGAAGACAACTTTGGAATATGTTTCTTAATTAATTCAACGGAGCAATTCCGATGAAGCTTGGACTTCCATCAGGAGTCCCACAAGGAAGTCACCTTGTACCCCTGATATTGATGCTGTACTTTAACGACGTCGTGGCACTTCTGGAGCAAAAGTCGTGGCACTTTCAGAGCAAACAAAAAAGACCACTGCTAGCATTTGTTGATTTATCTTCAAATTGAACACGTAATCCGGAAAAAAAGATGATGCCGTATTAATGCTACGTCCACTGCCAATTTTTGCTAATTGACGTAACATCAATTGAATGATTCTAAATCCCAGTAATTGTTCGATCATTACGGTTGTCCTAGAGCAATCCACAACAGCCGAGGTACGTATGTCGAGCAATGTTGATTGGAATTGACACATTGCAAGCTCGAATAACGTGCTCAACTGGTCTCACTTCTCTCACAAAATTTACAGGATGTAGATATTACATCTCAAAGAGGAACTGTGCAAAAATTGGTTTTTTTTCTGTCCAATTAGCCAACTTATGTTCACCCTTTAGATATGTGCTTCGCGTGAGGGGACCGTGGAAAACATCCCCGAGAAAATGATCTCGAATGGATGGTCCACGGTGAAATCATGGCGAAAATGAAGATAAACAGTTAAGTGAAGCGAATAATTAACTCTCGGCACGCTTTTGATTATTCAATGACTGTAAAGCACGGATTTAGTGACCAAGAAGCTAAGACGATCTGTTCATTAGCTACTTCAATGAACCCCAACTACTAGTTGCACTAATCCAATTACTATCTGTCCAGAACCAGAATGACGCCGATTGGTTCCAATTAATTTATTTAATATTATTCCATTCCAATGGTATTAGCTTCCTGAAGTGTTATTGTTAGCCAAAAGTCGAATACCGTATGTAATCAGTTCGAAACCAGAAATGACGGATTTCCACCCCTCCTTCATTTGTTCACTTTCAGCTCGAGTTCGAGGGAATTTCTATCACGGGAATCACGGTCCAATCGGAGGGTGCTCCGGCCAACACGTTGCATACCTTCTGGCAGCAGTCGGATGTGGATCTGTCCCGCGGAATGGATTTCGTACCGCGTGGCAACGTGTTCGCAAGGTTAGTAGTTCCGGAGGCTGTTTTAACATAAAATGACAATATTTTTTCAGACGGAAATAATGCCTGTAATTAACGTTGTTCGTGTATGTTTCGATACACTATCATTTACACTAATAAGCTTAATTATAAAACATTGAAAACAACGATACTGTTAAAATGTTTTATCTACTCATAGTTTTGGATTTGGCTCTATTTCCTATAAAATATTTTAAATTTAATTTAGAGGTATCAACGAGGAATACGCTCTCCTGCTTTTCCTACGAACTCAATATTCAAAACAGCACTCTATTACATTGATTATTTATTTCACAATTGATGAATTATGCTGTCAATCATCATAAATACTATTGCACCAGCCCGGAAAAGCAATACAGTACAATGCTCTTGTGTTTTTTGCGTCCGAAGCGAGAGCCACCATTTTGATACAACGATTGACTTCGTCCAGGCACTGGACGAGGGAAATTGATTTAATCTGATTAGAGGTGCCTCGTGCCGGAAATTAATCAACATATTTGTGATTGATGGTGATGTAAAAGATTTATTCCAATAAAAAAAGAATATTTGACAATAGACCTGGATGCGGAACAAAAGCTATCGAAACCAATTTGTCGACCAAACTAGTCGTCAAGCTCTCAAACGGAAACCTACGTCGCTAGCCAATGTGATTTTCAATGTTGAAAGTTAATATAATTACGTAAATAGGCTGATGCTCCTACGGGAACGTACGAACGAGAAAGAAGTACCATCATCATTCGATTGGTTCTGAAGTTAATTTATGCAGGAACATTGCTCCACCAAACCGATTATATAGCACCCGATGACAGCTGTCGGTGACATTGTGACATTTGCAGTTGCAATGCAAATCGATGCGGAATTACACGGCAATTAGAACCGAGCCATGACAGAAACATGGTCGATCGAACCACCAGCAGAGAATTACGTCAATTAGTCGAGAGAACGAAACAAAAAAACTGTTCGGTAAAAGTTTCAAGTGTGCAGTTTCAACGGCAGCCGGTTTGTTATTTGTAATGACACAAAATACATATCGATGACAAGATACAGTGTGTCACATACGGTTCAAGGCCTACTGCTGCCATCGTGCTGTAAATTGTTTACCTACATAGGACACAGAGAACCGAACTGAGAGCCATTTGTAAAGCGGAAAGTAGCAGATTTGTGTATTTGTCATTACCAGCACCGCCACCGTAAAATCAATACTTTCCCTTTGAAAAGGAAACAACTCAAATCGATTCTCAATACAAGTAATTTAAACACTTTTGATGGTGGATCGAGGGAACCACATTGAATTGACAAAAAGCAAATAAATTTCAATCAATTAATTGTCACTTCAAAGGGCAAACTACTGCTGCTTTGATCAGATTTTTTTTACCGTGTGTTTCTTTGATAAGTGTTTTTCGATTACTTAATTAATAAAACAGAAATTAACCTCACGTCAATTGATTTGATTTAACGAAAAGATATTGACTACAACTACAACCGTAACTCCGGAACCGAAACTTCGACTCGAATAACATTCAATAGAAGACAATCAGTTAGCTTTCAGCTAGTGTCTAACACTCTTACCAGCCGTTACCTAATTTTGGGTTGAAACCTAGCCAAACTCAACTAAAGTAGATCTCCGCATTTTCAGGTAATGACCTCAATATTTGGGTAAATGTAAGATTGTCTACAGTATTGTGATGGCAATTTTTGGCAATGCTCGCTACCTTTTTTTGCGATCAAGTCAAAGTTTGGCTAGATAACGAGCTAATTTTGGATAGCTCATAGAAGAGCTCGACAATAAACGATTTCTTCTCAATAAATAAGTTAACTCGATCTTCAGTGAAGACAATCGACAGAATAGCCCGCTTAAGTACGTCCGAAACAATAGAATCAACAAAAACCGTGGCCCTTATTACCGTTCTCACTTCTACTTTCACATTCACTTCACTTACATGTCACTTCACTTGATTTTACCTATTACCATTGATCACTGTGGTGGAAAAAAACTAATTTTTTCAACACAATTTTTGTGGCGTGATGTTTATATAATGACATCAAGTTCATTCAAGTAATTACTTTTGTCTTTGAAGCGACTTCCGTAATAAGGATCTACATTCACTTCACTTGATTTCCACCGTGAAGTGATATTCATAATAAGGGTCACAAACACTTCACTTTGTTTTCACCGTGTAGTGACACCGGTACTAAGGGCCAGTGTTGCTACAATATCAAAAAGCTAAATTCGCGATTTTCGACATCGATTATCACTATCCGCAAAATCAGTGATAATTATGATCACTTGTGATTATCCAGGTATCCAGTAGGCACTAATAATGGCATTAAAATAGCCTTTTATGCGCACCAAAAATGCTTATAGCTCTATATCTGAATGCTTATCTGTTGTAAATCAATCATAATTCAGTTTTCAGAATGCACACTAGCCATAAATCAGCATTAAATATGAATAGTCGTCATATGTTTTGCCAAAGTCGGCCTGCATTTAGTCTCATGTACAATTGAAATGCCAATTAACAATTATTTGCTGTCAAAATGCGGCATTAGTATGTGCTTATTGGTTACCGGGGAATTAAAGGGCAAAATCTTATCCAGTTCAATATCACTACAGTGATGTTCCTTAAAATCATATATAATAATGACATGACAATCGCTCATTCAAAATAACTCTCACGATTATTGCAGCAAAATTTCACTGAAACTTGACGATATCCATTGAGATGAGAGAGGTTTTAAAAACAAATTTCAACCAAATCCTAATACGCTATATGAATGGTATTGGCACGGGTATGATGAATGAATATCGAATATCGATTGTCTAAAGTCATTTTGAAATTCAAGATGACGGCTTTCAATCTTTGTGAAATTCATAAACCTTATTGTTTTTGCATGGGATTTGAAGATTTTCTACGAACCGACAGTCGCCATCTTGGATTTAAAACTGACTTCTGACATCGATATTTGACACCAACTACTACCCATTACAAAAAATACACATATCGATGGATTCTGAATAATTTCTAAGAACCGAAAGCCGCCATCTTGGATTCAAAGATGACTTCTGACATCGTATGATGAATGGGTGTCCCGTCGTTGTTGACTTCAAACTTAAAATCAGCGCTTTAGCACTTCGATACAAGAACGTGAAACATCGCTTAAGCAACAACTGCACCTCGAATTAAAACATGTACATTTACTGCAGCTAAATAAGACGAATAACGTAATCTATATTTAGTTTTGTAACATATGCAAAACGACGAATTCTTTCTAGGAACCATGTTGTGGTACGGAGAGATCTTTTCCATTGAAGAAACAAACTATACCTTCCTCTGTGGCCTTCGTTCAAGGCTCAAGAGTTCCACATAAATCACTTGTCACCTACGACCATCAGCTGCCATCATGTCAATTTTGTCAGAGCTCTGCGCACTACGGTAAACCCTGCGAGAAACTGCGCAAATTTTTTTTTACACTCAAGGACAACGGTATTTTCTCTACACCGGCTCCGAACAAAATTTCACGACCATACAGACTGGTTTTGTTTATTCTGGACCCGTCATTTTTTTAAATCGCCATTTAAATTCAAGGTATAGAAAATTTGGAACTTATTTTTCAATTGGGCTTAAAACTGTTTCAGTTCGCAGATCATATTATCGGACGGTTTCATGATCCGAATTTCACTTTATTGGTATTTAGTTTTCGGTTCCGCAAAAAAGTGATCCAAATTTTTGAAATTGGTTTTTTTCTAAACTTTTTAATTTGTAATATTTTTCTTATTCGTGCTATAATATATAGGACCAAAAATGTCGTAAAGACATTTAGCTCTACATAAGGTAATAAATTTTAAAAACACTACCCTCTTGTTCCGGAACCGGAAGTCGTTTTCGAACAAAAGTTACTAGTTACTAAGTTCATTTGAACCTAACTTGTGAAGATTGAATGAGTGGTCTCAGCGAAAATCAAATACAATTTTTAATTTTATTTTGCGGATCCAGAAGAAATTCATTAGCAGGCTATGGGACTATAAGGTCTTTTAATCTGAGTTGGAGAAAATCGGTTAAACGGTCACCTGATATTTATTGAAAGTTGTACACCTGATATTTATTTTCCGAATTCCATGAATTCGAAATACATGCGCGGCCTCCAGTCCAACATCAGAACCCAAATGATTTTTCCCCGGAAAATAATTAGATATGAGAAAAAAAACAATCGGACTGAATTTTTATTTATAATAATTATCCCTGATATAAATTTAATTTGTATTTTTCGGTCTGGTTCATTCAGAAAATTTCATCAGAAATAATTTCGATTTTCCGCCTACTTCGCTTGTTTAGTCTCGTTCATTTCTCTAGCTGGAACGCAATAAAATGGCGCACATTGCCTGACTTTTACTCAGAAACATTGATTAACGAGAGCAAAAATTCAACGACTCTTTAAGCACCTTTGGCAATCGGTTCAATCGAAACTGACAGTCGAGTAAGAATCGAGTTAATAGTTAAAATACCAATTGAAACAAACCCGTAATAACTGCTAACCAAAATTCTCTTTCGTCGACAGTGGAACTCTACCGGAGTTCCACAAAAACACTAGTTGGCGGTTGTTTTGACTTATCACACAAAACTAAAAATGAATTCGGCGATTAAGCAGTCTAAACTTTTCTCATAACTGAACTGCGGAATGATGAACGAGCATTCGCAATATATTATTTCTCAGAAAAGCATTCAGCCGGGTATTTCGCTTCAGCAGATTATATTTGCTTCCGCCGGATTGGCTCTACTTCAGAATCTCCACTACACTAAATAAGTTCATCTCATGGTGTAAGCATACGGTCTACCTTACGAGTGTTCGGTGGATCATATTATTTCGGACCACTCATTCGGATTTAGCTTACAAGTAATCTTTAGCTTCCAGCAAACCGTGCAATAAGTGCAATACTAAATAAATTAGATTCTGGAAACAAGCATCCATGGCAGGTCGATTCTTTTTGCTTTCGAGTACAATTTTCCGATGTTGCTGTTTGTAGCACCGGTGTACTCAATGTATGTTGGTTGAAGAGTGTTCTTCAAGCAGGAGAAAATTCTCTGTCGACATCTGGGATGCCAGGTCATTTCATCCAAAATCTTTGATCAAGCCAAAAACCAGTCTGTGCAAAATCTGTGCACGTTTTCTTTACCAAAATAGCTGAGCAATATCATTTTGGTGAGCAAAAAAACGGTCTCACTATTCCAATCTTTTGGTGTTCAAAAATCTGTGATCGATTGCAGAATGTGTGAAAATCTATGATTTTGTCCAGAAATCTGTGAAATCTGTGACATTTTTTAAATCTGTGCAGAAAGTTGAGAATCTGTGAACCTGGCATCCCTGGTCGCCATATAGGTTGATGCACTGTTGCTAGATTGCCGATCGAAATTTTCGACGTTGATCTGAGAGCAAAGATGCCATTTAGGCAGATTTTTGTGCTAATTCGCAAATCTGTTTTACTTAAAAAATTTCACTTCCGAGTTTTGAGACTAGACACTATTAGTTTAGACACTATTAGTTTTACCCATACGAAAAACTTAGCTTCCGAACATAGCAATGAGCATTGGGTCGATCATGACAACCTCAAATATGACTAGGGTTGTAAAAAAAGGTCTAACCTGAGCTCATGAGTTCATGTTTGCTGTTTGCTTGCGCTGTGTACGTTGTCGTGCTGCAATTTGACTTTCAATTTCATCATTTGCGGTCGGTAGCCTCTAGTACTTAACTACTCGTTAGTACTCGTTAAAAAATCGTGCGACTAAAATAAAAACACAACAAATCGTTTCTTTTTCAATCAATGTACTCTCCTTCGAAAGTTATACTATCATTCTCTCACTTATCGATGCCATGCTTGTAGAACAATTTGTCATTTATCTCAAGATATATTTTGAGATCAGCGAACAGCCAGTAGCCACTGGGGGCCAGATTTGGGTTATATGGTGGATGAGGAAGCAATTCGAATTGTAATTCGTTCAATTTAACCATCGTTGCCATCGACTGTTAACTCGGATTGGTCCTTCAATGGAACATCATGCCAAGACTTTGCTTTTTGCCATAGACTTGTGAATCGGTGCATTGTTTTGGTGAAACAGTGGGTTTTTTCTTCGACTTGATTTCGACATTCAAACGATCTAACAATACTATGTAGTATTCGCTATTGATTGTATTGAAGCCATAACCTTCGCATCTGAGTGTTCCCTCATTTGGACGCTTCGGACGTAGTTCACCGGCTACAGTTCACTCAGATGATGATCGTCTTGATTCTGCAGTGGAAAAATGGATCCATGATTCATCCATTGCCACATATCGTCGCAAAAAAACCTCATTTATTGCATGTGAACATGGCCAAACACTGCTCTGAATCATCAATACTTTGTCGTTTTTGATCGACTTTGAGATAACGCGGCATCTACTAAGCAAAAAGCATTCTCATGGTTGAATGTTCATGCATAATTGTAAACACACTGCCATTGGATTACTTTACGGCCTGAGCTATCTCACGCAAAATCAGTTTTCGATTGGATATAACCAATTTGTGCACATTTTTTACGTGAATACGTCTTACTTTACTAGGAGGCATCATTTAAAAATTTACCCTATAGAAGAGTGATAACTTTTTGGTCAGGTTTTAATTAACGTATCAAAATGATATGATATGTAGTATGGTAACCTCAAATCACTCAATTTGACGATTCGACCTTTTGTAAAATGCTTGATACGTAAAGAAGGTAAAAATTGAAGCTTCATTCATAAATTCGTAACTGACTCGCTCAGTTCTGACTGGATCTAGAATTCAATTTACGGCTTCAGTTCTGAAATGTAGTTTAAGAATTCAAGATCTGATTTTTTTTTCATTTTCTGACGTCAGATCTAAAATTCAATTTCTTGTCCAGAGTCCAAAGCAAAAATCGAGTACCAGAACTCTGGAACTAAAACCGAATTTCAAAACTTGATTCTGAACCGAGATTTTGGAAATGAATTCTGAATCCTAGATCAGGATCTTGATTGTATGCTTTGAATTTTGGGACCTAATTCTGGACTTGAAATTGGGCTTCCGACCAAAATTCAGTTCCCAAATGTCTGCCCGGAATTCAGAATAAAGTCTCAGGCCAAAATCCAGGAACAGAGCTCAGATCCAAAATTGAATTGTATTTCCAGAATTCAGTTCTTAGCTGCATTGCAGAGTTCAGATTTAAAGTTCTATACCAGAATGCATGTTCAGATTTCGATTACGAAATTCAGTTCCAAACAATTGTAGTGATGTAACTAAGTTCAAGAACTAAATTCGGACATCTTTTTTACTATACTCGGGAGCTGGATTGTAGAACAGAATTTCTGAGCTGAAAACTGAATCCTGGACCGAGCTTCTTTAACTAAAATTCAACTGCGGATCAGAATCCAGGCCCATAGTTCAGTGCTAGGATTTCGGTTCAGAATTAAGTGCCGAACCATAATCCCAATCTCAAATTCAATTCCAAAACACAGGTTCAGTAATCAACAATAACAATTCAGAATTCAGTTCTATAGCTAAAGACACTAAACGAATAATTTTATTGGTATTCACGTCATCCGGTTATGTCTCTGACATTATCCAGTCGCCTTTTTTGTTTTTTAGAGTAACAACTTCAATTGGATGACCAGAACGTTCACTATCATCGGTATCTCACACACGAAATTGTGTGGAATCCTTTATTTGGAAAATGACAGAGGTAGCTTCACTCAAATATAGCTGTCACAATTCATTTTACTGAATGAACATGACACGAACTACGCAACGCGGTGAGATCATTCCCGTCGAAATCGAAGGGTGCGATCCTTTTTTCTTCACATCCATAATTATCTGTTTCATAATACATGGTCTTCGACCAGGACACTAGGGACCCACGGAAATCACAGATCACTTACGAAAACCAACTGGCTACATGCCGATACTGGTCTACTAAAGTCGAAAAAAACTTCTTCTACAACTACAAATTGAACGCCTCAACAATCAACTTGATGAGAATACAAAAAACGGCAACAACTCTTCCGACAACTCTCCAACTATCCTGAACGATAAGAATATCTATTCAAGATCTAGTAGATTTACCTTTCTCTATACAAACCTATAGAACAACCGATTTTCGAACGGAGCTTTGGAGACCCATAGTGTTATATACCTTTCGACTCCGCTCGACGAGATCGAAAGATGTCTGAGTGTGTCCACTTTTCAAAGATTTTTTTTGCCGCTCATTTTACTCGAGAATGGCTAAATCAATTTCCACAAGCTTAGCTCGTTTGAAAGCTATTATTGAACCTTTGCTCAAGTTCGAAGATCAAAAGACTTTCGGTTTCGGAGATATAATGGTATAAGTGTCGTAACCGCCAAAACGCGTCAAAATTATCCCCTTTCCCGTTTTTCGTTTTTTGTATATTGGTAGCGGTTGATAGTTCCGGCGACGCGAGTTTTTGATTGTTCTTTGTTTCTGTCTTCGAAGTACACTGAAGTCTTTTTTTATGCGAATTTACGTACCGCATAAAAAACCGCATAACTCTGAGACTTCGCATAAAAAAGAAGAAAAAAATTCGCATAAAAAAGTCGCGTAAAAAAACCGCATAAAAAAAGACCTCAGTGTACTGGGGTTACATAAAGTTTGTGTAAAAGAAGTATCTCCTCAGGTCTTTGTCTTTGTCCATTTACTTACAAAACTTGCCATTGTGACTGGTTTGCTGGTAGCACTGACACGTGATGTGCTGGCTTTCATACGTTACCATCAATCTACATGACCAGCTTCCGTCTAATTCGAGCATCACATAAGATGCAATTGATTTCCTTAAACGCATGCATAATAGACGTACACCGTTAAAAACAACGGGGAAAAAACTCTACGAAACTTGTTTTTTAATATGGGTTGACATAATTTAAGTATGATTGCAAATCTCGAACGATTATAAAGGCGCACCGAAACAAAAGACTAGTTTATTGAAAATGTCATATTTCTGCGCGAAAACTGACGTAAAAGCATGGTGAAGTTCGAGTGTGTTTCAAAACGAAATATCATTTTTTTCCGTTGATGCCACCATAATCCAGAAAAGAAATCGTGCATGCCCTGCTTCATACCCCCCCTTTTCCCTCCTGTTCGTTCGTAGTGCAGTTGGGATTTCTTTATGATTTTGGTCCATACTGAAAACGGTTTATAACGACACCGAACAAAATACGAAAGTGAACTAATGGCTTATGATTCCAGAGTAAACATTCCATCGTGAGTAGCTCAATGTAGTGCAATTTTAATGCATTGGTCGTCAATGTAAAGTTCTCCAGAGAACGACAACCGTTGAAAAGAATGATCCCTAATCGGATTCACACAGAGCACGGAGCAGCGTTGAATGGCAGACAATCACCAAGCTCAAAAATATAGAACCAATTCGTTGAAATTGCTCAAACTAATTCCGAAAACAAAATTTCTGTTTCGCCGTAAATTACCAAAAAAATCATTTTATGACATGAGATAACTTGAAAATGTTTCAATATCGTGGTTTTAATTTCAATTTGAGCAAATTACTCTTTGCTTGTAGAAATCCTCATGACGATATTGTAAAAACATGCCATATATGCTACTACTCAACGCAGTCAGTCCAAGACCAGGGCATCAGTAGAAGCCAGCCTTGTGGGCGATGTAGTTCCCCGTTTTCAATAACAATTGTAGTACGCTTTTTGTGTAAGTTCCTGACACAGCTTTTTGTTCTCCGTGTGCCACCCCCGTTGCACAGTGAAGCTAAGGATATTTCCACTGGAATTGGATAAACAGAAGCCAGGTTTTTCAACATCCCATATCAAAATGTTTGTCTTGAATTCAAAACTTTGCTTCCCAGCGTTACGCACAATGTCATTGACAAGAAAAACCCGGTTGATTTACCTGACCGGCATTACTAAGTTTCCGGATGTTATCCAATGGTGCGAAGGACATTGTGAGCCGATCTGCTACATTCGTTGGCAGCGAAAATGGTTGCCATTGGAGAGGGGTTTTACCGGGGTGCCCGGCTCTCGATGGTTTGTCTATGTCGAACACGGCTAAGACTATTTTGTTCATGATTTTATCTTCACTTGCTACTTCCATCCTGCTTAGAGGGTGTATCCGGAAAAAATGGCACTCCGAAAATCTTCTATAACTTTTAGCAAAAAAACTCTTTTTAATCCACTTAGTAATGCGATATTGCCTTACTCTAGTCATTCAAACAGACGCATCAAAACATATTCCTTTCGTTAGGATAATTTCGGACCCGTATTTGGGCTGACTTTTAATGCAAATTTATTCCGATTGTTTCGGTTAGTTCAGAAAAGTGTTACTTAACTCTTTCATCGCATATTCGACAACGTTCTCAAGCCAAAAGTATCAGTTACAATACATTAGAAATTGATCATTGGTTACTTTCTAAAAAAAAGCGTGAATAGAAATAAACGCATTTTGTCGGTTACGTCACTTATACCATTAAAACTGTTTCATTGAAGCAGTCCGTGTCTCACATATTATGAGTTGATCAATCGTTACTCTCGTTATGTTAAATAATACAACACCTAAGACTTATGAGAAAGTAACGCATGTAACGATTCGTAACTTAAAAAACTTACTAAAAAGTAACGCTTTGTAACACCTAGAACTCATCAATGTGTAACGCTTCGTAACACTTAAAATTTACTAAAAATAACACATGTAACGGTTCGTAACATTTAAAACTTACTAAAAAGTAGAGTATGTAACGCTTCGTAACACTAAAAACTTACTTTAAAGTAACGCATGCAACGCTTCGTAACACGTGAAACTTACTAAAAAGTAACGTATGTAACACATGAAACTAAAAAAGTAACGCATGTAACGCTTCGTTACACCTAAAATTAACTATAAAGTTACGTATGTGACGCTTTTCAACACCAAAATTTTACTAAAAAGTAACGCATGTAACGTTTCGTAACTTTTAAAACTTACTAGAAAGTAACAACAAAAAGTAACTAAAAAATAACGCTTCGTAACACTTGCAACTTACTAAAAAGTAAAGCTCCGTAACACCCAAACTTACTAAAAAGTAAGTTATGTAACGCTTCGTAACACCTAGAACGAACTAAAAAGTAACGCTTCGTAACTCCTGAAACTTACAAAAAAATAACTGTTATTTTCTAGTAAGTTAACATAACGCTTCGTAACACTTGAAACTAACATAATATTAAATCATGTAACGCTTCGTAACTAACTAAAAAATAACGCATGTAACGCTTCGTAACACTTAAAACATACTAAATAGTACCGCATGTAACGCTTCGTAACACCCGAATCTTACTAAAAAGTAACGCGTGTAACGCTTCGTATCACTTAGAACGAACTAAAAAGTAACGCTTCGTAACTCCTAAAACTTACAAAAAATTAACTGTTTTTTCTAGTAAGTTAACATAACGCTTCGTAACACTCAAAACTTATTAAATACTAACGCATGTAACGCTTCATAGCACTTAAATCTTACTAAAAAATAACTCATGTAAAGCTTCGTAACTTACTAGAAAATAAAACCAACAAGTAACTTAAAAATTATTCTTCGTAACACTAGAAACTTACTTAAAAGTAACGCATGTAACGCTTCGTAACACTTGAAACTAACATAATATCAATTCATGTAACGCTTCGTAACACCTAAAACTCACTAAAATATAACGCATGTAACGCTTCGTAACACTTAAAACACACTAAAAAGTAATGCATGTAACGCTTCTTTACATCTAAAACTAACTTAAAAGTAACGCATATAACGCCTCGTAACACCCCATTTTACTAAAAAATAACGCATGTAAAGCTTCTTAACACCAAAAACTAGCTAAAAAGTTACGCTTCGTAACACCTAAAATAAAAATTAATAACGATTCGTAACACCCAAATCTTACATAAAAGTATAGCATTTAACGCTTCGTAACACTTAAAGCATACAAAAAAGTAATGTATATATCGAAATTTTGCACTTTAAGCTAGTTTTACACAAAATTTCATCAAGTTTTACCCATACACATAAAAGTTGTACAATGAGGTATTAATTTACGAAGTTTTTTACGCGGTTACACGCGGATTCCCGAAGTAACATGATTTTACGCATTTTTTTTCACGCGGTTATCCGATTTTCTACACAGATTTCCAGTCTATTGTTTTCTTTTTGCACGCGGATTCCCGAAGTTACAAGATTTTTTCAATGGTCCCAGTCGTGTTATTTTTCACCCGAATTCCAGAAGTTTCACGTTTGTTGTTCACGCCAATTTCCAAAGCTACTCCATTTTTTTACACGGATTTCCGAAGTATTGTGTTTTCTCTTTCAAGTGGTTTACAGAAATTAAGCAAAAATTTGTTTAACACGGGTTTCCTAGAATTCATTTTTTTTTTCACGCGGAATCCAGAAGTAACGCATTTTGTAATTGCATTTTGCAAATTTCCGAAGATATCCGAATTTTTTACATGGATTTCCGAACTCTTGTGTTTCATTTTCATGCGGATTTCCGAACATACGCGATTTTTTTACACGAATTTTTGAAGTCTTGGGTTTTTTTTCACGTGGATTCCCGAAGTTACGCTATATTGTTGCACCGATCTCCGAAGACGGTTTTTTTTTCACGTGGTTTTCCGAAGTTACACTATTTTTTACACGGATTTCTAAAGTCTTGTTTTTTTCACGCGCATTTCCGAAGTTACGGTATATTTTACACGAGGATTACCGAAGTTAATAGAATATTTATACACGGATTTTGAAGTCTTGTGTTATTTTCACGCAGATTCCTGAAATTGAGCGTTTTTTTTTCACGCGGATTTTCGAAGTTACACGATTTTTTCACACGGATTTCCGAAGTTTGTAACTTCGGAAATCCGTGTGAAAAAATCGTGTAACTTCGAAAATCCGCGTGAAAAAAAACGCTCAATTTCAGGAATCTGCGTGAAATTACTTTTTTTACGCGGATTCCCGAAGTTAAACGATTTGTTTTACATGGATTTCTAGTCTTACGTTTTTTTCTCGCGTATTTCCGGGGTTACGGGATTTTTTACAAGAGGATTTCCGAAGTTACTAGAATTTTTTACACTGATTTTGAAGTCTTGTGTTTTTTCAGGCGGATTCCTCAAATTACGCGTTTTTTCCACGCGGATTTCCGGAGCTACTCGAATTTTTCACGGATTTCCGAGGTTACACGCTTTTTTACGCGGATTCCCGAAGTAACATGATTTTTTCTCGAATTTCCGAAGATACTCGATTTTTTTTCACGCGAATTTCCGAAGTAACGCGATTTTTTACAAGAGGATTTCCGACGTTACTAGAATTTTTTACACGGATTTTAAAGTCTTGTGTTATTTTCACGCGGATTCCTCAAACTACGCGTTTTTTTCCACGCGGATTTCCGGAGCTACTCGAATTTTTTACGGATTTCCGAGGTTACACGAGGTTATTTTCCGGATTCCGCGGATTTCCGAAGTTACGCGATTTCCAAAGTAATGAATTATTTTAACGCGGATGCCAGAGGTTTTTTCACCCCGTTTTTCGAAGTTACGCTATATTTTCACACGGATTTCCGAAGTCTTTGGCTTTTATACGCAGATTTCCGAAGTTTCACAATTTTTAGCACGGACTTTCGAAGTTTTTTACGCAGATTCCAAGCTTTAATTTACGGAAACTAAGCGGAACTTCGGAAATCTACGTGAAAAAAAAATCACAAGACTTCCGAAATCCGTGTAAAAACGTAAACGTTTGTTATTTTTTAAGTGGATCTCTGAATCGTGTTTTTTCACACGGATTTCCGAAGTTCTGCATTTTTTTTGCGTCCTCTGCGTAAAAACAAACTTCAGTGTACAAAAAAATAAGAGTTTCAAAATAAAATTTGAAATAATTTTATTTATAGTGCATCTCTCAAGTTCCATACCCAGATAAAAATATTTACATCTATTTTCATGCAAACACGTGGAGCGGGAAACTAAATATGAAGTTACTCCTCAGTTCTTTACTTTTCAATCTACTTTAAAACTAATCGTAAATTAAAATATTACAATAAAATTAAATATCGATGATGGTTTTCAATCAAATTTTTGATTCAATTGATGTCTTTTTCGAAGTAGTATTCCTGTGTAGTTATTCAGTAAATCCAGGCATGTCGTCGAAATAAGAAATTGTTCATGAAAAGATTTCGTACTCTTATAATGAAAATCCAGAAGCGTTCTGTCGATGGATCACTAGAATGCTAGGAATAGAAAAATTGTCTGAGGGCCCGAAGTTAGAAAGGGAGTGGTCGTTAACGTGGTCCGATAGGCCGTAAAATTACCAGTTCCAGACCCTTCCAAACATATCCATTTGAGATATTGCAAAAAATGCAAGGCTTTTTGTCTTCCAGTTTTGTGCAGAAAACCGTTAAACTTTCTTGGTTGCATCTTTACAAAGTGTGAAAAGTCCTACACTGGAATGAAAAGCACTGCGAAAACTGTGCTATTTTTATCGAACACATCCTTCACTTCATCCTTGAATGAGCATATTTCACTAGCACCAGCACATGCAAAGTATTGTCAGCTACTTTATTGGAGTTGTAAACGAGTTACAAAAACCGTACAATCGGTGTAATTGCTGGTAATCAAAACCCCGGCATGTGAAGTCCAAACATTAATTATTCTCGATTAACCTTGAACCAAGCGTCAACAGTCAGCCCTTCCCCACCTTCACCAGCAGCAGGTTAAAGCGAAAACTTTGTCTTATTTAGGGTTGGCGTCCTCATTTTCGTCTTATTAGTAGGAACTAACTGTAAAAGATTACCAAAATGGCACAAGTTGAATGCAGTGACAACTCGTTTCGAGTGCACTCAAATTTATGCTTCGCATAGCAAGTTTGACTCTACCTGTCTGTTGTGCATTACTACGGTTGGAAAAAGCGCATGATTGTGCTCCATGCAAAATTGAAAAGTTTTTCAATTAAAGCAACCCATTTTATGAAGAATGCCAAGTGAACCGTGCTGTTTTCATCGTGCGATCCCAGTTAATCGACGGTGCGCACTCAAATCCGATGGCTTTATCATTTAACGCTAATTACTAAAGTGCCGGTTGTTTGCTGGTTGCAACTTTGCAACGATACACAGCTGCCAAGTGAAAAACAATTACACTGACGTATTTTGAACAGCTTGAATCATCAAAATATTAGGTTTTCTGCTGTTAGAATTCAAATCAAACCGCCGCCACCGTCATTCCCCTCTTCAATACAGGAGTATATTGCTGTAGTTGTGTAGTTGTTGGCACAAAAACTTTCGGTCACAGTGTGTTTGTGTTTATCAAGTAAACACGCCGCCCGTATGCAGGCAAAAGGCATTTTATACAATAGAGAACACAAATCTGCTTCCGTCGGCAGCGGACAAGCGTTCGGAAAAACGCTTCGTCGGTAGATTCGATGTTTGCGAACCATTCAAACATGGCACACTTGTTCATGGGTGTTTTTTTGCTTTCTTCTGTTCGGTATCCATTCCGTTTATTGATCCGACGCAAAAACAATCCCGGAACAAAGCCAAAGGACACTTCTCGTGTCGGCAAATGTGACACTAGCAGCAAAAACACAAATGACCACCACCACCACCACCAGCTGTGAAGTAGTTTATTTCGATTTAGAAGAATCTACCTAACGGCTCTGATTGGCAGCAAATGACAGCTAGTGTAATTGGGATAATTCTTCATCCCATCTTGTACCGAAGGATACATCCGGTGATGTAACAGATGTTTCTAGGATCCTTTCTTATCGAAAGATAAAAACTATAACTGAAAAAGAGTGGTGGTAGCGCACACATTGGATATGTAAGAATTGATTTCTGTAACCTTTCTAAAGTGGGTAGTTTTTTGTTGTTGCTTTTAGCCGTTGATTTATGTTACTTGATAAGCTTCGGGATCACTGCATTCCTACATTTTAAATTGCTCTTTGTTTAAATTTGTTATATAATCAGGAGTTGGATTTGTTCAACCTGTCATTCTTATCGGTACTGTTATCCTTTACTATTACACGGGAAGAAATTCGTTACCGTGGGTATGATTAAAATCAGTGAGATGACACCTTTTTCTACACCAATCCGCATGTGTTTTATGCATGAACATTCTTCCATCCAAAGCCTCCTCGAAATAAAGGCCTCAAGGTCCACCAACCAGTTTATTTTTCGTGATCCATACTCGTGGTAAAGACTGGACTGCGCAAAATTTAGTCGACCAAAAAAGTCGTTTTTTCAGTCACAATTCATAATAACAAAAAACTTTTGTTTTTTTAGTTCAATTCATATATTTAACGGAAACAATGTTCATTTAAATCCGAACTGTCGGGCTCTCCACTTAACTCCTTCCATTAAATTTTGTACTCATTGACCTTATTCACCGCCGAACGTCAGTTAGATTTAAGCTGCTGCTCGTTTTCTATTTATTTATTAGCAGAATTCTGGGCTGTTCGGAGGGTTGTGGTCTTTGGGTACCACAACCACGTTGTTCGCATCGTACCACTCGATTGCCTTTTTCCCATAGTGGCAGCTCGCCAATTCCACCCACAACAGCACAGGTCTATTATGTTTCTTCAGGAATGGTAGCAGCCGCATTTTCAGGCACTCCTGGACGTAGATCTCTTGGTTGATGGTTCCCGTTGTGATGTGAATACCGCTTTTTAGCCACACGTGCATATGGCCTGCCAGACGAGGTATTTTTTTTCGGAAACTTCGATAGTTTGATGGTTCCTGCTGCGGTATAAAACTCATGTCCCGGAAGCTGCCGGAAATCCGCCTACACATAAGATTTGTCGTCCATAACGACACAGCCGAACAACTGTCCCAGAAAGTATGGACGCACTTTGATTTCGCTGTAAATAATTCACAAGTGTTAGATATTCAAATTTTATTCGATATACTGATAATATTAGACTACAACAACAGAATATTATTCTCAACATTTGCTACTTAGCCATTGTAGACTAGCTGGCGCACCTTCTTGCGAACGTTCCTCATTAAATTCCGTACAGACTTCTTGGCGACAAGTTTTGACACTTTTTTCCAATCTTTTTCGAACTGTTGAATGGTTTCGGCTGCCGAGATATGTTTCCTAAGATGTGCCTTCGTTAATGCCCAAAATTCCTCAATTGGTCGAAATTGTGGCCAATTTGGTGGATTCATGTCTTTTGGGACGAAAGTGACATTCTACCATTCTACCGTTGATTTCTAGTAATGGCAAGAAGCAAGATCAGGCCAGAAGACAACAGGATCCGTGTGGCTTCGAATCATGGGTAGAAGTCGTTTTTGTGAACATTCCTTGATGTATATTTCGTTGTTCATTGAAACAGTGGTGATGAAGGGTTTCGAAATCTTACCGCAGCTACAAATTGCTTGCCAGACCATAGCTTTCTTACCAAATTTTTCAACTTCAATCGATGTCTCGGACTGGTTTAACACTTGCCCTTCTCGCACCGTATAATATTGTGGTCCCGGGAAGGATTTGTAATCGAGTTTCACGTAGGTTTCGTCGTCCATGATTAAGCAGTTCAAATTTCCAGCAAGAATCGTATTGTACAGCTTTCGAACCCTCGGCTTGATCGATGCTTCTTGTTTCGAACTACGTTTTGGTTGTTTCTGCTTTTTATAGGTTTGAAGATTCAAACTTCTTTAGCACGAAGAACATTTGACTTCGAAGTGCCCATTTTTTTGGCCCCATCCCGAGCTGAAACCTCCTTCTTTTGCTTGAACGCCTTCAGTATACGTTCATCCATCGGAGGGTTAGCAGGACCTTTTTTTCGACCCGTTTTCGGTTTTTCCTCACCGAACTTCCTGATTGCATTTCGCACGGCTTTTTCACTTACTCCTTCCATTTTTGCTATCTTTCTCAGTGACAGTCCGCGTTCTGTACACCTGCACAAGTGGTTAGAGAAGAGTGTAAACAACAGGACGCAGCCATAAGAATTGACAGATTCTGAACCATTGCGAAATGGCAGTGGTTTTTGGTTGCGTTCATACTTTCTGGGACAGTCTTTAGTTTGATGGTTTTGAAAATTGCCGACGTGTTTTGTTTACAATCTCGGTTTGTCACCATCACTTTCTTAAAAGTCAATAACCTGGCTCGTTCCTTGGCCTGCTGCACAGTAGTTTGGGAGACTTTGAGCTTTCCAGCGACGTCCCGGATGGAGAGGTTAGGATTCCGCTTATATTTCGCCGCTACCTTCTCTGTCGTCGCTGCCACGTCCGGATTACGATTGACGCCGCTTCCAAGCTTCCTGGCGGCCGATAGACGACTTTTAAAACGTTGGTAACGGTCGATTTGGCCACATCCAGCAATTTTGTCAACTTGGCGTGCGAGAACGTCGGATTTTCTTGATGCGCGAGCAAAATTTTGACACGCTGCTCCTATTGCTTGGACGCCATTTTAAATACCGGAGAACAAATGATGAAAACTTATCATAGCAACCATTGTATAAACACTCAACTTCCAAACGCAGCCTGCATTTCAGAGAGTTTTTACTCCATTTTTATCTGAAATACATCGATTTGAAGTTGATCAATTCACGGTGATGAGTTGTGAGGAAGTGCTTGTTCATCTAAAAAGTACCAGAATATCAGGTATCAGAATAAATTGGCTCATAACGGCACGTTCCCCATATTTGCGGGGATTTGTGCCTTGCCGTGACATTTCATCTTTTACCTGAATGATGGTGGGAAATAGAGAAAGATGGAAAATAGAGGAATGTGAAGAAACGGAATGAAACACGCACACAACATAAATGTATACAGAAACCAGTCGCAATTTACGAGACGTAGAAACCGCTTGCGAGAGTAATTACAGCTCTTTGCCACATTGGGTTAAAATCCCAAGAATATCTCTGAGTTTCAGTTGCTTGAATGAACAGGTAGGTTCTTCAATGTAAAAACAACCAAAAACCCGATACCGTAGTTGAGATACTTCAGGGCAGTTATATATTAGATGATATGAAGTCCCGTAATTGGATTCACGCATGAAAATGATTCGTCCTTGATCCATACTCGTGATGCAACATTCAATAGGCTTATTATGAATGATTTACACCATCCAAAAACTACCTGTAGTCCTTTGGGCCGGATTTAAGATGTACCAGAATAACAAACGAACATTAAAGAACTCAATCTCCACACTCCATACTTGTAATTGACTGAAGTCTCTGGATGACTGAAAATATTCCTGGATAAGATCAAAGCAAACAAATAAGCCTCAACTTTAGTCTTTAGACCTATTTTCACTAAAGTTGTTGGACTACTGAGAACATACCTGGAACAGTTAAAGAATGTTTTTAAGAGTTTGCTAATTTGAAATTTAAATGAAACACAAGCCAAATTATGAAATGGCGAAATTTTTTTTTATTTAATAGATAATTTCAAAGAGCTCATTCTGGAGGTCCAATTTTCGACCACTTTTTTTAAGCATTTTGGGGCGTTTGGTTTCTAAAGCATCTATCGTTGCTAGTTTATCCACATAAATCAATGATTTCACGCATCACCACAAAAATCGAGTGGCGCCAGTGTTGTCGTTGAAATGTTCTTTCCATAAACCGACTATTTCGTCCGCAGTATGACAAGTGGCACCGTCCTGTTGAAACCGCATTTTGTCCACATCCATCTCTTGAAGATATGGCTACAAAAATTCATTGATCATGGTTTCCGGTTAATGATACTTGCTACACTTCATCTCTCACTAAAATACTCTTTGGACCATCTCTGAAGAGCAATAAGTATCTGTCCCAAGTTTGGTGACAATCCGTTCAGTAGTTCCGGAGTTATGCCGTTTTAAACATCTTTTTAATTTCCTCTTTTTTTCTCCCTATTTAAAGGCACTTTTTACATCCACCCCTCATATAGTCATATCTAAGGTATGAAAATTGTTTCTATGGTCTTCAAAAATTATCGATTCTTGTCAAGTTATATGTATTTTGTCATGACCCCTCCTTGTTCATGACATTTTCTACGCTCTCTTCTCTATAACAACCCTATGACCATCTTTGAAGACCAATAAGTACCTGGGTCAAGTTTCCGGTAGTTCCGGAATTATGGCGTTATAAACATACAAATTTACATCCTTTCTTTATATACAAAAGGATCATCCGACTCATTTTTCGCAATCGGAAAATATCTATTTCTGTATGCGTGTTCCATTTAACGAATTTTTTTTATCGCTCAGTTTTCTCGAAGATGGCTGAACCGATACCAAAAAGTTTAGGCTCGTTTGAAAGCTACTGTTGGGCCATTGATCAAGTTCGAAGATGAAATGACTGTGACTTCAGGTTCCGGCGATATAATGGTATAAGTGACGTAACCGACAAAAAACGTTGTTTTCTTTGCTTTTCCCGAAGATGGAAGAAATAATTTAACAAATGTCGGCTCATTTGCAAACTACCATTAAGTCATTATTAAGTTTGAAGATCAAATTTCTGTCAGTATTAGCTCCGGAGTTAAAACGATTTAAGTGACGTAATCGACTAAACGCACTGCTTTTTACCGCCCATTTTCCTCGGAGACGGCTGAACTGGTTTCAACAAAGTTGGGTTCGTTTGGAAACTACTATTGATTCATTAAACAAGTTTGCAGTTCAAAAGGCTGTGTCTGGTTCTGGTTCCGGTGACATAATGGCATAAGTGACGTAAATGACAAAACTCATTACCGGTCAATAATTTGGCATCAATAATTTTTTCGATTTCGAAAATTTCATTTTCACATTAAGTACAAAATCTCAAATACTTCTTGTGACTACAGGAAGAACAGACAACTGCACCACTAAGTGGATCGAAACTTTGTATTTCAGTGTTTTTCTGAGCACGCATCAAATGATGGTGTCCGGCATGGCAGCGCTGAAACACTGTTCCGCCGTGATACAAAGTTATAAATAAATATAGTTGTTGTCTCATTTTGCTTTGGCTGGTTGAACATTCTGAAGAATTAAATATGATTACTGGTGCTTCCACGTTGCTTTTCCTTCTAATGATGCTGTCTGCAAACTAATGCCAAACGTTAATACCGCCCACAATTGCTCAATTTTCCTATGGAAAACTTGAACACAAAAGCAGAACCACTGGAGTTTCCTGATTCATTGCTTATGCTATAATATCCGGGTTTTTCTCCTACTCGAAATTTGTCGGATGGCTTTCTTTGAAATTAAATTGAATTTGCTTGTTGAAGACTTTTCACTGCTGCACACATCCTCTAACGAGTCTTGCTGAAATTGTTATCGGTTATCGATTTGGGATTTATTTTGGAACTAGAAGTTGTATAGTTTTCGTCCCATGTCGGAAGAAATAAATTATGAATAATTGAACTGAACTAAAACTTACCACAGGATGTGATAAAACGCAAGTTTCATCCTAGCGTATTTTAGTTTCTGAAAGAAATTCTATGCAAACTAATAAAACGGATACTCAAATCAACACAAACAGGCTTGAATAATACGGTGTATAACAATCAGTTCTACGATGATTGCAATCAAATGAGAAAAAAACACATAATTTATTTTGCTTTTTACCAGCCAGCAACGAAACAAGTTCAAATGATGAAATATTTCTCTGTGGAAAATCGAGTTTTTTCCTTTCCTTTTTCAAACCACCCACTCTCCATTTCGGTTTCAGATTTACGCATCTCCAGCATGCCCCCTTCATATACAATATGCAGATCGAAAACGACTCCGACGCTCAGCGGATGGGCTTCGTGCGAATCTTTATGGCACCGCGGAACGACGAACGTGGCCAACCGATGCCGTTCCGAGATCAGCGCCTGTTCATGGTCGAAATGGATAAATTCCTGGTGGCACGTAAGTTTTGCTTTCTACAATAGCAGAGGAAAAAATCTTTTTTTTTAATAACACTCACTTAACAAACAGTTCGCCCGGGTCCGAACCGAATCCGACGACGATCGCACGAATCCACGGTCACCATTCCGTTCGAGCGAACGTTCCGCAATCTGGACACCAACCGGCCGGAAACGGGCACTCCCGAGGAGGAGGTGTTCAATTTCTGCGGTTGCGGATGGCCGGCACACATGCTAGTTCCGAAAGGATTGCCGGAAGGTTTTCCGGCCGATCTGTTCATCATGGTGTCCAATTACGAGGAGGACCGTGTCGTGCAGGATCTGGTCGGTACGTGCAACGATGCGGCATCGTTCTGCGGTGTTCGCGATCGGCTCTACCCGGACCGGAAGGCGATGGGCTATCCGTTCGATCGGTTGGCCCGCACCGGCGTCGATCGGTTGGCTAACTTCCTGACGCCGAATATGGTAGTTCAGTCGGTTGACATCATCCACATCGACAAGACGGTATCGAGATCGTAGGCCTAACGTTCCTAGTCAGTCCGGTACACAATGAATTGAATCATGGTAATGATGAATAATTTTTCTCGACAATAAATTCAATTTGATTTCCTGATTATAAATGTGTATTTTTTCTAGAATATTTCAATTTGCATGCTTCTAAAAAAATAAAACCTTTTTCTTAGCATCTTGCTTACAGTGTTCATAAAGCTACATGCCAGAAGATAAAAGACAGAAAATAACCAAATTTCGTTAAAAGAATTAAATACTTCACTTAAATTCACTAGAGATAACAAGCTCACTAAAAGGTAACACTGAAAGAGTCGAAATGCCTATGTAATTACTGTACTCTAAGAAAAAATATCAATAAAAATCATTTCTAATGAAAATTAGTACTTTCTTCTTGATTCCTCCCATCAAGCGCTGTACACATCCGAAATCAACTTCATTTGTTACACATTTTTGGCATCTGAGTTGCGTCTCGAACCATTTTTCCTCTTTTCTTAAGCCTTCGCTTCATTAATTCCCAAAATCTCTCGATGGGTCGGAACTGCGGGCAGTTGGCTGAATTTGTGTTTTTATCGATGAAACCTACGTAATTATCGCGGTACCACTGGATGACTTCGGGGCTGTAGTGGCAACTAACCAAATCTAGCCAAAACTTCACTGGACCGTTATGGGCTTTAATGAAAAGGTAGCACGTAGTTTTTGAGGAATTCTTCCTTGTACAACTTCGAGTTGAGTCGTTACGAACACTTTGGTATTTGCTCCACAGCTCTTGCATAACTCTTGCCTAATCAATAGTTTTTTGACGAATTTCTTCAACTTTGCTACAACGTTCTGTTCGATTGTTTGCTGGCTCGATAAGAACGATACCCTGGTCGAAAAACGAATTCTTCGAATGGTACTGCGAGCAGCAGTGCATTTTTTGTGCGATTCCATTATCTGATCTATCCAGGGTTTGCTCTGGCGGTTCTCAACACCTTCTGGTTCTGCTTGCGGTCATATGTCCCATAACGACGCTTACCTTGCTTGAGACAGTCGATCCACTCTCTTTCGCTCCCTGAAACGTTTGATGAGGCATATCATACACGGTTGATTTGACGTTTTTGCGATTTTGGATTATCAAAGTGGGTGTGCACTATTTTTGCTCTCCCCTCGTCTCCCGGATTTAATACAAGTGAGTTACATAGACTCACAAATATAGAACCATTAGATGTAATGTCACAGAATATTAGAGACTGTCCCAGAAAGTATGGACGCACTTTGATTTCGCTGTAAATAATTCACAAATGTTAGATATTCAAATTTTATTCGATATACTGATAATATTAGACTACAACAACAGAATATTATTCTCAACTTTTGCTACTTAGCCATTGTAGACTAGCTGGCGCACCTTCTTGCGAACGTTCCTCATTAAATTCCGTACAGACTTCTTGGCGACAAGTTTTGACACTTTTTTCCAATCTTTTTCGAACTGTTGAATGGTTTCGGCTGCCGAGATATGTTTCCTAAGATGTGCCTTCGTTAATGCCCAAAATTCCTCAATTGGTCGAAATTGTGGCCAATTTGGTGGATTCATGTCTTTTGGGACGAAAGTGACATTTTTGGTAGTATACCATTATACCGTTGATTTCGAGTAGTGGCAAGAAGCAAGATCTGGCCAGAAAACAACAGGATCCTTGTGGCTTCGAATCATGGGTAGAAGTCGTTTTTGTAAACATTCCATGATGTATATTTCGCTGTTCATTGAAGTAGTGGTGATGAAGGGTTTCGAAATCTTACCGCAGCTACAAATTGCTTGCCAGACCATAGCTTTCTTACCAAATTTTTCGACTTCAATCGATGTCTCGGACTGGTTTAACACTTGCCCTTCTCGTACCGTATAATATATTGGTCCCGGCAAGGATTTGTAATCGAGTTTCACGTCCATGATTATGCAGTTCAAATTTCCAGCAGGAATCGTATTGTACAGCTTTCGAACCCTCGGCCTGATCGATGCTTCTTGTTTCGGACTACGTTTTGGTTGTTTCTGCTTTTTATAGGTTCGAAGATTCAAACGTTCTTTAGCACGAAGAACATTTGACTTCGAAGTGCCCACTTTTTTTACCACATCCCGAACTGAAACTTCCTTCTTTTGCTCGAGCGCCTTCAGTATACTTTTATCCAACTGAGGGTTAGCAGGACCTTTTTTTCGACCCGTTTTCGGTTTATCCTCAAAGGTGTTATCCTCACCGAACTTCCTGATTGCATTTCGCACGGCTTAACAGATTCTGAACCATTGCGAAATGGCAGCGGTTTTTGGTTGCGTCCATACTTTATTTAGCAATAGCATCTTCAATTGCATCGGTTCGCTCTCTGTATTAGTTAGTAAGTTAGTATATAGGTATAATTAACAAAAAAAATCGAAACGGTGTCGGCGGCAAAGTATAAAGGGAAAAAAGACTTGTGATCAGAGTG
This sequence comes from Malaya genurostris, assembly GCF_030247185.1. Lineage (NCBI taxonomy): Eukaryota > Metazoa > Arthropoda > Insecta > Diptera > Culicidae > Malaya > Malaya genurostris. The sequence goes on from NC_080570.1 coordinate 21,059,463, forward strand.
TGTTTGTTCCGTTCAATTCGTTTCCGTAGATATAGGACTGTAATGTCGTTTTTGCTTGATGCCAATTTCGAACCTTGTTTTTATATCAGATTTAATCAAAGCCCCGTTGCTAATTGCGAGCTTAACACAGTCATGGGAAAAGTGTTTTTTTTTTTTATGAAACTACCCTGGGTTAGTTCCAGTTTTCTCAAGCGAAAACTACATAAGTGAATGCCGTAGTGACCAAGTACAGCGAAGCATGCTTGGTTCTTCTAATCAATTGGGCTATCTCTTCATGTGTTCTCATGTGCAGGGTAGTTTAATTGGTAAAGCAATACCCCCGGTTAGGAGTTAGCTACCGGCTCGAGTCCCGTCTCTGTGGTAATATTTCAGCGTTTTTCATTACATAATTGCATTCACGAGTAAATTTTTCATTCTGTTTTTCCCGTCAGATACTGATCATATTTAAAATCCTTTTTTTTGTTTCGATTACAGAGTTTTTAACCTTAAGGTTATTCGCCGCCTCTTTGGACCAGAAAAACTTTCTGACCTTATGTGCGGGTTTGGGAATCGAACCCAAGTGGGCTGCGTGAAAAGCATCGACTTACTCATCACACTATATCCGTCCCCAATTAATATCAATTATACCTTTACATTACTCAGTCAAATACTCCTTGAGGTTCATTTGTGTCAACCTTCTCAAACCCACAGCAAATTTTTCAGTTTCACATGCTTAACGAAGATCCTTTATTGATTTCTTTTTGTGTCTATACACTGTTTGTAGAGGGTATCATTTCAATGACAATACACGATTTCCGAATAGCACATTTTTTGTTATGACTTTCCCAAACGATGTTCAACTAGAGAGAGTAAACCAATTAAAATCTAACGACTATTCGTTGAACAGCTACTGGAAATGGGACAGTTTCCTCAGCCGCATAAACTTCATTTATTGAAAGTTAAAAGTGAAATTCTAGTCTCAATTGAAATTCCTTGTCATGGCAAGAAGCGAGCAATTGGCACCATCATCGGTGGCACAGCTGCCCGAATCGAAATTATGCAATAACAGATAACGATGACTACCACGGAAAGAAGTTCTCGACCAATTATGAAATGGGCTCTCATTACATTAACGAGATTATGAACGAAATCTGAAAAGTCTATAGCAATCACATCTGCCACTTTGGGCAGCAAACAAAAATTAATTCCTGGACTGACTGGACCAAGGTTCAAAGTGTCAGACAGGAGTGGATGGCAATGATTGTGTCGTACGTAGCAGTTTATGCAATTACCATCGAAATTTAACCGTTGCCGGAAACTTTCAAAGTATAAACATTACTGCCCAATTTGTGAGCAAGCACCATTTTCCAGCTTAGAACCGGGATTTTAAAAAAACGGTTTAAAATGCATAGCGGATCCAATATAATCTAATTTGCAAAATAAATGAGCTGCTTAGTGAGCCGAAAACGAAATGGAATGTAAAAATATAAACAAAAATATTTTGAAGTGAACCTTTTCAACGAGATAAACAGCTAGTAAATCCCAAATTGGAACCGGACGAACGTTGACAAATCGAGTATGGATTTGATGAAAGTAGGCGACGATTGAAAATATTTCCATTATCTTTGACAGTTGTGATTGGTTCAGCCAATCACCAAAGAAAGCTTCCCTTACGACAGAAATTGGATTGGTTGTGTAAAAGTGCGTCCAATTCAATTTGCCTTCAAAGACACATGACGAAAATCAAACGAAACGAGGGGAAAGAACCTTTCAGTACGAAGCCGAAGCAAACCTCAATCCTCAACGAGCAACGAGGCAAGAGAATGAAACAATTTTGACAGGGCTTCCAATTTGGCCAAAACATAATTAGATGTTACTTGCAATCATCATCCCCTGCGGAAGTCAGTTCCCATTCTGCTCGTTCTTCCGGCTGTCGACTGCAGACCACCGCGTGATGGCATTTGTTTTATGTCTGTCAGCGCTAACGTAGAGATAATTGGTCCTTGGTTCTGTTCCGGATAGGACTCCCATTGATCGATGTCTTACTTACCGGTTGTTCTAACAAAAATCATTTGTTTAGTATCTAATGATTATGCTAGGAGAGGTAATGTCGATTGTTCGACTACTCGACTGCTCGATCACTCTAATAATTGACTACTCGGCTAGTCGAATAATCGATATTCGATTTCGAATATTCGATTAATCGCCTGCTTCACTACTCGATTGCTCAACTACTCGAATATTCCTATATTCGACAATTCGAGTGCTCCACTGCTCGAATACTCGAACGCCACTCAACTGCTCGACTTCTTGAATACTAAATTATTCGGCTATAGATTATTTGACTATTCGAATATTCGAACTACTTGATCATGCAATTGTTCGATTGCTCGACTTCTCGAGCAGAATCAGGATCATTTCACCGAAAACTGTTTGTCAGAAAGCCATTTCGTCAAAGGGGTCATTTCGCCGAAAAGATCGTCGCTTGACAGATGTGATTTCGGTGGAATATTTGCTCTCCTCGCAATAAAAGGTATTGATGAATCGCTAGCGCACTCGCTACTTTCCGCCATCTTAGTCTGATTCATCTATCAGGACCAAAAATCAATAGTTTTGAGGAAGATTTCTAGTCTGTTTAGACCATTAACATTATTTTGGCCCGTTTGCAATTCAAAAGTATGGACAAAAATGGCTGATTTTTCTTGGGTTTACCTTCACCCGCACTGACGAAACTACCCATGCGGCATCAATCATAGTATCCAATGAGTTAGCAGACAAAATTCGACAGCTCTACCAGTCGAACTCTTGCCGTGATGGCAAAAACTATGAAGCAACTCCGTTCAGAAGTGTGCGCATTCAAAGAGCGGCACTCCGTCGCGTCGAAAACGGACATCGTGCGGCATGGATTTGGTATCGGCCCACTACTCAGTACTCGACTATTGAATTGATCGACTAGTTGACACTGTTCGAGCACAAGACTGTTCGACTACTCGACTACTGGACTGCTCGAATGCTTGACTGGTGAACTTCTCAACTACCCAGCTACTCGACTACTTACTTGTATCGAAACCTTGACTGCTCCATTAATCGTAGTGTTCGAGTAATCGAGTAGTCAAACACTGGACTACTGAATTGATTGACTACGTGACACTGTTCGACTACTCGATCGTAAGACTATTCGCATATCTGAATTTTCGACTACACAACCACTCGAATACACGACTGTTCGACTTCTCGACGTTTTGACTACTAGATTACGAAAATAGTCGACTGCACGATTATTAGACTAATCGATCACTAAATTATACCGTTTCTCATCAACTTACCCTGGTGACGTGGATTGCTCTGATTTTTCACTTTCGAGCAGAAATGCAATATTCTGAGGGTGTTTCATTGCCATTTCTGCTCGAAAGTGCAAAACCAGAGCAATGCACGGCACTAGTGTTTCTCAATGAAAAACGCCATTACTCAATTGTTCGACCACTCGACTGCTCTGCAAGTCGACTACTCGAATACTCGACTAATCGTCATCTCGACTACTCGACAAGTCGACTACTCGCCCACTCGACTAATCGACATCTCGACTACTCGACAAGTCAACTACTAGACTACTCGACAAGTCGACTACTCGACTACTCGTCTAATCGACATCTCGACTATTCGACAAGTCAACTACTAGACTACTCGACAACCCGCATAGCGTTTTGACTACCTGGGTAGCCATGGACACCAAACGGCTACCAAAATTGATTCAGTGACGGTTGTCAAATCCAATTATACAAAATAAAGTCGCCTGTATCTAAGTTAACCGAGCGTTTTCATCTTCTCACCTTCGCTGAAAATGTCAAAGATTTCGATGTGGAAAATCCTGGTGGATACAATTGTATCGTTTGAGTTGTATATCTGGCAGCGGTGAGGCAGTCGGTCACCAGAATGTCTGCCAGCCACATTTTTTCAGCTGGCAGCGTTTAGTCAGCCATCTGACAGCCATGCGTATGCGGGAAGTCGACTACTAAAATACTCGAATAGCTGAATTCTCGACTGCTCAAACACTCGAATAATAGACTATTTGACTAGTCAATTACTAGAATACTCGACAGCTCGACTACCCCAACACTCTGCTCCATTACTCGACTAATCCAGGGGTCGGTAACCTGCGGTTTGTGAGCCTCCAGCGGCTCTGTAGTTCTATACGCACGTGTCATAATTTCCTATAAGAAATACTTCAAAATCAATTAACGAGGATTTAATACCATTTCTATCACTCAGTCATGTATTATTCGCTCGTCTTCGAACCCTTCCTCCGTGACTAGGGATGTCGGACTCTTCGAATACCTTGATTATTTAATAATAACGGAGTATAGTATTTGAGCTGTACCGAACCGTAACGATAAAGTGAATGTGACGACTTAAACGAATGTGATCCGGTCGGTTTTTCAACCTGATAAACTTGTGAACTACAAAAACTTCAAGCAGCTTCCCGAAATGTCTTTTTAAATACTGCCATGCAACGGAACGGGTTTGAAAAAGAAAAATATCAAGTTTCCAAAAAAATATTTGGTTTGGCATGCAGTATGCAGTTGTGGTCGAGCAAATCCAAGTTTCATCACTACCGGAACGGTAAACAAGGATATATACCGTGAAGAAAGCCTAAAGAATCGATTGTTACCATTCCTACGCAGCCATGACACTCCCTCGCTATATTGGCCTGATTTGGCATTTTATCACTACACCAAAGATGTTTTGGAATGGTGAAAAATGAATGGAGTCCACGTTGTACCAAAGGAGGCGAATTCATAAGGCGAAGATATAAGCTATAAAACTAATTTCGAAAATTTTGCACAAAAGCAGCTGAACCGGATGCACAGAATTAACTACCTAATTTAGTAAGTGTAATAAGTTTTATGATGACTAATGATGCACAATAGAATGAATTTCTTGAATTGAACTAACAGCAATTTTGTTTTATTCCAAAATTAATCTATCGCAAGCAAGTCTGAAGAGAGCCGCGAATGATTTTGAAATCCATGTTAAGCCATTTGGACTTAATTAGCTTTTTTCAGAGCAAAACAATTCTCTATTCAAGTACTATTTATAGTACTATTGTAAATTGCGTTTTTGGTGTATTCGACTGAAAACTTCGCCGGTCACTACTGGACATTGCATTCAATTAAACTACTCGCTATGGGGGGAAACCACTTCATTCGGAAACCATTTCAATATCATCTACAATTGAAGCTGAAGTAAATTCGCATCCCGTTATTTGTTGCCAACGAGGCGAGTCTTCAGGAACTGAATAAATAACTCAAATTACGAAAGTTGACTGTTCTCGAAGCCCTGCAATTCGACAGGGGGAAATTCAAGATTGCAAGCAATTTAAATTAAATTAGACCAAGCCTTACATCTAGGAAGACCTCTTGACTTTTGCTGAATCTGCGGTCTTTTCCAACTAAATACATCCTGCTGGACAAGATTCTTTTGCCTGTCGACTTTTATGGGTAATAAATTATTCCAATGAACAGTGATGCAATGAAACATTTCAAAAGAACTAAAATAACTACGTGGCACATACATGCACCCAATATTTTATATATTGGGTAGCAACGAACGGATCAGTGAAGAAAAATGGAGCTTCCGTCGTCAAACCAATGGATACAGACTAACCGCTAAACCACAACGACTATCACTTATAGCAACCGTAGAAGCATAGCCCTTAAAACTTGATTCCTAATCCGAGAAAAACTAGACAACTGCTCAATAAAATTCATCACAGTAAAATAAAAATCAATATCTCTCTACCAACTCTTCACCCATCTTCCGGAAGCGGTTGCAAACGAAACGGAACTATCGATTCTTCTCGACAGACAACCTCGAATCCTCAACATTCAATTGGACGTAAGCCGTTCGGCTTTTTTTTACTTTCCCTTTTTCAAGAGCTGCCAATTCCAATCATTTACCGGTTGTCAAACAGAAACTGCATCGTTTTTCTTGTCCCGTTGGCGTCGAAACGGCTTGCAGGTCTGATCTACCTTTCGCAAATCAGAAATCATCCAACGGACAGAACCAATTGAATGCATATCCGAAAATTCCTATTGATTGTACACCGAGAAAGTACGACGAAGTGAGATTCCCAAAAGTGAATCGACCGGAACGAACGTTGGAGGAGCCAGTTCCCGAGACACCATCGAGAGCGAAACGGCAAACGAGGATGACAGGTAAATCTTTTCAAGTTGCTTCTATTGTAGCAAAAAAAAAGGGTGGAACGTGTAGGCATTGGCAATCGTAGAAACATGCTTTAGAGCTTAGCATATTACGAAAAAAAGTTCGCACACCTTTTTAGAACGGCAAACCATTTGTCACGCACGAATCGACTTGATGCGATAAGAACCTCTATTTGAATGAAAAAGTTACAGCTATATCAATTCACAGGTAAATGCAGAGTAAAAAGTCCGTTAAAAACCAAAATAAGGTTTGTTCGTGACAAATTCTGAACATCCCTAATTTTCTTTTTTGGAAATAATTCATCAACGCATGAAATATTTGACGCAGTTTTCCTGCGTGATAATGAACAATGGAACTTATGTGCTGGAAAACTTTAAGCAGCTTCCCGGACTGTCTTTTCAAAACTGCCATGCCAAAAAGACAAAGTTTCTCGAAAAAAAATTTGGTTTAACAGGCAATATGCAGCTGTGGTCGAGCAAGCCAAAGCTTCACCACTACCGGCACATTACACAACGGAATAAACTGTGAAGAATGTCTAATGAAGCCAATGACGCGTGCAACTAACAGTTTTAGAGTTACAATGATGCCGAAACCCGCCTTTTCAAAAAATCAGTCTTTAATCGAGCTCTATCCATGAAAAACAAGGGAGCGAGTCATTTTGCCAAAAGCCATCTTGCCGAAAGTCATCGAAAGCCGTTTCGACGAATGGGTCATTTCGCCGAAAAGGTCATTTCGCCGAAAGGGTCGAATATATAGCATAATTTATTAGAAAACTGCAAATTCTGGTTATTCATCAAAAATATCTTTGTATATTATATATTATATATATTTGTTTTTACATCTTCTGGATAATTGATGTGGCGCAGCCACAAAACCGAAGCCGAAATGGCGACTGAGCGGCGGCCTCTTGCATACAAACCTGTAACCGACACGTTTGCCCGGTTTACTCAAAGTTAGGTTTCTTTATTTCTGTTAGGATTTCGAACGAGCGAAGCCGTATTAGATATTTTTTCATTTGCACTTAGTTATCGACAAATACCGCGAACAATTTACTGATAGATGCACTAATAAAGTCAACCAGTTTTTTGGGAATTCCGTTCTGAGGATCATGAATAAATCTACGAAAATTATTCAAGTCTTTCTGGATTATTTCAGAAGTAGGTCGATTGTCGGCCAACAAAACAGGAGTAAACATAATCATTTGTCTTATATTTTAAATCAATTCCAATCACGATATTATGACTAATGAAGAATGACCCTTTCGACGAAATGACCGTTCGGCGAAATGGCTTTCGGCGGAATGACTCTTTCGGCGAAACGACTGAAAGGACTTTCGGCGAAACGACTCTTTCGGCGAAACGGCTTTCGACGAAATGGCTTCTGCAAAATGATCCTGATCCACAACAAAAATGATTTTCAATACCGAATACTTGTGCAACGTTCCATCCAAAGCCGTGCAAGTCGGTTCTGCGGTCGTCTTATTTTCTATTGTTAATTTCTGGTTAATAGAAGTTGAGAACGTCGAAAATCAATTTCCATAACTTGATGAACCGATCCGACAAAAATAATTTATTTGGCTATTTTTACCATTTTTGCAGCGTTATAATTTGTTATAATTTCTATTCCAGCGTTTTCACATTGATTACTATTTATGCAAATTAATGACAGGGAAACGGGTACAGCGCGATGGGTGAGTCGATGCCTTTCACACTGCCCACCTGGGTTCGATTCCCAACCCCGTACATAGTGTCAGAAAACTTTTCTAGCCCGAAGAGGTGAATGACCACAACGTTAAAACCTCTATAATCAAAAACAAAAAATAAATTGATGACATATACATTTTGTTTCTTTTTACTACGCTTTTTTGTATCGTATATTTCATCTTCAACTTGTCACTGCGTTAGCAGTGCATATACAACTGCTAGCACAACTTAGTAGTTCAGCATAAACCGATAAGCTGACATAAAGTCCAACCGATGATGATACAAATTTATATTTGCTTCGAAGAGTCTCTGATACTTTGGAATTTTTGTTTCCTTTTTGCCTTTCTTATACAAAAAGGCCGTGCAAACACTGTGAAATCTGACTTTTCGTCCGAAAGAATATGCACTCTCTTGTTTAAGAGATGAATGAACCGATTTTCACAAACTTAGATTCAAATGAAAGGTCTTATCGTTCCAAAGCTTGCTATCGAATTTCATTTGAATCCGATTTTCGATTCCGGAGTTATAGAGTAATATGTGAAAATAAAGGAAAAAATGTGCACTCGATTTTCTTTAAATGGCTTTACCGATATTCACATACTAAGACTTGAACGAAAAATATTGAAGTTAGTTAGAAATTTCTTAGAACATTTTATTTGGATTCGATTTCCAGTTTTGGAACTAGAACGCGATAAGTGGAAAACCTTCAATTTCATGAGTATTCTTTCACAAACGACGGCCTAAAAAAGGTATAAATACCATAAAACTGACTGATAAATTCTTTTTGTTTGTTTACAGAACTTTTCAGCTTGTGAGCATATAAAACTTAATTCGGCAACACTGGTTCCCCATTTCCTGTTCCAGAAGCACAGAAAGTGGTGAAGAACAACTCCAAAAGTAGAATTCTCTTCGAGCGATGCTTGAGCTGATTATCACAAATCTTGATTTAAATTAAAGCTCATATTGTCTTAAAAGCTACTGTGAAATTCCACCCGAATCCTACATGGCGATGAGTATTAGAGCTTTCAAACTGCCATATAAAATGACGATACAAAGCTGGTACGCACTGGTACGCGCTGGCACGGAAGAAGAAAACACAACACGCTTTCACGAAAGATTTCATACGCTATAAAAAACGAAAATCAACACTGAAGCTGATTACTTACTTTCCTCAGATATAGCGTGACTGATTTTCACACATTTAAGTTCAAATCAAAGGCCTTATGGTTCCATACAAAGCTTTAGAATTTCATCCGAATACAACTAACTTTCGGTTCCAGAATTTCGGGGTGAAGAATGTTAAAAATTTTATATCGCCACTTTCAGCGGAGAAGCAAAAACGGTAAAGATTTCTAAACTGGGCCCGAAACTATTCCAACCGTTAGTCATTGTTAGTAGACGGCTTATCAAATTAATTCCTACTATCCTGGCTCCCGATTTCCGATTCCAAAAGCACAGAAAATAGTGTTGAAATACTCCACAATGAAACTCAGACAATTTTCTGAGATGGTTGAGCGTTGAAAATTTTATACCGCCACCTAAAGCAACGAAGTGAAAGGAGGAAAAATTCTTTTTAACTAGGTTCAAAACTGTTCCAATTTGTTCCAATCGATTTTGGTAGTATTGGAAATCAGAAACTGCGTACTACCTTTCATTAAAGCCTATAAAGGTCCCGTGAAGTTTTGGTTAGATTTGGTGAGTTGCCACTAAATTTCATCCATAAAAACATAAATCCACCCATTATTTTGATCAATAATGAAGCGAAAGCTTAAGAAAAGTGGAAAACGGCTCGGGGCGCGACCAAAATGTGGAACAAATGGGCCAAATGATTGTGTTGATATTTTTTTTTCCTAAATGTTCATTGAATTACCTTTGTTTTATTGTATTAACCTTATGTGTACGTCAATTCGTTACCGAGATACAGATGATTTCATTATTCCGGGTTCTAAATGGACATAGCTTTACACTATAACTCTGTTATCATATGTTATATAATACAGTATAATGATAATTATCAGTGAGAAACATGTCTCTAAGTTAGTCACGTTCAAAGGCCAATATTTTTTTGCTATTACTATAATTTATTTTCTGTCGATTATTGTGATTGATTTATTACTTTCGACTGATATCGACTGGTTTTGTAATTCTATTGGTAGTAAATTTGGGTTTTAGGTTATTCTTGGATTTCCTTTTTTTGTTTTAGATTTTTTTGTGAAACTACAGTAGTTTGTTACACTTTTCACATTTGTGTTTTGTTGCGCAATACTTCAATTATATTTGTGGTATTTTCGATGCATTTACCGTTTCCGCTGCTGTTTCAATTTTAAAATTATGCTTCCTTACTATTTTTACTATTAAAATTGCTAGTTCCATAGTATGTGCCTTGTTGTGCATTGATGGCAGCTGCTAGTTGGTTCGATGATGGAAGAATTTTTGAAACAGGAGTGCTGGGTTCATTAGTTACCGTTGCTGAACGGCTTCCTTTATCTTTGATTGAAGTTTTCTTTTTTCGCAAGTTTCAGTGCAAGTTTTACCGTAGTGAGCAGGTTGTTCGCAAAACTGGCAAGTTATCAGCTGATTCTCGTAAATTACCAGGATGTCTCCCGTCGTGTCCAAAAATCACGTCAGATGGAATCGCCTTATACCACCTTACTTAGTCGCATACGTAAACACTCACACGCCATTCCGGATACCGGGGAAAAATATCTCCTTACTTCCTTTTCGATGGAAAGAATTTCTCCATTCCGCGACATATTTTCTCGAACGTAATTTTCACTGTCCTGAGGAGGAAAGGTCATGTACACGCACTTCTATGGCACCGTCCACCACGGAATTTTGTATTTAACGTTGTCATACTCGACATTGTGCACCCCACCTTTCACAATTCCACATACAAAAACATACATGGCTCCGGAGTTATGGGTTCTTGAATGCGATCAATGAAATAATCGTGCAAAAGAGGGGAAAATTTACATAAATGGTCACTAAACTGGTTCAGTCTATCAAATTAGATGAACAAATAAAGGGTAATTTCGCCGAAAGTCGTTTCGCCGAAAGGGTCATTTCACCGAATGTCATTTCGCCGAACGCCAATTCGTCGATTTCTTCAATAGTTTTCATATCGTGATTGGATTTGATTTGAAATAAAGACAAAAAATGATAATGTTTACTCCCATTTTGTTGAACTACAATCGTACTTCTGAAATAATACATAAAGACTTGAATGATTTATTCATTTTCTTTTTTATTCTATTTTTTCACAATCTTTAGAACAAAACTCCCAAGACAAAACTTGTTGACTTTATTAGAGTATCTACCAGAGCCATCTTAGCTTCGGTTATGTGGCTGCGTCACATTCAATTTTCCAGGAGACATTAAAAAAAGGGATAATTTTGATGAATAACCCGAATTTACAGTTTTATAATTCATTGAGTGATGTAAACGAAACAACTCTTTCGGCGATATGACCCTTTCGGCGAAATGACCCGCTTCCCAAACAAACATATTTCGATTATTATTAATTGCGGTTTTCGGTTCCGGAATGGTTGCGGTAAAAAAAAAAGATGCAAAATGGAGCTCACTTCAATTGCTCCATTTTGAAATTTTCAATCGAATTTTATTCGGGTTCGGCTGCCGGCTTCGGAGTTACAGTGCTATATGAGTGTTAGAACGTTCAAGCCGTTTTATAATTAACAAAACAAACAAAGCGCAAAATATTGAAAATCGAATCGCACTTTTTTTGGGTATTTGGCAATTGCTGAAATTTTGTCATTTATACTCATTTGGACTGTTTTTACAGTTCGTCTTCGACTCAACAGTGCGTTAGCAGCTCAGGTTGAACTGGTTTACGTCGTCATGCTTTAGATCAACACTGTTAAAGCCACAAAATCTACCCTATTTTAATTCAAATAGATGTGACACCCTTAACTACTTCTGCAGCGAATTATACAGTCCAGTGAAAATAAAATAACAACGGTATCTGACAGTGACTTTCGTCAACGAAAGTTTGTATAATAAAAAAAGAAGAGTTCTTTTACGAGTTCTCATAAATTTGACTGCTCACCAGTCAACCAACCAACCAACCGCAAAAGGGGCTCCAAGTTTCAATCCCGTTCTGCAAACAATTTCAGGCAATGTAATTTTCTTAAAAATGCTATTGGCTGTTAAGAAGAAAGCTTTTTTCGCAGTTTCTCGACATTAGCCGTAATTGATTTTCCCCCATCTTTTTTTTCTATGGAAACAACAGACGCTGGTCTGGTGGTGGTGGTAGGGACACGGAGACCAGTTGCATTATTTAGAAAGGATTATCAAATTAGGGTTTTTACGAGACAGATGTTGATGAAAAAAATAACAGTTTTTCTTGTTTTTGGAAAGATGATGAAAGAACATTAATAATCCGCAAGATTTTCCATTCCACTGTATCAGGAATTATTCAAACAGGAAACGTAATTTCGTTGATCCGCTATTCACAAAAGGATAACCTTTGGCTTTGATTGGCACCGAAGTCGAATTTGTATTAGCATGACAATTTATACGACGATCCCGTCCCAACTAAGAGCTTATCCTTTCTCTGTCTCCAATGTGATTATGGGAAACAATACCGGTACTAATCGAACAGAGTCCGGACAATAAGTGGCATCTTGATATTTACGATGAATATGAAACTTCCGCAAACCATTTCTATGGAATTCCAGCTACCGACCAGACATCGCATCGCCGCCACAGAACTGACAATTGATGGTGATGATAAAATGAGCCTTATACTGAACGACGACCCGTCATTAATTCCCTCTTCTCATAGCACCCAACCCCCGATCCAATAGTATGGGTACTTACCGATCCAGCGAGATGGCGACCAGGGTGAACACGGACGATGCCACTGACATGTTGGCCATAAAGTTGTTGATGGTACAGTAGACCGCCCCGAACGGCCAGTCCGAGTTGAGCATGAAGATGAAATTGAACGAGCAGTTGAGTGATGACATGAGCAGATCGGCGACACTCAGATTCAGCAGGAAGTAGTTCGTCACGGTTCGCATCCGGCGGTGGGCTGTCGATTGTGTGATTGTCGATGGTGAAATGAAACGAAGCAGAACGTGAAAAGGGTAAAATTTAGTGCGGTCGGGGAAAAAGTTTTACTTGTTGAGATAGTGGGGGCTGTTGAAATGTTGTTCCGGGTTCAACAGGTTCTCCCGAAGGATTAGACTAAGTTAATTATAGAAAATGGTGGCGCGTTGGCTTCTTACTTTAGCTGTTCGATCCGAGTGGTTTCCATCAATGACAGGAGCCCGCACGTATATACTTTTCGATCCAGAAAACATCTAAGAATAACTGGAAACTTAACTTTAAATAGAAAATATAACGTTGAAATCACTGAGCCGATTTTCCAAATTATTGAAAATGTGTAGAAAAGTCTATACTTTCCAGAAAACATCAATAAACTGGATTTCTGTGTTTGAGAACGCTGAATGTTTAGCTTTTTTACGGTTTTCATAAAAAACCGTCGCCTACTATGCAACGGTAACCAATCGACAATCATTTTATAATCCAGCAGTATGACGCAGGGCATGAAAATTTTATTTTCAATCAACTCCCATTTCGTCGATACCCAAGGATTCAATTAACCATCCATCGTCAAAGCATCATCTCATCTGACAGGGGCTTCTAGGAGCTTAGATAAAAAAACAAAAACAATTCCGATGCACCGATAATTGTTTCACACGTTCGGAAGGCTAACGAACATAACGAAGTTGCTGTTGTCGTTTCGATGTCCTGTCCGTTTTCTGGTCATTTCACTACCGATCTATTGGACAGGGAACCGATATTGAATTCGCACAACCTTTAATTACTCGTCGGTCGAAGCGTTCCTTTGCTAAGCATTAATTTTCTATTTTTGAATGAAATGTCAAGTCATGGTCGGATGTATGCAATCAAGCAGGAAGAGAGGATTTCGAGTAATGTACAAGTCTGATTTGTAATTGAGAAAAGATGCATTATAAAATCTCACATATTTTTATCCAGCGAAGGATAGAGAAAAATATATTAGAGCCATTCCAGAAATCGGTGGCAAATGATTAGACTTCGCATACTACGATTTGGATGAAACCTTCCACAAATATTTAGAATAACAAATCATTTGTTTTGCACGGATGAAGAAACAAGTTTGATATATGACTAAATTGTAAAAATATTGAAATAGTTCTAATTTGGAGAATAATTAATTTGCTACAAAAGTGGTATCCAAGAAGAAATTGTAAGAAATCACTCGGGCACCATTTCGATTATTATTATGTAAGAGGAATGCATATGTTAAGCTGCATATAAATTGAATTTTAACACATTTTCAATTTAGGAAGTCTCTACGAAAAAAACATATGATGCGAAGTTTCTGACATTTGTAATGCTATTTTTGACTATTTTGAACGGATTTCATATTTTTGCAGATTCTATACGTTTCGTGTTCCACAAAATTTACGTTCAACTTACAATCTCAGGAAAACAGCCATTGTTGAAAAACGCAAAAACCGTTTCCTCCGTTACTGATTGATGAAACTTTGAAAAAAAAACATCAGTTTGTTTAGAAAACTGATCCAAACAAACTGATATGTCTCTTTTGAACTTTTTTTCAACTACAGCGAAAAAAAACTGCTTTTGCGTTTTGCAACAATGGCAGTTTTGCCCCTTAAAAACAAACGATTTTAGTGTACATCAGTCCAGTCACTCGCTAGGTATAAGATTTCATCTCTCTTGAAGATTTAATTTTTCTTGGTTTAAAGGTTTTATCGCTCTCCCATATTTTTTTCTGTACGATTGGTGGAGTAAAATGCGTGCGAGCAGAACAAAATCCTCGCGCAAATTGGTGCCAATCGGGCAAAGAATCCTTGTCGTTATTAGCCGAAAGCAGTTAAACTTCGTGATTGACTTTCAAAAATTGTTTAACGTTTCCAAAAAGATATTGTTGCTGCGAAGCCCGTACTGAATTTTGATCAGTTTTAGCACTCTTTATGCCAAATGTATTAACATTATCCTCAAGGACTATACAGTTTTTTACATTACTGACCCTTTTCAGGGCCACCAAAATAATAATTTGATGAGATTATGAACTTTCATTTGAGCCTAAGTTTGTGAAAATCGATTAAGCCATCTTGAGAAAAATGAAAAAGTTCCGTTTTAAGGTTTTCGACAACTATTTCCGGTACTTTCGGAACCGGTATAGCCGATGTCGGTTTGTTTAGTAGGTAACTAACAAAGACTACAAATCAAAACAATTTTGAGCCAAATCTTAAAGAATTTTAGCCTTTTTTGTATCGTCGCTCTGAATGACCGTGTTTCATTTTAAATACGCTTTACCCTATAACTCCGAACCCGTAAGTCGGATTCGGATGAAATTCAATAGCAATCTATAGCAGCTATAAGACCTTTCATTTTAGCTTTAGTGAAATTCGGTGAAACCATCTCTGAGAAAAATGAGTGACATTATTTGACACATAAACACACACAGACATTGCTCAGCTCGACGAACTGTGTCGAACGGTATAAGGACACTTGGTCCTTCGGGTCAATTTTTACAAATCGATTTTTATATGAAAAAATATGAGAAAGGCAAAAGCCAATACCTCATCCGAAAAAAATAAGCTTGTAAGGTTTAGGTACCACTTTGGTTCGAGTCGGGTACGGGTGAAGATTTTTATTTTGGTCGGTTCGGGATTGGAGGAAAATTATTCACGCGGTAAAACGTTGTTTGTTTTTTTTCTCGATCGGGCACGGGTCGGGTTCGGATTCAAGAAATTGCTTACCCAAACATCTCTATTTCCGGACATATAATAGTATAAGAGACGTAAATGACAAACTGAACTTATGCTTAATTATACGATTGAGCCGATTTCGACAATCTTAGGCTCGAAAATCATCATTAGACCATTGATCAAGTTTGAAAGGCTCATGGCGAAAGCTTACGGTTCCGGGATAAAATCGTAGATGTGACGTAAACGATAAACAGCTCTTTTTTCGATCCGCTCAATTTGCTCTGAAATGACTGATACAATTTGGACAAACTTGGACCTGTTTGAACGTGGTCGTGATCCGTGACCGTGGATTATGGAACACTTCCGGTTCCGGGGAACAATCGTATAAGTGACGTAACTGACAAAACGCTACAAAAATTCCGAAATCGAAAAATTTTGTTTCATGCCAAATGTCTTAGAATTACATGAAACGTTGAGATCTCGCGTTATCTCGAAAATATTTATTTTTCAAAAATATCGACTCTGGGACTAAGAAAAATCTTGATCTTTCCTAAATTGTAAATTTTTGTTTTTTTTATGAAAAATGTCTTAGAAATGCATGAAACGTCGGAATCTGGTGTCATACCAGAAAAGTTTTGTTCATCCTACAAAAATCCCAGTCGATTTGGTCGTGAATACGAATTACTCTACTATGAGGCGCCTTTTAAAAATTAAAATCTAAAATGCTTTCTTTCAACGAGTATTCACGAGAAAAACTCATGACGCTTGATTGTCTTTCTCGTGCACGGACGACGGTTTTGGTGCAGTAAGCGCATTGCATTTTCGGGTATAAATTTAAAAAACAATGACACACAGTTGAATGTTGATATATGTAAATTAAAGGTTAAAAATTAAAGAAACTGCAGGCGAACAATTTTTTACTCTCTTTTGTCTTGTCTTATTAATTAGTGTGTTAAAATAAGTGTATAGTGAATTCGTCATACTTTAGTTTGGATGCACCGATTGAAATTCAGGAAGTAACCTTACACAATTCACCCAATATATCCACTTATGAGAACGATTTCACATATTAAGAAGTGTAAAGTTTTATTCGTATTCACGATATCCAGTTATGTCTCTGACATTACCCACCCATTTTTTTTCAATCATTTTTTTCGAAACAACACCAGATTTAGACAATGTTTTTCGATCTTGGAAGTGTCATGGACCCCTGATCGTCAAATGGCGAGATAACTAAGTCCTCACAAGTTCTTATCTCATGCCTCCCCGTGTGCCTATGATGACATTTGGTCAATAGAACGGCGTCAACTGGGTGCTATCGCTTTCTACGTTAGTAGCAGAATGAGAGGGTGCGAATTGACTCATAAGTTTAAGCCCATCCTAAAGTGCAATGTTCATCATAGTATATTACAACATATAATTCTGTTGTTTATTACATCCTGTATTATTATTATGATTATTACTATTATTATTAGAAGAAGAGCGTAACTTACACTGCAACATTAACTGTTATATTGTATCATAGCATATTATTTCATATATTATCGTCTTACATTATTTTATGTTATTATATAATATGTTGTATGGTATTATACTGCATTGCATTATATCATATTATATTGTATTATGTATTATGTTATATTATAGGGTTTATACGTACCTCTGCGCAAAATATAAATTTGTTTTCCTTATAAGTTATCATTTTTAAAGTAATCTTTTAACTAAATATCAAGGTCGTCACAAGGTGAGCTTAGTCCTCACTGGTTCCTGTTTCATGCTTAACAGTTCGGCTGAAAAGTTCGTATCGTTTAATAGAAACACACATTTTTCTGCCAAAATTCGTTTTTTTTATTCAACATAATTGCCATCAGAGGCGATACAGCGATTATAGCGATCTTCCAACTGTTCGATACCATTTTTGTAGTACGATTTGTCCTTTGCCTCAAAATAGGCCTCAGTTTCAGCGATTACCTTTTCATTGCTTCTAAATTTTTCACCAGTGAACATTCTCTTGAGGTCTGAGAACAGGAAAAAGTCAATGGGGGCCAAATCTGGAGAATACGGTGGATGGGGGAGCAATTCGAAGCCCAATTCGTACAATTTCAGCATGGTTTTCATCGACTTGTGACACGGTGCATTGTCTTGATGAAACAAAACTTTTTGAGGCCGTTTTTTTTTTTTGAAATTTCGTCCTTCAAACGCTCTAACAACGCTATATAATAGTCACTGATGATGGTTTTTCCCTTTCCAAGGTAGTCGATGAAAATTATACCATGCGAATCCCAAAATACAGACGCCATAACCTTACCGGCCGATTGTTGAGTCTTTCCACGCTTTGGGTTCGGTTCATCGCGTGCAGTCCACTCAGCTGACTGTCGATTGGACTCCGGAGTGAAGTGATGGAGCCATGTTTCGTCCATTGTTATATCGACGATAAAAATCGGTTTTATTTCGATATAACTGCTCCAAACACTGCTCAGAATCATCAATTCGTTGTTGTTTTTGATCGATTGTGAGCTCACGCGGCACCCATTTTGCACAAAGCTTTCTCATATCCAAATATTCGTGAATAATATGTCCAACACGTTCCTTTGATATCTTTAGGGTGTCAGCTATCTCGATCAACTTCACTTTACGGTCATTGAAAATCATTTTGTGGATTTTTTTCACGTTTTCATCGGTAACAGCCTCTTTTGGACGTCCACTGCGTTCATCGTCTTCGGTGCTCATATGACCAGTACGAAATTTTGCAAACCACTTACGAATTGTTGCTTCGCCCGGTGCAGAGTCTGGATAACACTCATCAAGCCATTTTTTGGTTTCGGCGGCACTTTTTTACATCAAAAAGTAGTGTTTCATCAACACACGAAATTCCTTTTTTTACATTTTTTTTTTCACAATAAGAAAAGTAGCTTCACTCAAAATGCAATATCTCACAAACTAATAATCAGACAGCTGTCAAATTTATACACGTATCTTTTGAAGGTTGGTACTAACTGAAAATAGTATGGATTTAATTCTAGTGGCTAATCTATTCCCTCCCATAGAAACGATACGAACTTTTCAGCCGATCTGTTACACGTGTGTCTGTGGTGACAATTGGTCGATGGAATGCGTTGATGGCAGAATGAGAAGATGAGAAATGACATATAAATTCAAGTAACATAATATCATAGCATACCGCAACATATCATTTTATTCATTCTATTATTTATTATATATTTCATTGTACTATATTATATTGTTTTTTATAATTATTTTCATTATTATTTTTAAAGATGTGGATATTATTATTGTTATCAGAAGACAAATATTCTACTTCCTGCAGTATTGCTTAGATAGAAGAGCATAACTGACACTCTACATTAACTGTTATTTTATATATTGTTTTACAATATATTATATTATATTATGTTATATTATATTATTTTGCAATCTATTTTATCATTTTATGTTATATTATCCATGCACTGGATATCATCTTTTATTCCCGCGGAATACGAGTAAGTGACTCTACTTACATATCTGCTCAACCTTTTTTGTTCGCTTTTCGGTAACAGCTATAGTAAGAAGGTGAATGGATGAGTCATATCGGAGCTACTGTAAGTCTACCCGCTTCCACTGGCAAGTCCTTGAACTGATGGTGGCTTCACTTCACATCACATCACATCACTCGGAAGTGTCCTGGACCCCTCCCTTTTGGTGATTTTTCAAGATCGGAATCCCTTTTTGAGGTGCTTAGTCATTTGATTCATTTGTCACTACCACTTTACGAAATCGGATAATGCATTTTTTGTATTGGAACTAAATTTGAGCAAGTTGTGCTCATTTGAAAATTTAAAGTTTAAATATATAAATTTTAGAAGTTTAACTCGGTTCAAGGAATATTACCGAATAAGTGATTATGTGTTAAAGCGCACTTTCACGAATTTCCACAACCTATCTGGAAATAATTGAACCTTTGCCAAACAAACAATTACGAAAATGTAATTTGAATGACAAGAGAAAGAATAAAGAAGTGTTTTTCAAAAACTGTTTTTTAGTTCAACCTATATTCGGTAGCTGGTATTCGGAAAATTATCGAGTTTCCGATAGATTAGAGCCGGAATTATGCTGGTAGCTAGTTAAGGGTTGAACAAACAACACGCCCCAGTATTCGTGAAATGGGCCGAACAGCTTAAAAGCTCTGATTTGCATTGTCGTTTTGTGAAGCAATCTGTCGAAAGCGTGGGCCTTTCCTTATCGCTTCTTCCGGAACAATAAACCGCAAGTTCTGCCGCGTGTACGGCACTTGTTGTTTATACAGCTGCTGTTAGCCACCCACAGGAATTTACCATTTTTCGACGAACTAAAAAAATTTCTTGGTCCTTCACCGAACTCTCGTTGTAACTCGTTGCTACCAACCGAATGGTAGTTTCTCGCAAAACAACTGAAGAGCTCATAAATATGGAAGGGAGTGTGTTTTTTTTCTTTCTTATTTCCGTAAACTGTGGGAGAAGGAGTGCATATATTGGAGCTCGCAGGAAGCAATAATACTTGCTAATCTATTCGTTCCACGGTGAAAGAGCTCCGGCTGCTGCAGGCGGTGAAAGCTTAACTGGTCCTGAATATTGATAGAGCAATCAATCAATCCTCTGGAGAGGTTCGTTTACAAATTAATTTGCCCGGTATATTAAATAACTTTGTTCTTCGATGGCTTGCATTAATCAATCTTTACGCGGAATCGAAACTGGTTCTCTCTATAAGGACATTTCATGACATCCTGAGGTTTTCTCACAGTAACTATTTTTTTTCTGCGCAAGCAACAGTAGTCATAGGCACCGGGTTCTGAACAGTGTATTGTTTGCAAGATTGAATAAAAGTTAATTATTAGATAGCCTATATTTTGGCTCTTTGGTTTTTTTGTTTTTTTTACACTCAATTTCGGTAGACTACTGTCCTTTTAAGTGTGCACTGGATCTTGGGCCCAGAGGTTATAATATTTTCCCGTTATCATTGTCACGAACAGCAAAACGGTTCCAAAGAAATGATAAAAACGTGTCAAACCTCCGAAAGTCGCAGGATGATGATGACAAAAAAAAACAAAACGTAACGAGCAATGTAATTTTTCTCCTTACTGCATTGGGCAAACATTTTTTTTGGTTTTAGCTTTTTCAACATAAACGTGACTTGAAACTGTGCACAATTATCAACTCCGCATAGGGACTCGCCTCAGCACATATCGCATTGGGGGAAGGACAACTGCTACGAAACCGATTCACGCATTTTTTTAGCGTTTGCTAGCTTGAATTTGATCCTGGTGAGAAGGAGCACGTTTTGTGGTAAATTGTTCAAATGCTACTGTGAAAAGTTTTTCTATGTGTGTAGGTGTGTGTGTGTGGTAAAGTAAACATTCTACACGAATCCGTGCGTCGACAGGACAGCAAGGAAAGGTCAGCTTTTGGTCATACGGAAAGCTGCTGAAAAACCGATTTGTGGGAATAGACCATGTGGCATTTTACACTCTTAGAGAATTTAGCCAAATATTTGTGCTCCCAGTAGTAGAAGATAACTTTTTCCTTTTGGTATCTTTTTCAAATCGCTTATGTGCTTGTTATTACAGTCTTTCCGCTTCTTTCCTTCTGTAGCAAACCTAGCTCATTGAGATCCACTGGGAATGTTTTCGTTACCTACATTTTCTGCATTTCTGATTCATGATTTCTTGTTGCATTGCGGCGATGGTCTTGGCATTTTGTTTTACTGATTTCATTCCGCCTTCTATCAAACGGCTAATAAAATCTAAATGTCTAAATCTTTTTGTTTTTACGTTTCGTCTTAAGCTCATCAGCGCATAGCAGTTCTGGTTAAACTTCCACGCCACTCAGCAGTTCAACGTGAACCTCTAATTGACAAAAAATTCTAAGGTGTATCGAAGTACAGTGTTTTTACTGATAATGTCTCGAACGTTAAAAAAAACCTACTTTGTACTGGTCGTATTCAGTTAGTAGTTACCTAGATTTGCTTAGCGGTTTCAGTTGAACTGCTAAGTGGCGTGGCAGTTCAACATGAACGGCTATGCACTGATGAATCGAAGTTTTATGCGAATTTTTAGAGTTATGTGGTTTTTTTATGTGAAGTTTCATGGTTATGCGGTTTTTTTATGCGAATTTTCCGAGTTATGCGTTTTTTTATGCGGTACGTAAACTCGCATAAAAAAAGACTTCAGTGTATTTATAAGCTGGATCTAGAGATAAGTTTCCAGTATTTACTCAATGTTGGCAACTAGCGATCAGCTCTGAGAAATCGATGTGAGCTCAATGTTTAGAAAATTCGCATAAAAAAACCGCAGAGAGGAAACCGCATAACTCTGAAAATTCGCATAAAAAAACCGCATAACTCTGAAAATTCGCATAAAAAAGTCGCATAAAAACCGCATCAAAAGACCTTAGTGTATTTATAAGCTGGATCTAGGGTTAAGCTTCCAGTATTTACTCAATGTTGGCAGCTAGCGATCAGCTCTGAGTAATCGATGTAAGCTCAATTTAAAAAAAAATCGCATAAAAAACTGCAGAAAGAAAACCGCTTAACTCAGAAAATTCGCATAAAAAAAACCGCATAACTCTGAAAATTCGCATGAAAAAGTCGCATAAAAAAGACCTTAGTGTATTTATAAGCTGGATCTAGAGATAAGTTTCCAGTATTTACTCAATGTTGGCAGCTAGCGATCAGCTCTGAGAAATCGAAGTGAGCACATTTTTTTAAGTTTCTGACCAATACTTACGGTGCTTCAGGAATCAAGAACCGAGAATACTGTTTGAATGACCATCATCAAACAAAACCAATTAATTAAAGTAGTTTGGAGGCCAGTTTAGTAGATTTTTTCTCACTCTTCGCACGGTCATTTTAAATGACGATGTGACATTTTGAACATTCTTCGTCCTGTATTTCCGGAACGGGAAATCGGATCCGGACAAATTTCAATAGAAGTCTTTTCGATGTTTCATTTCATTCTAAGTTTATGAAAATTGGTCTAGTCAGTTCTGACTGCACCGAAGGAAACACGAAAGTGTACTGAAGTGAATCTATCATCAATTAATATGTTTGTGGTGTTTTATCCAAATGCCAAGTCAAGATTTATGTTATAAAGTCTAGCTAGAATTTAAAGAGTTACACTTGAATTTCTATTTTTTTATTTCGGAACCAATAGTGTCGAGATTTAGACATATTATCAAAATTTCCGAAAATATCGGCCATCCGAAATTTCACTACTGTCGGTCAGTTCTACAGTATTCTCGGCAAAAGCAACTGATTATACCTGCTTTAATCCACCTAGTGGTGTAATGACGCCTTTCTCATATAACTCATGTTTTTATAAATATTACAGAGCTAAGGGATTCCTAAAAAAAACTTTAATTGGAAACTTTCATTTTTTGAATAAGAACAAAAAAAATGTTTGAGCATCCGCTACCATAACCTTCCCAATTTATAACAAGTTTCAAGCCAAGTTTACATGAATTCATTTTTTTTTTGGTAAAAATTTTAAACACACTTCACCGGAAGTCGCTCTCTAACAAAGGTCAATAACAGTCTTTAAGGCCATAACACGTTTAATTTCAGTCCGAATTTGTGAAAATTTACTCAGCCGTCTCTGAGAAAATGAAGAGAGTTCCGTTTTTGAATTTTGGACCACTATTTCCGGGAACTGAAAACCGGCATAGCTGAAATCGGTTCGTTTAACTAACAACTAACATAACCTATAAAATGAATCAATGTTGGGCCAATTCAGAATAATTTCTCCTTATTTTGCATTATCGCTCTAAATGATGAGTTGCAATTTCATACACCAGAAGTCGGATCCGGAAAAAATTCTACACTTACTTATGGTACCATAATATACCTTTCATTTCACCCTAAGTTTGTGAAAGCCGGTCCTCTGGCCATTCTGAGAAATAAGAGTGCTTTCCGATTTGTGCACGATCACTTTTTTCGGTACTTCCGGATAAAATCAGATAGGATAAGATATGGGATTGGGAGAACAAAGTTTGTGAAAATTGGTTGAGCGGTCACTATTTTTTATTTTCTAGCACTCTTTTATTCCGTTACTCCGGAACTGGAAGTCGGATCAGAATGAACGTTAATAGCAAACTATTCATTTGAATCCGAATTGAAGAAAATCGATTTGCTGAGAAAATCGAGTGTTCTTTTGTCGTGAATAGGACTTACTTTATTATGGGGCGCCTTTTCAAAATTTACCCTGTAGAAGAATGGGAATAATTTTTTTCTCCATGTCATCGGAAATATGGTTAGCTATTTATGATCAAATTTTCAGTAGTATGAGATAATCATAAGTAACACAAAATTGACGATTTCTTAAATGTTCGGTATGAACGAGCATCAAGGTGGAATTCAGTGCCAAAATAAGGCGCGTAAAATTTCAACCACATGACTTTGAACGAATCATCGCACAAAGCGTATAGTGCAAATCCGGCACATAGAAATACTGAATGCAATGAGCTTACAACATGTTTTGTTCGCTAGTGAAACAGACACTAACTATATATCACCTTGCTGATTATTGTATCATTTTATGAAAGAACTGAATAATATTCAAACGAGATATTTTTTTTATATGGAATTAGAACTCTGGCTTGTAAGACGTTTACTAAGAATACCTATCTGTGGATATGCTTTCAAATTCGCTATACAATTTGTATTTTCTAGACGGGTTCAACAAGTAAGTAATTAAAATTAATATCATATCAATTCCCTTCTTAAATTTAGAAATCCTAGATGGCTGAAAACGATTTGTTGTGGATTTGTTCAGTTTATGAATGAATTTGAACGTTGCCTTTTTTTATTTAAGCAGTCTTTTTCCCTATCCAACCCCGTCATTTTTAGCTTTCGTGTGTTTCCAGGGTGTGACCAGCGCCGTATGCATTGAACCGCCAACCCGGGTCAACTAGTACGTGCGATTATCGATATTCGGAAGCATGGAAAAAATATGTCAGTTCTATACGTATTCTCGTCATCCAGTTATGTCTCTGACATAACTCTCCTGTAATTTTTTTTTAATTTTTGTTTTTATTTTAATTCGTTACTCTCAAACCGGGAGTTTGATGCGAACAAAAGTTCAATAGCAGGCTATGGAACCGAGAGACCTTTTATTTAAATCTTTAAATCTAAATTCGCTCCAGCCATCTCCGAGAATATTGAGTGAACATTTTTGTTACAAGTATTTTTATCTCCGCTCAATTTTCTCGAAGATAGCTGAACCGATTTTAACAAGCTTAGGCTCGTTAGCGATGTGAATTCAGTACGAAGATTAATTTCCGGAGATATAACGATATAAACCAGGGGTTCCCATGGACCCCTTTACTAAAATTAACTGATGCCTCAACCCCCATTAACAAATTCCTTTGAAAATTCAATTTCTTGCATTTTTAATATTAGTGTAAAATACTTACCAATTTCTGCGGATGGTCAAATAAACACAACTTTTTCAGCGTAAATAATTCAAATAACAACTTATACCAAACAATAGGGGGTCGATTTCTAGACCTCGTCGATCCCCATAGTGAGTTTTCGTTTACGTCGACCCCCGCAAAAAGGATATCGACCACTTTGGGAACTCCTGATATAAACAATGGCCTTTTACACTATCTTCTATATTGGATCTAAACTTTAATTTTAGTACTTAATTCAAATGGTTAATAAATATTTTTCCCGAGCAATATCCTTTTAGTTATGATCTAAAAAAAATATTTCCTTTCTAAACATTTCGTCTTCGACTGATTAGTGCAACAGCAGTTTATGTTGAAACACTGCTAATGCCACCTCGCGGTTCACCATAAACCTCTAACTGATGTAGAATGTGCTATGTTTTTTCTGAAGTGCCAAAAGAACGAGACGTGACGTATTCGAGAGCTCGAGCATTCAACAGTGTTTAACGATCCTTTTCATTGCGATTCACGTCATCCGGTTATGTCTCTGACATTACACACCCGCATATTGCCTTTCTCTATAGAAAGGTAATTGAGCTGCTGGAGAAACCGATTTTTGATCGAAGCTCTAGAGACCCCTAGTGTGTGCAATGTTATATCATTCGATTCAGGTCGACGAGCTACTCTTGAGTCGCATTCTAAGATCAAATGAATCAAGTGTGCGAGTTTTTGCGGAAAGCACAATTTTCTCGGAAATGGCCGAATCGATTTTAATAAACTTCAGTTCGTTTGAAAACTACTATAAAAACAAAGTCTTGGCATTCTTTTTGTGGAATTTGGCCTTTCTGTTTCAACAGACTTCGCAGCCGATTCTTAGCGTACAGAATCATTGAATGGCTAGTACTATGGATCCTACTAACACTATGAATCCTTCCAGGTTGGGGCTCGAACATGTGACAGCTGGCTTGTAAGACCAGCGTCCTATGCATTGAACCGCCAACCCTACTACTATTGAGCAGTTATTAAAGTTCAAAGATCAAGAGACTGTCACTTCCGTTTCTGTTTTTTGTATTTTTTATTTCATAGTTGTATTCACGCATTGAAAGCTACGATCGATCAAGTTTGAAAGGGTGAACGAAAACATTTCCGGTTTCGGCGATATAACCATTTAAGTGACGTAACCGACACGTTGCAGTTTCTTTAATTCGTCAAATTTCCGGGGAAATTCCTTAGCCGATTTCGGGAATCTTAGATTCGTTAGAATTGTTTGACAAGATAAAATAGTTCATAGCGAACACTTTCGGTTATATTAATCGCATAAATGACATAAATGATACTATCGTGTAAAAGACGCAACCGATCAACTGCACCTTTTCATATGTGCACAATTTATTCAGAGATGGCTGCGCTGATTTGGATAAACTCAGGCTTAGGAAAACACTTCCAGTTCAACATATACAATCGTATAAAAAACGTAGCCGAAAAAAAACTACTTTCTCACAGATAGCTCAACCGATTTCAACACACCTCGGCTCGTTTGGAAGCAATGAAATGTTCACAGAAATAATTCTTTCTGGTGAAATATCCGACAAAGTGAATGGCTCAATGAGTTCAACTAGGGCTAGACACTCAATCCAATTTCTTCGGATTCCCCGCGCTAGAACTAATTACTAATTTAACGAACCCTTTGTCAGCAAGTGCCACGTGCTCGATCACTGTTTCAGTACTTTTGACTTTCATTTATCTCGTAATGTTGTAATTAAGAAACTGTTCCTCCGATTGCTGTCTAATTAGATTTAGTTTAATCAGATTCAATATAGTCTTAGCCTAATTAGTATTAATAATATTGAATAAAATTTATGAAAAATGTGTCATTTGGATGACTGTAATCTGTTGATGCAAAAGATGATGAGGTTTTATGCCTGTTGGAGAGAAAGTTTAACAGAAACTAGCTCCAGAGGGCTTTTCCCTACTCCTGAATAAACGCAGATCTGGGAGCAAAAACATTGTGTTAAGCTGGGCATTGCCGCTTCCGAAGATATAACCGAATAAATGACGTAACCGACAAAACACACTGCTTTCCTCGATAATAGCTTGTCCAGTTTGAAAGTTGCTAAGTAGTCAATGATCAAGTTCAAACGTATTATTGCTGATACTTTCGGTTCTGGAAAGTTTGCCGAATAAGCGACGGTAAACTGAATCAATCTGGAAAGCATTTAACCTAACTAAATTAGTTACCAAAGCTTAGCCCCACGTAGAAAAATTGTTGTTTGAATGACAAAAAAAAGATATCATCACACCACTAGATGGATTAAGAGCCGGTTTTTGATTTAGGTCACATAATTTTCAAGCAATCCAAGACTCTTTTTACGGTAAGGTGTCCAGTAGGCTTGAGACATCTACGGTCACTATGATCTGCAAAACACATCACGATGACGAAAAACAATATTAATCAAAAAATTATTTTCCACTCTCGGAACTTTGTTGGACTCGGCGCGATGGGCAGTAATTAAAAAAGTTGATGACGCCTGTTTGCGGGTAGCAATAAAAATTGCCTTTTGATGTTGCGCGAAACCATTCGAGTTTAGGGGCCGGGCCGAGGCGGAGTGAGATTAAAATCAGCAATTTGGAATAAAGCCCGATCGTTGTATTTAAAAGCTGAATTCTCGGGAAAAAAAAGTTCAAGTTGAACAAATTGAAAATATCACATAACGAAGAAAATGGTGTTTTTGTGAAATGAGTTACTATTTAATTTCGAGGATACATAAATTGTCCTATATCGTATATATTTCAAGTTCCACTGGAACAGAAGTGGATCAGAAGCGGTTGTTCACCACCATCTCAACCGTGGCCACGCGTTGTGATATATTTTTTTTATTACTGTTATTATGCAACTGCTTTTTAAAATCACATAAAAACCCACACAATAAAACACACAGGATTTTTGGAAGAAACACCTGTAACACTTTTATTGCTGCGTAGTTACTTTGTGTAATCATGAACGAAAATATGCAAGTGGGTACGTGATAGAAGCACTTAAGCGAGTTGTTTACAATTTCATTCGCTTGCTTTCTATGGCTAATGGATGTGCCAAATTGCTCTTGTAACAAAAATGCTACGTAAAATTAATGTCCATGTATGGACGATCTCTGAAACGTGTCGAAGGCTTATTGCACTTTTCATCCACGAAAAAAGAACAAATCCCATTTTAATTCGTTGAATCTTTTAATTGATGCATCACTTGAAAATTCTAGTTGCTTTCTCAAACCAATTCGAAGAAAAATAAATTTATTCCAAAAACTGACATCGGTAGTTCAATTAAACCTTCGTTTAAACTAGTTCGCCACGAGAGACAAAAATTGATGAAGGTTTCGGGAAACCCTACCGACCCATCGATGTCGAAAATGAATCGGTGATAGGTTTTTAATTGAACAAACTATTTTGCACTATACCTTATGATAAAAAAAGAACCGGAATTTTCATTTTAAAATTCCCGCGCTTGTCCAATCGGTAAACTTTTATTCTCTCAACGTTGGCAACACTTTCATACACATTCTGTCAAATTTTGACGCATATCGTACGATCAGTTTTTGTTTGGCGTCTATACAAAGAAGTTGCAAAATTTTCGTGCGGCGATTTTTATAATGGATGAAAATTCAGAACAACGACACCCACCCATCCTAATGCACAACTTCAGTAGAGGTTTCAGTTGTTTATGCTTATGGCAGTTGGTAACAAATTGCTGTCTCAGTTGCAATGTCGAAGCGATTTTATTGATGAAGTTATTGACAAATTTACTCGCCGCGCAGAAAGATATTGCGAAATAATATTAATAGATTCCTTTTTCTTAAGCAGTCCCTTGTTTCAACTCTACACTGGACCCTTGATAATGGAACATGGAACAGAAATGTTGAGTTAGCATTTTTTTTACATATGCAATTTACACATACATATACATATGCACGCAAACATACTCACGCACATACATACATACATGTACTTCACCTGCAAATATTGTAACATTGAGGGATTATGTACCAAGAGTCATCTCATTAGTAGAATCACAATGTTATTTTAGCGATTACTCAACTTTCAATTAACGAATTGTGATAAAATCGAATACAATATCTTTGCTTTGTATCTGTGAAGCAATACCCCAGAAAAAGTAGCTCGAAAATACTGTTGTTATAGCGACGCAAAAACTCGAAGCAAATGTTCCTAATTTCAGCTTACTCTTGAAGTCAATCTATCGATCATAGACAACAGGTTTCACTCTAACTAATGGTTTTCGTATATGAGATGACTAATGGAGGTGAGTTAAGGGAGTACCGTTACCCTACTTCTATCTCTACTATTGGTCGATCGTTAGTCCTGAGCTGAAACGGTGGCCTTTATTACCGTTCTTGGATGCACTTTCTCTTACACTTCACTCACACATCAACTCACCCATCAGATATCCTTACAAAATAAACTGGATGAACATCGTTTGAGAGGTATCAGTGGTTTGCTCACATGTTCAGTCTATATTATTTTATTCTATTTTATAATATTACATCTCATTCCACTGTATTTTATGGTACACAAACCACCTATAAACGTCAAAGATGAACTTGAAACTCAATTGGGATTCGTTCACTTCACGTATTTTCTACTTCATTCTAGTAATAAGGGCCGGTAGTATACAAATGAAACATTAAATAAAGCTCAGTTAAGTCCTACCGGCCTCTCCAACCCCGGATGTTGGAGCGTAATGCAATCAACATCTTATTCAAGTCGTTCCATATCTTATTCATGTATTTCAATAATGAAGCTAAAAGCTGTAACACACATTCATATTAAATTGTGATTGATTGTATTTGATAATGATTGCAATACAGTCAAGCCTACCAACCATGGGAGGGATACGTTGCACTGGCAGTTGAACTTGAATTGCTAACGCTCTGAGAAGTCGAAGATGAAACCCAAATAGAAAACCAAAGAAGAAAATTTATAATCAATTAAGGAGTGTATCGATAAGTAGTTGAATGTTGTTATCAAACAGTTATTACTCTGAAATGGCTTAATTTTTTGCAGCGTGTTTTGCGGTGACACGTTTGTTTACATGTCAATAACAGCTGCGCAATCGATTGGTTTCGGTACGGTTTATCGTTTCAATGATGAGTCGAATTGATCCGGAAACGCGAAAGACAATTCTGCACACTTGGTGCTCTGAAAGTGGTGTCACGTACAAGGAAATTGCGAAACGGGTGAAAGTGCACCACACCAGTGTCAAAAATATTATCGAGAAGTTCGGTAAGACCCTTTCCATGAAGGATTTGCCCCGATCCGGTAGGAAAACGGGTCCCAGCCAGCCCGGCCGGGACTTAAAAGTGGTTGAGTACATCAGGAAAAACCCATCGGCGTCGACGCGGGATTTGGCCAAGCAGTTCAACGCTAGCATCGGGATGATTCAACGGATCAAAGTTCGGAACTCCCTGAAAACGTACAAGAAACAGAAGTAGCCAGAAAGTCCCTGGTACAGCAAGTTCAGGCCAAAACAAGAGCGCGAAAACTGCATAACCGGATTCTACAGAATAAAGACGGATGCATCCTTATCGACGACGAAACCTACGCCAAGGAAGACTCTCGAGCGCTGCCTGGACCGCAATATTATACGAAATCGGTGTACCAGGACCTGGACGACGCTGACACGACGGTGGCGATGGAAAAGTTTGGGCAGAAGGTGTTGGTCTGGCAAGCAATTTGTACCTGTGGTTTGCGGTTGTCGATTTTCTTCACGAAGGGCACAATTAACGCCAAGGTGTACGAGGAAGAATGTTTGAAGAAGAGAATGCTGCCACTGTACAGAAAGCATTCTGGCCGGATTTGGCTTAAGCCCACTACGCCAACTCCGTTCTACAGTGGTTGTCAAAAAATAATGTGCAATTCGTGGAAAAGGACATCAACCCACCGAACTGCCCGGATCTTCGACCAGTTGAAAGGTATTGGGCAATTGTCAAGCGGCACTTTCGGAAGGAAGGTACAGTGTCCCAAAACATGCAGGAGTTAAAAAAAAACTGGACAGCTGCCACCAGGAAAGTCACAAAACTTACTGTGCACAATTTAATGAAGAATGTCAAGTCCAAAGTGCGAGCGTTTCACATAAACTAGGATTTTTTTCAATATAATCAGTGAAATGCATAAAAATGTAATTTTTCTACAATATATCGATAACTGATGTCAAAATATGTTTTTTTTTTTCGCTTTTTTATTCAATATCAATGTTGCTAACTACTTTTCGATACACTCCTTAGTACAAGTTAATGCTGTTTTGTTAACAAAATTGTTTTACTCTTATAACTAAATTCGTTTTCGTTCATTCTACCAGAATCTACTCCAAACCAATAGTTTCATGTAAGCGCATGGTGTTTCACTCTGGCTCAATCACTTTGCAGCAATATGCAATGTGAAAACGTCGCGTTTATTATTTGGTTTCGTAAAATTTTTCCCCATCCCCTCGAAGTTTATTCAGTCAACCTCAACTGAACGGTTCTTTTAATTCTATTTGATTCTGGCCGAAGTGTGCTTCAACCAGATTGATTCGAACGTCGAACGATGCTATACTTCCTAACAGTAGGTACTTTCCATTAAACCAACAAACACTTGACCACCAGCGTCCGTTCATCAGTTGTAATCATTGCCGAACATACGAACGAGTTCAAATTCTGCCAAACAATTCAACAAGCCCCCTCCCCCTCTGCGAAAAAAAAAGAATGTAACACTCCCGACTTACCCAAAACGATCCACAGCACGATACAGTTCCCGGTGATGGCCACCAGCAGCATCGCTCCGAACACCACACCCCAGGCCATCTTCTGTTGCCAGGGCAGCTCGTAGGGGCTTTTGGTTGTCGGAAACAAACACTCG
The DNA here is from genome assembly GCF_030247185.1 of Malaya genurostris. Classification (NCBI taxonomy): domain Eukaryota; kingdom Metazoa; phylum Arthropoda; class Insecta; order Diptera; family Culicidae; genus Malaya; species Malaya genurostris. The sequence continues at coordinate 21,091,437 of NC_080570.1, forward strand.
GTAATGAATTCTCTGGAATCGAATAACAACAACAGAAAAAAAGTACAAATATTAAACATTGAAACAATACCGTCCATTGGCGGCAAACCCCGCTCGATCGATCGCAAAATAGGTTCGTTAAAAGTTTATGCGGGTGCTTGTGAAACTAAAGTTTGCAATTATGTTCTAACAAGGCCAAAAATTTCACGTACTCATGGTTATTGCATTATGACAGGAGAATACCATCCGTCCCAGATGTCAAATCTGAATTCCGGTTGCCTGAGTTGTTGAGTAGTTTAACATAGCTTTGCACTCAATGAAACCATCGTTTCTCCTCCGTTCAATAGGCGAACGAGGATTCCCAAAAAAAAAAGAATGTCACACTCTCAATCCACTTCAAATCTAATCTACTATTCGTCGCTAACGAGCCGTGCGATGAAGGACTCGTGTGTAGGCTAATGCAGAGAGAGAGGCACAGTAATAACGAGCAACCTTCGGCCGCTCAGATCTAATCCATTAAATTGACCTGTTGGCACAAGAGATGAGAAAAAATGACAACGCTTTTCAACAAAATAGAATGCCGCAGGCACTCCCCCCCCCCTCTATCACATTAAATTTGATGGGTTGATCTTGTTCCGAGTTCGCCGAGATATCACGGAATCCCAGCGTCTTCATCAAATCGAATTAAATTTGATGACGGCACGCGATACTGTTGTGACATTTCTCATACTCGAAGACAGTTTGCTCGGATGTTCACTTTTCGACTAAGCATAACATTAGCATATGCAAAGAGGCTCTGATGAGACAGTCCGTATTGCACCTTGGTGACGCAAATCGAGACACAAAAATGCGCCCGTAAGCGGAAACACACTGAAAACTGCAACTCCCTCCATTATTCAATGATCATAGGCCGTGAGTTCAGCCCGCAGAAACGTGCCGGGAATTCAATTACGACCATCCGGGCACTCCAAACTCAAAACGTCGTTTTGTTCCTTTCGAACAACCATGAAGAAGCAAACGAACCATCGCATTCCGGTCGAACCATGTCCGGACCGAAACTGACTGCACAACAGCACAATGTCGGACAAAACGAGCAAAACTGATGACGCCTCCACAATGTCGGAATCGGGGAGGGGGGAGGAAGTGGGCGGGCGACATGCATGGCCCATTGACTACCGGATGACGCTGTCCGTATGCTCAATAACACGATGCACTGCAATAAGGACTGTTGCTCTGTGTGCGTGTGTGTGTATGTAGAAGTTTCCTTTTGGTCGGGATTAGATGGGCTGGTGAACTTGAAGCCAACCGGACCAGACCGGAAGATTAGCGTAGGAAAATTGGTGCATTGTTATTCAATAATGTCTCTCGATGTTTCTCGACTGCGATTCACCTAATATCTGTTATTTTTGACAGTGGTGTTTTGAAAGTACATTGTTAGGGAAGCTCGATGCAAGTTTTATGTTGGAAATTTTGAGTAACTGTTTCCGGAACCGGAATCGGGAGACTGACGAGTAAATTTTTAGAGCCTTTAAATAGTCAGACCTACAGATTCGAAGAGTTTTACAATCTGTTTAGAAAATTTTATACTATTTTGTGTCGTCACCTGCATGAAGGTTGGACATTTTTATCTTTCACTATCCTGTCTTTACCTCAGCCCCGTATTCAACAAAAATCACACACCGGTAACAGACATTCATGTAGCCTCTGCCGTGATACTGTTTTCTTCAAACGGTTGAAAGTTCGGACTCATGTTTGCTCAGTGCCGATGGGAGTCACTTGTTGATTTTCGTTTTCTTTATAGCTTGTATGAAATCACAAATCACAGCGTGCTTCGTTCGTAGAGGTGGTGTTGTGTGTTCTTCTTCTGTACTACCGCTTGTAATTCCGAAACCGGAAGTCAGATCCGGATGAAATTCAGGAGGTATGTATGGAATCATAATACTATTAGCCATCGCTGAGAAAAGTGAGTTCATTCCATTTTATAGTTTGTGGCCGTTACTTCCGGGGCTTCCGCAACCGGAAGCCGGAATGGATACGTTCGGCCGTCAACTGACAAGGCATATCGATTGGAACTGATTTGAGCCCAAGTGATTGAATTATGCATCACTGCTATGTACACCTGCTTGAAATGTTGAACACTTTCTTATCCTGTAATTTCGGTTCCGAAAGTCGGAACAGACGGAATTCAGAAGTTTTGTGTAGGACCATTAGACCATTCATTTGATTCTAAATAAAATGTGGCACGCCATCTCTGAGAAAGGTAAGTAAGTAATTTGAAATTTGAATGATCATACTAATCACCCTGTGATTCCGGAACTGGAAGTCGGGAAAAGAATTTTCTTTGTTGTCATATGACTTTTTATTTTATATCAGTTTTGTTAAAATCGGTTCAGTCATCGCCGAGTCATTTTTTTTTTGCACATTTCAGCCCATAGCTCCGGAACCTGAAGTCAATGCTTCATAAGATTTACAAAGCGAAGTGACGTGTCAGCATAAACCTACGTTAAATCTACTTCGAAAGATTTCAAAATTCATGGAAGTTTCAAAACCTGTTTAACGATCAACAGTCATTTTATTCGGATTATTTCCATCGTAAGAATATCTTAGATTTTATTGACGACTTAGAGGCTTTCTCTGAATTAAAAAAAAATATACGCTTTCATTTTTATCGTGAATGCATCGATAAAAATAACAATACCTAATCGTCTTTAAATAAACGTGCTTCTTGCAAAAATCTGCATGATTTATTGAAAATACTTGAACGGGAATACGTCTTGCTTTACTGTGAGGAGCCTTTTCAAAATACGCTCTTTGGAAAAAAATGGGTAGAACTTAATCGTGAATATCTCGGCAAAAAGTGAGGGTGGTGAATATGGAATTTCTGAAATCGATTTTTTTATGCCATAAGTCAGCTTTCTGGGACATAAAAAAATTTTGGCAATTTCCGAAATTGAAATTTTTTTATGCCAAAAGTCTTAGAATTGCTTGAAACGTCAAGCTTGAAAAAAAAATTATTGAAGAAATCAAATCAAATTTTGAAATTTCCGAAATCGATTTTTTTAAGTCAAAAGTCTTAGAATTGTATTAAACGTCGTGAGTTAATGTCATGTCGATTTTTTTTTTAAATCGACTTTCTGGGGCTTGATTTTGAGATTTCGAAATTATTATAATGTAGAATTGCATGAAACGTGGAGATCTGGTGTTATCTCGAATATATTTGTTTTAAGTTTTTTTCGGGATAACACAGAATCATGCAATTCTAAGTCTTTTGGCATTTCGATTTCGGAAATTTTAAATTTTCATGTTCCAGAAAGTCGATTTGAAAAAAAATTTTTTTTCAGATACAACACTAAATTTCGATGTTTCATGCAATTTTAAGTCAAAAAAATTTTCGGTTTTGGGTATCTCAAATTTTTTTTAAATGTCAGAAAGTCGTTTTGTTTAAAGATGACACTAAATCTCGACTTTTCATACAATTCTAACTTCTGGTATCAATAAAAAAATTATCGATTTAGGAAAGCTCAAAATTTTTTTGTCCCAGAAAGTCGATTTTTTAAAAAAAAAAAATATTTCACTGTGTCACTAAATCTCGACGTTTCATACAATTCTAAAACTTTTGGCATAAAAAAAAATTGATTCCGGAAATTTCTAGTTCCGTTCTCAAAAAAAGTTCTAGTTCTCAAAAAAAAATTTTTCCTGTATGACACTAAATCTCGACATTTCACTAAGACTTTTGGCATAAAAAAACATATTCTTTTCGATTTCGGAAATTTAAAAAAAGTCCCAGAAAGTCGATTTTTCCAAAAAAAAAAACTCTTTGAGGTGACACTAAATCTCGACGTTTCCTACGAATCTCAAATTTTTTAAGACTTTTGGCAACAGAAACAATTTTTGGATTTCGGAAATTTAAATTTCTTTTTGTCTCTTAAAATTGGTTTTTTCCAAAAAACAACTATCGAGATGACACTAAATCTCGACATTTCATACAATTCTAAGACTTTTGGCATCAAAATATTAAAAAATCGATTTCGGAAATTTCAAAAAATTTTCAAAAAATATTTTTCCGAGTTAACACTAAATCTTAACGTTTCATGCAATTTTAAGTCCTTTGACATCAAAATAAATTTTCGATTTCGAAAAAAAAGTCGATTTTTTCAAAAAAAATTCGGCTTGACACATTTCAAAAAACAATTCTAAAACTTTCGATATCAAAAAAATTTCGATTTCGGAAATTTCAAAAAAAGTCCTAGAAAAAAGATTTTTTCAAAGAAATTTTTTTCGAGATGAAACTAAAGCTCTACGTTTCATGTAATTCTAAGACTTTTGGCATAAAAAAATCGATTTCGGAAATCTCAAATTTTTTCAAGTACCAGAAAGTCGATTTTTTAAAATTTGTTTTCCGAGATGACACTAAATCTTGCCATGTCATATAATTCTAAGTATTTTGACATCAACACAAAATTTTCGATTTTGGTAATCTCAAAAGAAGTCCCATAAAGTAGATTTTTTCAAAGAATTTTTTTCAAGATTACACTAAATCTCGACTTTTCATGCAATTTAAAATTTTTAGCACTAAAAATAAATCATCGATTCCGTGAATCTCGAAAATTTAAGTTCAAGAAAGTCGGTTTTAAAAAAAATATATATTTTTTTGGATTGACACTAAATCTCGACGTTTCATCCAATTATAAGGCTTTGGCATAAAATTTTTTTTTTTTTTTCAGGTACCAGAAAGTTGATTTTTTTCCAAGATGACACTAAAGCTCGACGTTTCATGCAATACTAAAACTTTTGGCATCAAAAAAAATTTTTATTTCGAAAATCTCAAAAAAATTTTACGTTCCAGAAAGTCGATTTAAAAAAAATATTTTTTTTTTTCGAGTTGACACTAAATCTTGACGTTTCATGCAATTTTTTTCAAGTCGCAGAAGTTGATTTTTCAAACAAAAAATATCCAGATGACACTAAATCTCGACATGTCATGTAATTCTAAGGCATTTTGGCATCAGCACAAAATTTTCGTTTTCGGTAATCTCAAAAAAGTCCCAGAAAGTAGATTTTTTCAAAGAAACTTTTTTTCAAGATGACACATTTTCGTTTTCGGTAATCTCAAAAAAGTCCCAGAAAGTAGATTTTTTCAAAGAAATTTTTTTTCAAGATGACACATTGATCTCGACTCTTCATGCAATTTAAAACTTTTAGCATTAAAAATAAATCTTCAATTTCGGAAATCTCGAAAATTTAAGTTCAAGAAAGTCGGTTTAAAAAAAATATATATTTTTTTTGGGTTGACACTAAATCTTGACGTTTCATCCAATTAAAAGATTTTTTTCAGGTACCATAAAGTTGATTTAAAAAAAAATTCCAAGATGACACAGTAAAGCTCGACGGTTCATGCAATACTAAAACTTTTGGCATAAAAAAATTTTCCATTTCGAAAAATCTCAAAAAAAATTTAAGTTCCAGAAAGTTGATTGAAAAAAAATTTTTTTTTATCGAGATGACACTAAATCACTAAGACTTTTGGCATCAAAAAACAAAATTTTTGATTTCGGAAATCTCAAAATTTTTTTAAGTCCCAGAAAGACTAATTTTTTTTCAAAAATTTGTTTTCCGAGATGACACTAAAGCTCGATGTTTCATGCAATACTAAAACTTTTGGCATTAAAAAAAATATATATTCGATTTCGGAAATTTCAAATCTTTTTAAGTCCCAGAATATTGATTTTTTCAAAATAAATTTTTTTCCACGATGACACTAAAGCTTGACGTTTAATACAATTCTAAGACTTTTGGTATCAAAACATCTTTTTGATTTCGGAGATTTGAAATTTTTTTTCGTTCCAGAAAGTTGATTTTTCAAAAAAAAAAAAGTCCCAGAAAGTAAGTTTTTTCGAAGAATAGTTTTTTAGAGATGATACTAAATCTCGACGTTTCATGCAATTCTAGGACTTTTGGCATCAAAAAACCAATTTTAGATTTCGGAAATCTCAAACAATTTTGAAGTCCCGAAGTTTTAAAGATTTAAAAAAAAATTATCGAGATGACACTAAGTTTACGTTTCGTTTACAATTCTAAGACTTTTGGCATTAAAAATAAATCGACGATTTCGGAAATTTCAAGATAAGTCCCAGAAAGTCGATTTTTTCATAAAAAACATGTTCGATATGACACTGAATCTCGTTGGTGCAATTTTGAGACTTTTGGCATAAAAAAATCGATATCATGTACCATGGTGATTTTTCAAGATTGAAAATTTTCAAACTTTGACCGACAAGATCGAACATTTTCAAACTTTGACGACCTTACCCATATCCGATTTAGCTCAAATTTTTTTGAGATGCTAAAACTTTTGATCATTACCGCTTAACGAATTTAGAGATGAAACCTAAAATATTGACACCCTAGTGATCAGCAATGTATGAATGAATTTTCAACAGTGTAAGATAACGACAAATAACTCAAAAATTGTTTTCACAAATTTTTGGAAACATTTAGGCTTTTCTCCTTCCCGCGACAGTGGTTTTGGGGTAGTCATTCGCCTTTCGGTTTATGATCTAATTCTCTTTTGGGACGGCGTGGCGAGCAGTTGCCTTCTTAACCAGCAGCAAAAAAAATCAAAATCTACAATAACAGATTATCGTTAATCGCATTCTGGTTCTGAATAGTGGTTCTGGATTCGGTAATTAAATTCAAGATTGGATTCTGGAACGAGATCCTAAAACTGAATTTTAATCATTTACGTTTCGCATTCAGCTCATTAGTGCATTAGCAGATTATGTTGATCTACTAATGCCACCTCGCGGATCAACATAATCCGCTAAGCAGACGTAAAGTCATTGCTATTTGCAACGCACTTATTTTACACTAAAAGGGTTATGTCTATTCCATTTTTTTTAAATTAATTTTTGAAAGAGCTGGTTTTAATAGGCATAATATGAGAATTATGAATGCTAACGATGCCGACAACACCAATTGATCCAGTCTAACAAGTCCCCTCTCTTCACAGAAATCGATAGTACGAATATGGTTGGGATTGATTCCCGCAATGATGTATGCGAAATGAAATGATTCGGCTTATCAATGCACTGCAATTAAAAAGCCTGGTAAATGCGATTTGCCACTTGAGCTATGGTATAGCGTATCACTTCAGTACAAGGATCACTGACATTCCGGTGAAGCTTAATCAGTGCTCGAATCGAACACCGAGCACAGTGATTTAATCCAATATACACGTATTAATTTCTGGTAAACAAATATACTTGTCTCCAGCTCCGGGAACTGCACTAACCGAAAATAAAAAATTGAATCTGCTGGAATCCGTTCGGATTTTTCCGCGGCACGATTTCTTGAAAAAACAAATCGGTATTTTTTTCAGGTGAAGCTCAACTGTATTAGCTTAACGTTGCCGATTATCTCTAGTGTACGCGAGGAAAGAAAAAAAAACCATTCATAGGGGGGTAAATCAAACATTCAGTCAAATTGCTCGGGTATTTGTTTGCAGGACGAATCACAACTGCACAGATGAAGCACGAGAGCAGTGGTGAAAGCGTTGGTTTTACTCGCTCGTAAATATGTATATAGAGTCTATTATAGAACCAAGCACTCAAAACAAACGAGAAATTGTAGCCCATGAGAATCACATCAATCTTTCGAATGTTTGAATTTTGGAAACAAACTCACCGAAAATACTGCGGTAGATTCATCTCACTACAGTGTTATGCCTGTTTTATAAGTTGAACCGTATTGAATGTGAAAGCTTTGCGCAGTGGCGATATCGTAACCAGTGAGGTTCAACCGAGGTGCGATTATTGCTAGTTGAAAACATATTGAATTTCCATCACATGCGATAAACCATAGATTTAATCAGTAAAAATTTGAATATACGAGGGAAATACGCATTGTTTTGTTTGGGTGGAACCTTTATTACAATTGTTTCGGTTATCATGTGAGCTTGCTGACTTATATGTTAATTTTTTTTATCGTTGGAACGAAACTATTGGTTCTAATCTCGACTGGAAAATCAGATTGCTTCGACGACATTTTTTATTTCCTTTTTTTCGATTGAATTTCTAATTCTTGAAAAAATGAAGTTCCTACCACTTCTTCTTAAACACCATTTAGTTACCATTCTGAGTTTCCACGATTTGAAAAACCCTTTTTTATGAACCTAGTGATGTAATGATGCTTTTCTCATATTACTTACATTCTCAAAAACATCACTAGAAGATTCAATCAAGATTGTTTTTTTTTTTCAAACTTCAATAAAATCAAAAACTTTATCTGGGTACGTAAACTACCAGAACCTTTTCAATTTGTAAACAGTTATGTCAAGTTCAGGAATCAGAACAAATTGGCTCAAATGGCACGTTCCCCTAGTTAGTATAGATTTAAATATGGCAACCCTGCACGCTATACAAAATTGAACAAAGCACGCTGTATGCTAGGCGGTGGTGTTTTCTTCTTCCGTACCAGCTCGTACCGATGCATACCGGGTTTGCATCATTTTGTATGACAGTTTGAAAGCTTAGACACTCATCGCCCTCTAATATCGGAACCGGAAGTCGGATCTGGATGAAATTGCACAGCATCTTTTAGGACACTAAGAGCTTAAATTTGAATCATAAAAATCGGTTTAACCGTTGCTAAGAAATCGAAGTGAGTTCGGGTTTTGAATCTTGTGTTCAACATTATCGGTGCGTTCGGAAGCGGAAATCGTGGACTAATAGTCACAAAGTGTCGACTGACGAACAAGATCTGCCAAATAAATGAATATACCAGCAAGTTTTTTTTTTAATTTGCACCTCGTTTCGCCATCAGTTTTGAAAAAATACTAATGGAATTGAAAATTTTTCATTTATCGCGCTGTAACACCGGAACCGAGAGACGGATCTGGAGAAACTTTTTGGGAACATTTTAAAGAATTTCCAGACCTTTTATTTGCATCTTAGTTGGAAAAAAATCAGTTAGAAAATTTCCGAGAAAATTGAAGACGCGTTTTCTCGTAGATTTGCACTTATTGCATCGTAATTCGGGAACCGGAAGTCGGATGAAGATAGAATTCAATAGCGACTAATGGGAGTATAAGCCCTTTCGTTTCAATCTAATTTTGTGAAAATCGGCCAAGCCATCTCTGAGAAAAGTGAGTGACATTTTTTTCATTTTTTGGTGCATAACTTTTAGAATGTTAAGTCGTGGCAAATCTCCACTGTCGTCTGTATTAAAGTGCTATGAGATTTCTATAATAGAGCTGCCGCAAATACGATGAATTAGTGTTACTCGATATCAGCATTCTTTTTGAAACGAAACCAAATTCAGATTCGGATAGAAAAGTCAAAAATCATTGGGAATTATGTTTCGGCATTAGTAGTGTCTCGAATTTTTGGTTGCATATCGGAACTCTATTTCTCATTTGGAATAGAAGATCGGGAAGGACCATCGGGGCTACCCGACGAAGGCGTATTCGATAGGGAGAGTGGAAATGCTATCTTCCTACTGTTAACAATGTGCGGGCAATACTCACTACGGAAATCTCGATTTAGTACATTACAGTATTGAACTTAAATGCAAACTTTAAAACTTTGAAATTTACAGTGCGAAATAAAAGAGCCAGAACGCATTACGCAAGAAAAATTTAACTACGTCAGATAGAAGTCGTGAACCGGTTATGCCCTTTTAGATGTGAATTTCCGATCCCAAAGTGTCCTGACGTTGAGCTAGAAATTACTTCAAAAGATTTCACTATAACACTTAAATGGGGTTTCCAAAGTAAGATGTATGATTTGTATTCTGTAATTAAACGCCTTTTTTATATTCATCAGCTCGAATGATCACCCCCAATAATAACCATGCAATTTACGTCAGTCTTGTGGGTAATTCGACCGCCGTATTCAAAGACAAAAACAATTCGAAATAGTCGTTTTCAATCGCTTCCCCTAAATTAGGTTCCAACCCAAACGAGCTGATTGCATATTATGAATCATGGGTTCGTCATCGCCCTTATTTAATATTCATTAGAATTACAGAATGAAATTTATGCGACATTCATAAAAACATCCTGTTTTCATGAGAAGATGATATGAAGTTATGTTTTAAACCTACGCCAAAAGTGAAATGCGTTGCTAATTTTCGAATTTGGATCATGTTTCACCCAACGAATTGCGTATTATTCCATTTTCGGCAACTACATAAATTAATTGCCCAAGAAATGAAACGTATTTCCACGTTTTTCTTACAGCCAGAGAGTTAACGAAGCATCCAGAAATAGCTAGCAGCAAGATCAATGAACAACGATGCCGAGGTAGGAAAAATAGCAATCAATTTCTATTATCCATCCTATTGCGCGATGGAGGTTGGTATGACGTCCCGCCTTACAAGGGACTGTTGCGCTCACATGAGATTTTTCTCTACTTTTCGCTAAACTTTTGGTTGTTTGGTGTTTGGAATGCTCCGTAAGGAAATCAGCTAGAACACTGGTATGACGCAATTCGACAAAACACCTGATGCGGAAAATGTATTTCCTGACTACCGTTGATAAATGAAATCCGATTCAGAAACAAATATTTTCATGGTCATAGAATGAAATCGGTAATCCATTGAACAGCACTGCATTTCGTTCCTCAGGGTACTCACCTCGGGCCATTGATATTTTCGATGTACCCAAATGATTCATAAAATGTAAGAAACTATCTTCGCTGACGATTTCAAACTTATCCATCTTATCGGAATTCATGACTTTTTGTAGTTACAGCTGGACATCTTTAAAAACTGGTGGTACATAAATAAATAGAACGATGGTTCTATGAACAAAATTTTCAAATCACTTGGGTTTGTTTTTCGTGTGATGAAATGCGTTAACAGAACACTTTTCCTAGAAGCATCACATTATGCTCTGGCAATACTCCATAAACGAAAGTGAAATATTTCGCAGACTGATGAACGTAAATATGCTCCTTGTGTAAAATCAATTTTCGGTGACACTACAAGCTTTAAGATCGAAACTGGCGTCGAAAGAAGAGTAAGTGCAAACAAAGTTCAAGGTGAAAGCAGTACCGAACCGTAATGATAAACAGAATTTGACGACTAAAACCCGAAAACGAAGTTTGCCTATGCGATAATGGACGAAGAAACTTATGTGCTGAAAGACTTTTAGCTGCTTCCCGGAATGTCTTTTTATAATGTCATGCAACGGAATGGCTTAGAGGAAAACTTCTGGACGAAAAAAAAGGCAGTTTCAAAAAAAAAACATTTGGTTTGGCAGGTAATATGCAGCTGTGGTCGAACAAGCACAAGCTTCATCACTCCCGGAACGGTAAACAACGAAATATACCGTAAAGAATGTCTAAATAAGCGATTGCTGCGCAGCCATGACACCAGCTCGCTATTCTGGTCTGATTTGGCATCTTGTCACTAGACCCAAGATGTTTTGGAATGGTATAAAGCGGAGTCCATGTCGAATCGAAAGAGACGAATCCGTTTAATTGCTCGAAGTTGCGACCTATCGAGCGGTATTAGGCTCTCGTGAAGAAAGAACTCTCTCGATATAAACAACAAGCTAAATCTATAGCAAAATCTTGGACAAAGCGATTCCAGCGAAGTCTTCATAGACCTCGTCGCGTATAACCACGTGCCTCGCACTGCGTATTACATTTTTCTCCAGGCTCTCTCACATGTGAGCAAAATAACTCTCGATGGGCCGGGTAGCCAAGAAAGTTTTGATATTTTCGGTTACAAGTTTGACTACATCACATAAAATCCAATAAAGCTACCGCTTGTTTGGCAGCCTTGCTGAGCCGATTTTATTTCTCTCTCATTTTTCGTTACGTTACCAGGAAACTGAAGCAGAAAAAATGGCTCGTCTATAGAAATCGACTTACCTTCACAAAAATAACATTCATTTCATTTTTATCGCGACAACGTATATGTTGTTATGTACTAATCGCATCTAAATTAAATTATCTAGACATTCTCAGGATAGATTTTTGAGCCATGCTTTTGAAGGCGAGATATTCAATGAACAAGTTGAAAGACGGCGTTTTCAGCTATGCAATTTTTCCTTCAGAAAAAATACTTCCGACCACTAAAGTCAATGAATCATTCTAAAATTTTCACAGAATAATCTAAACTAATTTTCTAAGAGATTGTCAGTTGGCTTTTTTTATATTCGTCACCGTTTCTGAGAAAATCAGATTAAAAGCATGAAAATAGCCTTGTAAATCACCCTAAAACACACTGGCCTTAGACCTAAATGGCTGGAGTAAATTCAAACGTTCGTAGTTTCTTCATGCAACCAAAATCAGTTACTGTAACTAGTTTCAAGATGTTAATCAATAAACGATAGGCACAACCGTCATGTCTTTCCCATTTTAAAATAGGACATGTTTACAATTCAACGCAAAAAAGCAAAAAAACAAATCAAATGAGATTTACAACAACGCGATCTATTTTTTCTTAAAAAGATTCTGAGTGCTAAGCATCTTTCGTGGAGTAACCAGAAAAATAATGAATAATAAACTCTCCGTTGGTTTCTAGCCAGTTTTATTTCCAAATAGCCCCACTAGTTTATCTGGTATGAGAAATCCTTCTACAATTAATCTGATTCATTCAGGATTTCAAAAAAAGCAATGACTGGCTCAAGGTGACATCACTGGAATAAACTCTGATGGAATTAGGACAATCATTAGCAAATTTAAAAACATGTAGACTCGAAATAATTTTTAGTGTTATTAAAAAAATGGATTGCTCAACATAGAACCTGTATAGGACAATACATTATTTCAACACTTTTACCGAACCTCTCACTCAAACGCAAAATTTGGTATAGTCTCCTACTTTTTACACGTTAAAAAAAATCATGATGCTAACAACTGTTACTCATATTTGAGCTAGTAATATTTCCCGGTTTTTCACTGAAGTTCCTCACATTTTCCCAATTTTCCTGGTCACTTGCCACCTTGAAATTTATTTTATACCAGGTTTAATCTGTCCGAATTTTGTCGCTAGCAAACTTTAAAACGATTTGAAGATCTTGAAGATTTTATCTAAAATCAGCCTAGAACCAAATTGATCTCCCCTTCACTGCAAAACAAGTGGTTAGTCATACTGAAGATGTGTGCAAAGTTTCATCCAAATCGGAGCAAATCCTTCCTGATATCGCCTCTTTCTCTGCTGGTAATTTCTTGAATTTCTCGATACAAAATCAAAAAATCCTCAAACTGTAAAATTCACAAAAAATTCGGCTACAATACTAAAAATAATTTAAATGTGATTTTCGCCTTTCTCTACAGAAAGGTAATAGAATTGCTGGAGAAACCGATTTTCGATCGGAGCTATCCCTAGTGTTATAAAACATTCGACTCAGCTCGACGAGATCGGAAAATCTCGGATCTGTGTGTACGTGTTTGTGGGCATCTATCGAAGATTTATTTTATACCGATTTTGATGCACTCAGGCTTGTTTGAAAGCTACTATTTAAATGTGAATTGAGTTCGAAGATTACGGAACAATCAGTAATCAGAAGGAGCAATGTCAGGAGAATACGGCGGGTGCGGCAAATTTCCCACTTAAGCGTTTCCAAATGTTTTTCCACGACTTCTGCGACATTAGGGCCAAGCGTTGTCATACAGGAAATTAACGCTATCATGTGTATTCTTCTCGTAACGCATCAATTGCAGCCTATACTGATGACCCGTTATAGTAATGATCATGAACTTAGCAAGGCACCTTTCGCCGATGATAACGCAAATAGGTGAATAACCGAACTAATTTGTACTTCAAACATCATTCGCCTGTTTTGAAAGCTAGTCCTGTTTCGTAGCTGCCATTTCCTTTTTCATATTTTTAACAACGAATACTCAATTGAACACATCTTCCGACAACACCACCAAAAATTTACCAACTGTAGCGCGATGTTCGCTTAATTATTTTACTGAAAAAGCTGCATCGTGAAAAAGCAATCTGAGCAAAAACCTACACAGGACGCAGATATTTCCACTCATAAATAAATCACCATTTTTAAGGCTTCGGTAGGGCGACGAGCACACGTGTGAAGCGATATGAATTTTTCATGAGGTAAAAAATTGATTCAATTAAGGATTAAAAATTGCCCTCCTCGTAGGTGGATGGACGAACCGGCCAAAGAACAGGCTACAGGACCTGCACTTTTGGAGGGTTTTTTGCAGACAATGAAAGAACAAAACCGCATATCACGAACTGAAAATTTTTTTCCATGCATTTAAGCTGTTCATTGTGCGGCTTACATAAATTGAATAAACATTCAAATTTCAAGATAAAAAGGCGTTCATCCGCATTGATCGGATTATGCAGGCGAATAAAACAAATTGCATTTTCTGTAAATGACAGCAGTATGTTGTTGAGAACTTGTCACGGGCAGAAAAAAACAACAAACAACTCAATTTCCATGAGCGATGTTCCGTACATGCGACTGTAAAAATATTGTTCGTTACGCAAGTCCAACTGATATGGGGGAAATCGGTTAGTGCGAAATAAGATTAAATTGTTACAATCAAATGAATCGAAAATACGAAAATACCCACTCGTTTCCGCTTATTGTGCAGTAAATCGCGCGGAAGCGGCTGGAATTCGGTTAAATACTTGCTCGATTATCCAGTGACTGCCATTCGAGTGGGAGTTTATCAGGATTTCAAATTAGGCAAATATTCACATCACCAACGTATTCCGGTATGCAATGCATTCTGTTAGCATCGTAACCTAACTAACCAGTGAGGGCTTGGGCAGAGCTAAATTCGCACGAACATTTTCCTATTTACATTCGTCGTGTAAACTCCAACAGGCAGTCAGAAAATCAATTACCAAACTGATTATATTTAATCGTTGTGATCAAATCTGTTCACACGATACCGTCAACCGGTGAGGTTCAAAACAAGCGGAAAATGCGGAAATCCACCGGTGGCATGGTACTCGGACGAACGAAGCGACCATGTAATCTGTGCAAATGGTGCAATCCATCCAGTTAACTGAACACTATCCGATCATTAGTAATTGTCGTCATCAATCGTGACACCGGGTTGGTTGTCCGAGAATTTGGACATGCGTACATTTTTAGAGATATATCATCTATCAGAGTGATTGGAACTGGATCAAATAAAGTTTATTGCTATGTAATTAATGCAGAATAACAAATTATTGCTTCTTATCATCGAGTTCGGTTCTTGTGATATGTGTGCACGCTTTGGCTGCTATAGTTGAAGAAATGACCTTAGAAGCTGGCAGTTTTTCGAAAATTAATCCATTCTTTTATTTCTTCTATATTCTTCACTACTTTAGGTTGTTTCCGAAAGTTTTTATTATGAAGGAGCCATAATGACCCAGTATTTTTCGATTGAGCGCAGTTCTTCGTATAGTGGCATGACGCAAAATCCGCCCAGATGATCGTCGGATCGTCGTCAGCCTTCAGAACAGGGAGAAGTCGCTTTTGGAAACACTCTTCCAAATACACCTATCCATTCGTGATGCTTGAGGTAACGAAAGGTGTTCTCCGCGTTCCGCAAATACAAATCGCTTGCCAAATCAAGAGCTTATGGACGAACTTCAACATCTTCTGGATCCGGAGGATCTCGGGACCAGCACATTTATCCTTGGCAGTTACACAGCAGTTCCTGGAATCTGGTTGAGGTCCACTTTCACATATGTTTCGTCATTCATCCGGCACCGATGTGGTTTTGTTAAGTTATGATCGCACAACTTCCGGACACTGCTTTATGGGGACCGTATTCTGTTTCTTGTCACGTACGTTGTCCAGCTCTTTTTTTCTTTTTTTTCACATGGTGAAATGCATTCACGCACAGAGTGTGGAACTCTCCACAGGACTACCACTGTATAATTGGAACTACTCACTAAAACACATTGGATCTCCAACCCTACCTCCCCGGAACTACCGTTAGGTATTACTTCGGGGTGGAAGGCTATCGGTGCTCAAAGCACCCTTCCCGGCCTTATGCATCGTCATGGACGTCGGCATCATTCTCTCCTACTTTTGGACCATTTATTTCTCGACTTTGAGGCCACTCGTTTCGGTCCAGGGGATGTCGAGGTCGGTCCGACGATTCCGGTTGGAGCATGGCTTCCGGTTCGCTGGCGCCTCGACGACCTCTACGTCTACGTCACTACTCGACTAATCCCCGACGATGATTCTAGTCTACACCGACGGAAAAGTTCCCCAACGATGGAACTTGAAAGTGAAGTGAGCACACGAAATCTGAGATTCCTATCCGTATCATATATCGTAAATCTGTGGAATTTTACTTCTAGAACCAATAAACAGTATGGATTGATTCTAACCTATTCAGCACATTTATCGAGCGGTTTTTTTTTCGCAGAACACAAAGATTAAGGGTTAGTGTAGAAGATAAATCGCCTTTTGCTATTACCTTGTACACTACGCATCGTCTGCTAGGTCAAGTTTCGCCTCAGAATGTAGAATGTATAAAGTTTATTTCATAGACAACTGTCAAGCTGGCATCAGAATCAGTTCTAGATTTTCTGCGCGTAACATTACCAGAATTTCTAAATCCAAAAAACAACACCTTTAATACCTACTGAACATACAGAGTAATAAATTTCTGCTTCGATAGGATTTCTGAGTACCGAAAATAGAATTCAAACTAAAAATAAATCATAAAATTAGTTTAGTACTGAAAGGCTCCAAACAAACAGGCGACGGACGACAACGTACCGAATATGAAGGATGAATTTCCTCTAGCAGATCCACATGTGGCATACGGACCGGCCACAAAATAAGATTTCAGATCACGTCGAAATTTTATTAGTATTATTTAATTGTGAAACGTTTTTCGTAACACACACGAACGTGTACGTGAGTGCCAGCAAATTCACACAAAAGCAGTGACCCAAAGGTAAAAACAAACTTCGGTCGTACCACCGAAAAACCAGTACCGGAGGCGCTCCCTGCTTTTTGTGGGTGTGAAATAAGCTTCCCTCTACAACCAATCCACAATAGAAACAAAGAACGTAGCCTTTGGCTATACCTGAGGTGGATAAATAATCGCGACATCCAATTTGAAGCATTCGTGCGAAGTGACCACACACACTTTTGTTTTTGTCAGACGAAAAATTGCAGCCAGTCGTGCAGACGGTCGGATTAATATTTATTTGTTTGCCTCACTTTATCGCATACGTAAATCCATAATCACGGGAAAAACATTTTATTTTTATTGGAACGCAAAATCGATTGAACGAATAACAAGTGGATCCGAGCCGAGAGCAGTGGCAAAAAAAATTATTACACATTCGTTTATGTTACCAAAAACATAAAACTTGATTAACTTGGCGATCTTTGCCGAATACAATCCTGGTCCTTTCAATCATATAAAGTATACTTTAGTTTATGATAATAATTTGGCTGAAACTATTTCAGAGTGTTATGTTTACGCTGGTTGAATTTTAACAGAGACCGATAACCAAATTGTATATTGGTAGAAGAAAATGGATAAATTCGTACGTACTTTGTTTGCAGATGGCGATGATCTCAGAAATTGAATGTATAAATCATGATTAATTTCATTTACAAAAAGCTAAGGTACTTGCATTACACCGGGATGCATTTGATCTTTAGCAACATTTCAAGTTCTTAATGCGATGGTCGAATGGAACTGTTTAAAGTCAAACAACGATTGTATTTCTTCGTCACTTTGTTTTTCGGTATTATCAAATTTTCACAACACAATAGCGTTCTTTGTGTAAGTAACAGTTCGGCTGAAAAGTTCGTATCGTTTAATAGAAACACACATTTTTTTGCCAAAATTCGTTTTTATTATTCAACATAATTGCCATCAGAGGCGATACAGCGATTATAGCGATCTTCCAACTTTTCGATACCATTTTTGTAGTACGATTTGTCCTTTGCCTCAAAATAGGCCTCAGTTTCAGCGATTACCTCTTCATTGCTTCTAAATTTTTTACCAGCGAGCATTCTCTTGAGGTCTGAGAACAGGAAAAAGTCACTGGGGGCCAAATCTGGAGAATACGGTGGATGAGGGAGCAATTCGAAGCCCAATTCGTTCAATTTCAGTATGGTTTTCATCGAATTGTGACACGGTGCATTGTCTTGATGAAACAAAACTTTTTTCTTCTTCAAATGAGGCCGTTTTTTTTTAATTTCGTCCTTCAAACGCTCTTATAACGCTATATAATAGTCACTGTTGATGGTTTTTCCCTTTTCAAGGTAGTCGATGAAAATTATACCATGCGAATCCCAAAATACAGACGCCATAACCTAACCGGCCGATTGTTGAGTCTTTCCACGCTTTGGGTTCGGTTCATCGCGTGCAGTCCACTCAGCTGACTGTCGATTGGACTCCGGAGTGAAGTGATGGAGCCATGTTTCGTCCATTGTTATATATCGACGAAAAAAATCGGTTTTATTTCGATATAACAGCTCCAAACACTGCTCAGAATTATCAATTCGTTGTTGTTTTTGATCGATTGTGAGCTCACGCGGCACCCATTTTGTACAAAGCTTTCTCATATCCAAATATTCGTGAATAATATGTCCAACACGTTCCTTTAATATCTTCAGGGTGTCAACTATCTCGATCAACTTCACTTTACGGTCATTGAAAATCATTTTGTGGATTTTTTTCACGTTTCCATCGGTAACAGCCTCTTTTGGACGTCCACTGCGTTCATCGTCTTTGGTCCTCATATGACCAGTACGAAATTTTGCAAACCACTTACGAATTGTTGCTTCGCCCGGTGCAGAGTCTGGATAACACTCATCAAGCCATTTTTTGGTATCGGCGGCACTTTTTTTCATCAAAAAGTAGTGTTTCATCAACACACGAAATTCCTTTTTTTCCATTTTTTTCACAATAACAAAAGTAGCTTCACTCAAAATGCAATATCTCACAAACTAATAATCAGACAGCTGTCAAATTTATACACGTATCTTTTGAAGGTTGGTACTAACTGAAAATGGTATGGATTTAATTCTAGTGGTGCCCTCTCATAGAAACGATACGAACTTTTCAGCCGATCTGTTAACAGCTTCCTTTTTACTTTGTAATGTAAGAAAAATGCCAAGAACCAAACGAAGGCAAATAGTAAACTATCTTCTTTTGCACAATCATTATATTCTCATGATTGCAATTTGTTAACTCCAGAATGAGCATGAAGATGAGATAAGTCCACTCTTTTCTGCTAGGTGATTTGAATAGTTTCAATGTTTACATTTTGTTCTTGCAACTGTATTCCCTTCAGCACACAAATATTATTATTCCATTCCTCTCTACTCACAAATACTATTACTATATGAAAAAGTATTGTTTCACCAATACTTTTACATTTATTTTTCTTGGCTTCTGTCCACGGTCACCTTAAGCACTCAACATTTATCCTGGGGTAGTTGTCAATTTCTCAGGCGAAACGACATAACATGGAATTTCATCCGGGCTTGCATGACACAAGATCAGAGCATACCAATTAAAGCTTCAAATCGTTTCATGCCACTTTTTGTCTTGCTGTTTAGCAACAACCACCCCTAGCATGATACGCGTAGGACTGAAACGTTAGTCATATTTTCGCTTCTATTTATAGATTCACTTGCTTCCAACAGTTTCGCTTTTGCATCGATTGACCAATCAGAGCGATGCTTTCCCATTGATATATCGCTTACTCCTTCAAAACAGTCGTCTATGGCAGGGAAATCCGGTATATCGGAGATTTTCAGCAGACAACATAGGACACTGCTCGCAATAAATATTATGATTAAACATTAGTATGTAAAACAAGAGTAACTAAAACACCTAATATTAATAACGAATCGTATGAACAACAAAGATGAAAGGCCAAAGGGTCAAAACACTTGTACTGTAAAATGTTGATGTAATACACAAAAATATGATTAATAAACAGATATTTATGCAAAAAAAAAATGGACACTGCTCGCTACTAATCAAAATTTGATTCATTTATAATTGAAAATACGTGGCTTGATACATTTTAATCGAATCTTAGAAATATTTCCAATCAAATAATGAAATAATAATTATAATTGATACAAAATATACTGAGCAGTAAGTGTTTAAAACCTGATCACATTTCTACGTGTATTTTTCCTTGAGTTTCTGATTCGCACCCCTATATAGAAAATAAAGATGTGTTCCTTATAAAAAATGAGGATACTTGTGCATTATCACAACTTGTTAGAAATTACCTATGAAATAAATATTGAAGCTGTCCATAATTAGTTTCGATTATTACTGGATAGACGAATACAATACGCGAAAATAAAATTAAACGAAATATGTTTCATATTGGGTTCATATTCTACGGGTTTCATAGGTTGATATGCTAACGCAACGCAAGTGCTGCATAAATTACCTCAACGTCAGCGATTCGCCGCTAGCGGACGAGTGGCCCCTTCCCCGCGTTACCATCTCGCCCAGAACATCCAGAATCTCCGTTCGGTTGAGCTGTCCAATCACGGTCTGATTGAACTCGGAAGACCACGGATAGCGCTGAAGCGTGGCTTGTGTGCAGTTGATCAATCGCTCCAGCTCCACCGTTTCACTCATTCTGTGATTCGCTTCCGTTCGAATCAATCACACACAAAAAAGAAGTACCACTACTATATAATACACCACTACAAATCACTTATGCCTATCACAGCAAGTAGCCATAAATTATCACATCAAGTTAACATTTTTCCTTTATGCTCCGAGTCGATCACAGCGGACGCTGCCTGCTTTCACGGATGAGATACACTGTGCCAACGAAATCCACTTGTCGACTACTACTACTAACCTTGGGCGGCCAGGAAACACTAGATACCAACACAACACATGCGATATCCAATGTCGCTAAAAGATTGATGAGCCAGCCGGATGGATGCTGGATATTTTTTTTTATGTAACACCGACGACGTATTCGTTACGTATTAGCTTCTCCCGTAGAAATTTGACCTTTTTTCATAGCTTCAGTTATACGATCTGGAAAGCTCATTGACGAAGCAGAAGAAAGGGATGATGATTATCTCCGTTGGCTGAAACGAGAGAACAAGCGGTACGTTGTATAAGTTTGATTTTTATTAATGCGATAAAAATTGAATTTGACGGGACTGTGTCATATTGGAACGGATTAGATCTGTGACTTGTTTAATATATTATCCTACAAAAACTGCTAAGAGTATTTCAAGTTCTGTTCTAACGGTAATGAGCCATCGGCTGATTCCTTTTTGATAAATGTTGGAGAAAGAAAACCTCGATTTATTAAAGGAAAAAGATCCACAGGCGGAACTGTCTCACTTTCCGTGCTCCCAACATTGATTTATGACCGACATAAACTTGCTAAAAATACGAAGCTTTCATTCTTGTGAATATTCTAGTAGCCAACAACCGTAGACTAAACGATCTCTCGCATGCGGGCAGCCATATGGCCTCTGCATGTGGGATAGCATCTCTACGAAAGTGATGTATGTTGCCAAATGTTGTAACCTGTTTGCGTAATGGATGTGTGCTTCACACATACGTTCATTTTAGAAGGATGTAGGCCATTCTGCCTCTGTCCCGTCGTTCATCAGGAGATTTTCCTGGTCTGAGCAAAACTGAAAGGAAGTTTGCTGCAACAAGCGGAACTTTCGATTAGATCTGGTTTCATTTCAGAAAGTACATCTCACCAAACTAGTCCGGTTTCAGAACATATGTTTGTATGTACGATTCAGACGATCCGGCTCCTTCCGTCACAGCCAACCTCCGTCACTGTCAACATTAATTACATGCATTCCTATGGAGCCATTCACACGTAACGTCATCGTCACGGAACGTCTTGACGGACGAATCGTGTGAACGTTCCGGTAATGAGAGTATTATACTAATTTTGACGGAGGCTGACGTTCCGGTGACGGTGACGAAAGAAGGTGGATCGTCTGAATCGTGCATAATTTGGAGTTCACCAGAACGGATTTTCCTGATTGGTGCACAGTTGCCCTACAACCCATTGAAAAGCAGTGCCAGTGATATTGCAGCAATGACTCACCAAGATTCTGTTACATGTACTCTTTATATGTTACATAAGTAAATCAAATAACATATTTTGATTGTAACTCATTGCTTCTGTACGCTATGCGAATGAAAATCTTCAACAGCAACTCTTTTTTTGCATCGTATTACTGGTTGAAGAACATAAACATTGCACTACTAGCTTTTTCTAGTTGAATTACATGAATGGAAAGATATGAAATTTTGACATCTCATCTACTAAACGGAAGGACGACGACTGATTCGCTTTATCCATAGCTATCGAGTAAATTTAG
This sequence comes from Malaya genurostris, assembly GCF_030247185.1. Lineage (NCBI taxonomy): Eukaryota > Metazoa > Arthropoda > Insecta > Diptera > Culicidae > Malaya > Malaya genurostris. Next base: position 21,113,725 of record NC_080570.1, read on the forward strand.
GCGGGTATGATGTCTTGGATTCGATCAAGCAAGTGATACGATCAACGTTCAAGTTCAGCAAGTGATTCGTTCATGTTCCCTTTACAAGGGACAGCTCTATGAGAATGATCGAACTGTTAACGTAGGACTACCGAACTATTGTGAAAATTGCTACGTGAATTTTTGTTCAGTCCATCAAACAGGGGTTCAGGCTATCGTCAATGCCCACAAAAGGAATTTAACATCAGGAATGTTTCGCTTCTATTTAAAAAAAAACCCTGTTTTTATTCACCTAATGGAGTCAAAATGCCAAATTTAGATAAATGACGGCTCAAAATTTTATCACACTTCACTTTGTAATGTCACAAACGCAAGTCGGATCCGAACCGATATAGGATGCCAAAGAATCTGCTAAAACCGTAGAAACAGACGGGATTAATTCACTCCAGGAAGAACGATGAGCTCCCATGACTAGTATTCCCCACCACATTGCGTGAGAAACGATAAAACATTTCAGCTCACCATGCACAGAGTGTACGGAGAACCAAAAACCCGGATACGTAGTTGCGTCAATGCGGGGACAGTTCCATATCAGATGCTATGAAGTATGCAATTGCTCTTACACAAATCACAAAAATAATAATGTCCAGTCGGAGCTCTGACCACAATCCTGTAATGATGCTTGAAAAAATGCAATGAACTTTTTAACAGTCCCACCAAAAGCTTTGCTTTGCAGAACCAGCAAACAAACGAGAATGGTTATGTATGATATCGCACCTCGCTTGGCAACGTGACGAACTAACACCATAAACAACTAAGCACTGTATGAGAGCAAATAAACAGAAATTAATTTACTATTGATGGCCTTAGCTCTACTGGAATTCATATAATATAAAGAATGTGAAGTCATCGCTCCGTGAAGACCGGTCATATAGCAAATATGCCGAAAAATAGACATATTTTCTGGCTATGCCCTAAATTAGTCAGTCTAACTGTGACACGGAGTTTCGAGCTCCGCAAGGTCAACGCTCACAAATGTTCCGTTTACGACTGCTCCTTTTAGGCTCCTGCAGTCATTCAGTCATCGGCACGGAAATACACCTTTTAGTGGCCTTTTACGAAATGGAACAGAAAACCAGTGAATCAATTCTTGGTTGAAATAATTTCGCTGGATATCACACGAAAACCGCGTAACTTCGGAAATCTGCATAAAATGAAACCGCATAAAGATTTCATCGTATCGACTCTGAGACTTGAGCAATTTTGAGATTTCCGAGGTCGAAATTTTTTTCATGCCAAGTGTTTTAGAATTGTTAATAACTAATTCTAAGACATTCGGCATCAAAAATTAAATTTTCGATTTCAAAACCCCTTTCAGAGTCCCAGAGTCGATATTTACAATAACAGTAAATCTCGATGTTTCATGTAATTCTTAGACATTTGGCATAAAAAAATATTCTCAATTTCAAAATCTCCAAAATTTTCGAAGTCCCAGAGTGTCGACATTTTTCTAAAATATCTCGACGTTTCATACAATTCTACGACATTTGGCATATAATTTTTTTTTTCGATTTCGGAAAATTTTATCGATTTTTCAAAATCAAAAATTTACAAACTTTAATCACCGGGCTTACCCATATCCGATTCAGCTCAAATTTTACACAGGGACTTTTTTGTGGTGTCTAAACTTTTGAGCACTACCACTTTACGAAATTAGAGATGACCCCTAAATATTGACAAACTAATAAATATAGAAAGAGAGATTGCTCAACTCGATGAAATGTGTCGATTAGTAGATTATTTTACCGATAACTCGACTTTCAATCAACAAACTGTGATCAATTCAGATACAATATCTTTACTTCGACTGTAAGAAGCAATACCTTAGAAGAAATAGTTCGAGAACTGTTCAATGCTTTCCAGAAGTACCCAGAAGCGACAAAAAGGAAGAAAGAATCGGTACCGAAATTTTATAAGGCTTGTAATGAGATTTCAACAAAAACAGGAGACATAGAATTTGTTTACAAACTATCACTGGTTCTACAACTCAAAACATAAGAAATCACGCAATAATCGTTCTGCCGTATTTCGCGAAAAATGAGAATTGATGTCCAGCGATGAAATGATGAACTATGCGGGAAAATGTCCGTAGTCAGTAATCGGGTTATTTAAAAATCTTACGTCTGGTTTTAGATTATTTAAAAAACATTTTTGTTAACAGTACCGGTCAAATTATTGTATCGTTCACATAACTAACAATAATGCCCATGCAATGCATGAGTTCATTGTTTAAATCCGTCGAATAATACTTGGTAACTTGAAGGCCTCGATATTGACTCATTGATTTAAGTCGAGTTGAACGGAATTAAAAAACTTTTTTTTTTGCATTAGAAATGTAGTCTATAGCTTTAGTGAAATTCGTCCTATCCATTTTAAATTTTTCCATAATGTATTCAATATTCTGTTGAAAACGTAAATAAAACTAAAGCGCTTTGAATCGGTTCTCCTCCATCATAAGAAATAAAATGGAGGCACATGGTTATCTATAGAAAAAAATACCAGCAATAAACTAGTGTATTATACAATCTAATACAAGAATAGTTTTATCCTGATAAAGATGTTTTCAAAACAAAACGAAGTTGAATATATAAAAAAAAATGAATTTTTCTACAACAAATGCTAACAGTTCCACCATGATTTTTTTTCTCACAGCATCCCACGCGTCCTACATGATGCGGGACGGACTCTGACTGATGAAGATTAATAGACACTAGTAAGACTAAGGTAATTAGACAAGCAATCAACGAGCCCACGGAACACGATTATGACTAATTGTGCGCAATGAACAGGCCACGTTGCATTTGGTTTGCTTGGTCCTCGTCAAGATAATGAGCATTATCCGGGTGAAAAGTTATCGTATGTTCCCTTTTAGCTGAGGGGGTTATCCGAGCGAGGGGGTTATCCGAGGACAACATTTAATCATTCGGTACCAAAGGTTGTTCTGATACGTTTCTCTACCCATACGTAGGTACAATTGAACCTTTCGCCTTTGTGAACTGAACGAAGAAGGATGTATTCGGAGAATGACATGAAATTCCGTGCCGTACGTGATAACCCTCTTAAAATTCAGCACTCGGAATTAGTAATAAGCTGGGACAAGTCTTTAGGATCACAATTACTTTTGTTTGAGCACTACTTTTATCTCACGCTTTGACTCATTCTAACTCATTACAAAAAGAAAAATCTTGTGAACTGACAGCTGCACTGAATTGTAAGGAACCCGATTTTTTATTTAAATCCTAGCTGTAATAAGGGAATCCAATTTTTTGGTAGCATTCATTGCATCAAGGAACAAAAAAGAATGTGGGAGCATTTGTTTCTCGTAGATTTCATTTCCGATATCGAAAATCGTTTCAACCAGAGCTGATTGGCAACCGTAAATCTGTTGCTTGATACTTAATAGCGTAAAAATTGGAAACTGAAGCTTCCAATATACGTACAAAAATCACATCACTCCCGGATGCATCCAACAGAAAAACTAGAATGAGAAAGTTATCCTTTTTTTGTTAAACAACAACCCTATTACTGTTCCATATTAGACACGAAATCATCAGTGAATTATATTATAAAAGTTCACATTGTACACGCAGAGAAAATGAGCATGTTTAAAATAACAAAACAGTTAGTAGTTTTTTAAATTTGATTTACATTGATTTCAAGCTAGAATATGATTGTTTCAAACCAATTTCTCCCTTCAACAAAAACAATGATCTCTGTTTGATTTGAATCAAAATTATGGTCCAACCAAACCAAAAATATAATTGTTCCGACTGAGTTTATTGTTGAAATAAACTAACAATTTTTTACATGTCAACCAAAGTTGAGTTAATGTTATCGGCAATGTTCTCGTTGACTCAATCCTGCTATACCTTCACATCTTGGTTCAATTTATCTATGGTATTATTCGTGTAATGATACAACTAAATTTACTGTTCAAATGAACCGCGTTAGTTTTATTTCAAATAAACCAGAACAATTTTTTCTCGCGCGTATACACCATTATTGACATTATTGTCTCCCACGGAAGAAGTTTGTCCGCGTTTCATAAGTAAAAATTGATCTGCTTCTTCCATGTCCTAAGGGTACAAGTGTATGTATTGATGATAAAGTTTATTTCAAAAATTTGCATAACATTACATAACACATTTTCTTTACCAAAAATATTTGATGCAGGTTCTCTGTTTTGGTCGGACTGATGGAGCACCGAATCGTTTGGATGCTATAAAAATTAAGAAACAGGGCTTTACAATTACATACAATGGTATGTGAATAATTCGATCGTGTAGCAACGGGAATGACGAAACGGCTTAAAAAATTTCAAAATTAAAAATAATTGTTTTCTAGAAATTTTTAAACCAATAAAATCGAAATAAAAGTAGTTTTAAATATAACCTTGTAAATTAGTTTGAAAGAAATCATTTTATTTTTAAAAACAAACAAAAATGTATGATTTCAACAAACAAAAGCGTTAGTTAAAATAGCTAAATTTAAGGTAATTTATTTCAACTAAAAAGTTTGTGAATTTAAAGCGCAACAATTCTTAACTTTATCTAAGGTTCGTTCATTCGTAACAAATTTTTCAAATTGAAATCACTGTGAAATTGTTTGTCAAGAAATTGACAGGAACGCACAAGTGAAATATTTGTTGCTTTTACCAAAATGTCGTTTGAAACCAACTAACACACTGAGTAAAATTGATTAGAATGTTTTGTAGTTTCAAGCAGCAATATTATTTATATCAAACTAGATTTTCTTTTGTCACTATTTTAAAAAAAAATCGTTGCGTGAAACCCAAATTTGGTTATATTTACAATTTTTTTCTCTGCGTGTACGCGTTGAGAACCGAACCATAGAAAAAAAAAACTTACCAGAGCCATTGGTCACCGATAGGAACAACTACTGCACAACACTTGAATAGATAATTACATTTGTTATTTTAAAAACTCGTGTTCTCAAAGTTTTCTACATATAAGCAATAATTTTAGAATTGTTTCATTTATTATCACCGTTTTAAGAAATGGATAACGCATTTAACGAGGAATATGCAAAAGACGACGCACGATAATAAAGGGAAACGGAATTCGAGCATTTTCAAACGGTATTTGGGGGGTCGCTGAATGCAGACTGATATAGAGATGTCGTAATATCTATCGTTCCAATATTCGATTAAACGATAAATAACAAAGATAATCGAGTAATATTTAATCGATTAGTTTGAAACTAATATTCGATTACTAAACTAATCGAATAATTTGGAAAATTCAATAAAAATATTCGAATAATTATTCGAGTACTAAATTTATAACACGGATAATCGATTAACATTTTATCGAATAGTTTGAAAATTATACTCGATTATTGAATAATCGAATAATTCGAAAAATTCGACTTCCCTAGACTGATACAACAGAATATCAGCTCTTGTTCTAAGGGTAAGTTTTACAAAAGTAAATATATGTGATTTTTGTTTCCTTATAGAAAATCTCAATTGGCACATTGCCGCGAAACTGAATTACCGATAGTGACACCTGCCAATGGAAAATGGAACCAAGAAATGGAGGATTCTTTTGAAAAGTAGTGATTTGCAACATATTTATCGGTTATTCAATAGTACAAATAGATATCAGCAATATAAGTACAGTCGGAGTAGAAGAAAATCGATTTCAAAGTGATTACTACTTCATTTTTAAGGTATACTACGATTAAACATGGAAAATCTTCAGAAATGTCTGAAATTATGTGAGGTTAGGTTTTTTCGGATCAACATTTTTTTTAAACAGAAACCAGTGTAATGTTGATTTCTCGATTACTAGAATGTATAGCGATCGAGTACTATTTATTTTGGATACTTTATTTGTTATTTCCAGGCATTTTAAAAATGGTATCAAACCAAGTTTAATGCTCCATTTTGAATAAACGGTAGATTTCGCACAATGAATTAAGATCAACATTACCACCTCAGAGTAAAAAGTTTTTCTTCAACTTCTACTTTGATTTTTCAAATTAATTTGCCCGTTTTTATAAGAAATCGTTGAAAAGGTGGAGTAATTAAAAATTTTCCTACCGATTTGACAGCTCTTGCTGAAAGTATCATCTCTAAACAAGCAGCGCCTCTACATTTCAGTTTTGCGACAATGGGCCAATAAAATTTGATTCCGTTATTCGGTGATTTTTTTTTTGGCGAAAACTTGTGATAATCAATAGAAATAACCGATATTTCGGTACATGAATTAGTTTAAAAAAAATATGCATATTTTTACAGGACGATCAGTTTACGCAAGTTCTCCTTACAGATTTCTGTAAATAGATATACAATTAATACGGTAAGTTTGAATAGTTACCGAGTACGGTAAAAACCATACCGTACTCTCAATAATCGAACTTCTGCAAATACTGATTGTCATGAAAACTAACTGTCAAACAGTTATTAAAATTTTCAGTATATGACTTTTTATTAACCAAACGTATAAATTCTTGAAGGGTTCGTCGAATGCAATGAGGCACAGGTGCATAAGATTTTAAAACATTAGAAATACTCAAAACTTTTTGTTTACTTATAGGCAAAAAATAATTTCATATCACTATATCCACTTGCTGCCAATATATTTCGTTCGAGAGTAATTTCTGTTGGATTTGATGGGTTGTGCAATGCTTTGGAAGGCGCTAGTAATTTCGGGAAACCGGTAAATGAAGTTACATTTTTTCTAGACATACAGGGTCCGCCATGTAACTTTTTTTCAAACATGCAATAAAACACAAACGGTTCATCCGATTTCAAAATTTATTTTTCCGGTTAATTGTGGAATATAATTTCATTCAAATGGCTGCCTCGGCTGGCATTGCAGCACGCCAACGGTCGGTCCAGTTTTTTAGTACATTTTTGATTGTATGTTGCTTTTTTCAGCTATGGCTGCACGAATGTTGTCCTTTAAGGCTTGAATTGTCTGGACAGCTCCCAAAGATAATAGTATAACATCTCCGAGGCGGTCAAACGACATCCGAATTTCGACTGATAATTCGATCTTCGAAGACTGTGCGCAGAGGATCGATCGTAGCGTTGGCTGTGTGGCACGGAGCGCCGTCTTATTGGAACCAAATGGTGTCCAAGTCTTCCTCTTCGAGTAACGGGAAGAACCAATCGCTAATCACGGCGCGGTAGCGCTCGCCATTGAACGTGGCGGCGGCTCCTGCCTCATTTTCGAAGAATGGCCCAATGATGCCCAATGAAAATGTGCCTCATCCGAGAAGATGATTTTTTGGCAAAAATCGGCATCTTCTTCATGTTGATCGCAAGCCCAGTTGGCACTATTTTCACGCGTTCCTCAAGCGTATACACAACCATTTTCGTTCAGCTCAACCATTTTCGTTTCTGTCTAATCAGAAGTGACATTAAGGTTACCAATGTCGAAATAACCGTTAGTTGAAAAAAAATGTTAGTTATCGAAAATGTGATCAGCAAATTATGACAAAATTTTCAGTAGTATGCTATAACTCAAAATTAAAGTTTTCCAAAATGTTTGGTACCAACGAGAATCAAAGAGAAAAACTTCTGACGCCTGTTTATCTTTCTTGTGCTCAGACGACGGTTTTAATGCAGTGAATGGCATTGCATTTGACGTCCTGGGTAGGTATAAAATGTAAAAATTGACACTTTTTATTCATTCTAGCCCGCGCAGTTGAATTTTAAACATCAGTAAATAATTATGAAAGAACTTTATGATATTTTCTTTCATTGATTGATTCATAATTCGTCTCTGTGTGTACTTCTGCAGGCGAACAGATTTTTACTCTCTTCTGCCTTATCTGTCGTTGTGTGTCGTGAATTTGTTGTATCTTAGTACAGATGTGCCGTTACGACTCTGAAATTATAGAAATGAATCCTTGCACAATTCACACAATCTATCAACTTACCAACCACGTACTTTATAGTCTACTGTCGTTTTCGCTTGATGCCAAACCCAACCCAGTTTCCACCCTAACTGCTGTCAAATCGTTTGTTTAAAGCTAGTTTCGAACCTAGTTTCAACATTGTTGAACTGAAAATCGAGTCAGTTCCGAACCCGGTTTTTATATCAGGTTTGCTCAGATCCCCGTTGCTAGGTGAGATACCAAAACAGTTTTCACAGTTTTGTTAAAAGTGTTTCTTTGATGAAATTACCCTGGGTCAGTTCCAGTTTTCTCAAGCGAAAACGACATACGAAAACTTAATCGAAACGAAAAAAGCTAGGTTACGTCTC